>NC_083233.1:2464762-2772857 GCF_032191835.1 Heteronotia binoei
ACAGCACTAGCTGACCCAAAGTCTGGCCAGATGTGGTGTGAGGAGAGGCTGTCAAGAGCAGAGAAGGAAGGAGAGTCCAGTGGGGCAAATAAAGCTTTGCTGGCTTGTTGGTGGGATGGAGAGAAAGAATAAGGCCCAGCAGTGGCAGCCCCCTTGCAACTGGACCCAAGGGCAGGGGCCACTGAGCTCATCGGGGTTGCCAATTCTGGTCTGGGAAATTCCAGGAGATTTGAGGAGGGCAGGGTGTGGAGGTCCCTGCAGGTTAGATTTCATTCTCCACAGGGCCTCTAATGCAGATGCTTAAATTGGCTGCCGGGGGTCCTAGAGCGAATAAACAGATACTTCTAAAGAACTTGAGAAAATCCCATTTTGCAGAAAGATCCTGAATGTTTAAAAAATGGGAAACGGTTTTAATCACACTTAAAGAAAGGAAGAAGAGATGTCCCGCCTCTCTTGACCTGCTGTGGGAGGCAGAGGAGGAGATGGAGCCAGCTGGGTGACCTTGAGCCAGTCAGAGCTCTCTCAGCCCCACCAACCTCACAGGGTGTCTCTTGTGGGGAGAAGAAGGGAAGGCAATAGCAAGCTGCTCTGAGGCTCCTTTGGGGAGTAAACGGCGGGGTATACAAACCAACTCTTCTTCTTCTTCTTCCAGGTAAGCAGGAGAGGGGAGAAGTTAGAGCCCCTGCTGCCCTCCCCACCTCCTGGCCACCCCCTTCACTGTTGGTCAATATTCTGAGGCAGGCAGGCTGCTCCTGGAGCAGGATACTGCTGCCAAGGGACAGTGTCTTTCCAAGTTCCAGTATAAAGGAGGCTCAGCGTAGTGAAAGGGCCAGGTTTACCAAGGAATCAGTCAAATCAGTGTCAGCAAGTTCAGCCTCTAAGTGTGTGTCCATGCTCACCAGCTTCTCTCATGAGACTTTACAGCCACCAGCTGAGATGTCACGCAGGCAGCTTATTTCTCAGTGACAATCCTGCAAAGATTCAACTGGCACTGAGCAGCGAGGCGTGCACTCCAACGCCCAGCCTGCAAGTCTGTTCTCAGCATTCTTCTGTGGCATTTCAAGGGTGCTGGTGATCCTGAGGAAGGAGGGGTGACTGGCTGGCCATCAGTTTCCAGGTCAGAGCCAGAGGGTGAAGGTGATTGGGCACCTACTCTTGGCTGCAAGTCAGGGAACATCTGAACTTCATTTCCTTGCTCGTTGGCTCCTGTCCACTGTGGGCTGGCTACACAGGGCCTCTCCTCCTCTGAGGAGTCCTTGCTGTCACTGAGCCCTGGCTGGTCCATGGCAGGCAGGTGAGTGGGAGGACAGAGCAGCAGGGAGGGGCTGAGTAGGTGGAGGAAGGCAGAGAGGCAGGGAGGAGGGAGTTGGCTTGCAGGCAGAGCAGTGGGAAGTGGCAGGTGAGCTTCCCTCTCTCAGATCTGGGCGGAGCGGGCAGCAGGATGAATTTATGAGCAATCAAAAGGGGAGATAGATGAGGTCCCTTTCAAGTCTCTTAGGTCTTCTGTTTGCACACTCCAAAATGCCCACATATTATCACATGCCCAGGGGTCATTTTGTAGAAAAATAGGTGGTGGAGCTCATTAGCATAACTCATTAGCAGGTGTCACCCCCCCACACACACACACACACCAGCCATAAGCAACCTGACACAAGAAAGGAGAGCCCTAGGTGAGAGACGCCTGCCTGGGCTGGCTAGAGATTCAGCCAGCCCAAGCAAGTCTTACTTGCCTGGGGCTCTCCTGGGCTGCCCCCGCCAGTCAAAAGTCCAGCAAGCCACCCACCACCCAAAATCACATAAGAAGTGGAGAAAGGGTGGTGTGGGCTTCTCCAGAAGTTAATGAGGGCTGCTGGGGGCATGGCAAAGCCCCTGGTGGCTGGCTGGCTGCCGACTTTCCTAATCCAAAGATTGTTATGCAGCTGCACCTACAATTCAGTGGACGAAGTAGGTGGGGAGAAGGAGGGGGAACCCTTAGAAAGGTTCAGGAGCTGCACTCCTGTGAGCTCCTGCTGAATTCAAGGCCTGCTCATGCCTGTGCCTTCAGTGTCCAAATTGCATCGCAGACTCCCTGAGCATGAAGGGAGAGATGTAACTGGTAGACCAAGGAAGAAGATAAGCACACCAGGATGAAGTCAAGCAAATCAGCCACATGTCCTTATGCTCCTTTTCCGAAGGACTGTGAAGTGCAGCCATCCAAGGGCCTCGTGTGAGAGGAAGAGCATGAAGCGCAGTCCCTTTGAATGCTGGAAGGTGGTAGGGCAGGAAGTCACTGGTAGGGATTTGGCAAGGCTGTGGGATTTACCCAGGAAATGCAACCTTGACAAATAAAAGAGTGTACAATGTTTGAGTTGTGGTGTCACACACTCTTGAAAAAATTTTTTTTGTCTCTGACAAAAATGCAGCGGAGGCTTTTCAGTTCATTCTGAAATTCCTGGAGAATTAGTACATCATCCACTCCCTCTGCCTGGTGTTCTCTCACCTCTCCCCAAATGCCTCCCTCCCTCCCTCCCTCCCTCCCTCCCTCCCTCCCTTCACCTTCTGGCTCAGCTGTGGCCTGATAGAGCAGCCATAAAAACATTACTAGGTAGAAATGAACTGAAAGGGATTAAGGAGCCAGAACCTGCCTCCGAGAAAGCTTTCAAAGCATCCTGTTTAGTAACGATGCTGATTCGGAGCTTTGCATTCCCAGTCACTTTCTTTGTTCTGTTTTATTTTAAAATTTTAATTGAGAGATAGGAATTACAGATGGAGCCAAGAGGGTGCCTACTCAGCTGCACGGGGCAAAAAAAAAAGAGAGAGAGAGGATCACTCCAAACGTCCTCCTCTCACGCAAATGTTCCAAGGAATGGACTTCCTCCTTGTCCTTCAGCAGTGTCAGGGGCCATGTTTGCTGAACAGCCCACTGGCTGGACTCCAACCTGTGGCCAGATTCCGTTTGAGGCTTTGTCTAAAGGCTGCACACATTCATTCATTCATTCTCCTTTCTCCCCAGTGGGGACTAAGAGAAGCTTACATCATTCTCATTTCTTCCATTTTCCCCTCACATCATCCCTGTGAGGTAGGTTGTGCTGAGCATCTGCATCTGACCCAATTAGGGTGGCCAGACCGTCCCGGTCTCGCGGGACTTTCCCGGTTCTGGCCACCAATTCCCGGCTCCCGGGCTGGCTATACCGGGACCATTAGAAATCCCGGTATAGCCAGCGGGCGGGCGGGGAAAGCGGAGAGTGAGGGAGGTGTGCGCACGCGCAGGGACGCTGGCTCCCTCCCTCGCTGCCTTCCCCGCCCGCGCGTGGGGCCCGGCGGCGGTGGCGGAGGCTGGGGAGGCCGCCGCGGGTCCCTGGAGGGCCTCCAGAGGCCCGCGGAGGCCGCGAAGAGGCCACCGCGGGTCCCTGGAGGCCCTCCAGAGGCCCACAGAGGCCGCGGAGAGGACGCCGCGGGTCCCTGGAGGGCCTCCAGAGGCCCGCGGAGGTCGCGGAGAGGCCGCCATGGGTCCCTGGAGGCCCTCCAGAGGCCCGCGGAGGCCGCGGAGAGGCCGCCGCAGGTCCCTGGAGGCCCTCCAGAAGCCCGCGGAGGCCGCGGAGGCCGCGGAGAGGCCGCCGCTGGTGCCTGGAGGCCCTCCAGAGGCCAGCGGAGGCCGCGGAGAGGCCGCCGCTGGTGCCTGGAGGCCCTCCAGAGGCCAGCAGAGGCCGCGGAGAGGCCGGCGCTGGTCCCTGGAGGCCCTCCAGAGACCAGCGCCGGCCTCTCCGCCGCCTCCTCGGCTGCCGCAGCCGCCACCAGCCCCGCCAGCAGCACCAGCCGCCCGGAACAAAGTAAGCCGGGGGGGCCGAAAGCGGGGGGGGGCGGCTGGCGGGAGGGGGCGGCCGGCCTTCCTTCCTTCCTTCCCTCCCTCCCTCCCTCCCTCCCTCCCTCCTTCCCTCCTTCCTTCCTTTCTTCCTTCCTTCCCTCCCTCCCTCCTCCCTTCCTTCCCTCCCTCCCTCCTTCCTTCCCTCCCTCCCTCCCTTCCCTCCTTCCTTCCTTCCTTCCCTCCCTCCCTCCCTCCTTCCTTCCCTCCTCCCTTCCCTTCCTCCTTCCTCCCTCCCTCCTTCCTTCCTTCCTTCCTTCCTTCCTTCCTTCCTTCCCTCCCTCCCTCCTTCCTTCCCTCCCTCCCACCTCCCTTCCTTCCTTCCCTCCTTCCTTCCCTCCCTCCCTCCTCCCTTCCCTCCCTCCTTCCTCCCTCCCTCCTTCCTTCCTTTCTTCCTTTCTTCCTTCCTTCCCTCCTTCCCTCCCTCCCTCCCTCCTTCCTTCCTTTCTTCCTTCCTTCCCTCCTTCCCTCCCTCCCTTCTCCCTTCCTTCCCTCCCTCCCTCCTCCCTTCCTTCCTTTCTTCCTTCCCTCCTTCCCTCCCTCCCTCCTCCCTTCCTTCCTTCCCTCCCTCCTCCCTTCCTTCCTTCCCTCCTTCCTTCCTTCCCTCCCTCCCTCCCTTCCCTCCTTCCTTCCTTCCCTCCCTCCTTCCTTCCCTCCTTCCTTCCCTCCCTCCTTCCTCCCTCCCTCCTTCCTTCCTTCCTTCCCTCCTTCCCTCCCTCCTTCCTTCCCTCCCTCCCACCTCCCTTCCTTCCTTCCCTCCTTCCTTCCCTCCCTCCCTCCTTCCCTCCTTCCTCCCTCCCTCCTTCCTTCCTTCCTTCCTTTCTTCCTTCCTTCCCTCCTTCCCTCCCTCCCTCCTTCCTTCCTTTCTTCCTTCCTTCCCTCCTTCCCTCCCTCCCTTCTCCCTTCCTTCCCTCCCTCCTCCCTTCCTTCCTTTCTTCCTTCCCTCCTTCCCTCCCTCCCTCCTCCCTTCCTCCCTTCCTTCCTTCCTTCCCTCCTTCCCTCCCTCCCTCCTCCCTTCCTTCCTTCCCTCCCTCCTCCCTCCCTCCCTCCCTCCCTCCTTCCTTCCTTCCTTCCTTCCTTCCTTCCTTCCTTCCTTCCTTCCTTCCTTCCTTCCTTCCTTCCTTCCTCCCTCCCTCCTTCCTTCCTTTCTTCCTTCCTTCCCTCTCTCCCTCCTCCCTTCCTTCCTTTCTTCCTTCCCTCCTTCCCTCCCTCCCTCTTCCCACCTCCCTCCTTCCTCCCTCCCTCCCTCTGGCCACCCCTGGAGTAGACAATACTGACTTTGGTGGACCCAAGCACTGATTCAGTGTAAGGGAGCTTTGTGTTTGTGACTGGACTAGACAATACTGACTTTGGTGGACCCAAGCACTGATTCAGTGTAAGGGAGCTTTGTGTTTGTGACTGGACTAGACAATACTGACTTTGGTGGACCCAAACACTGATTCAGTGTAAGGGAGCTTTGTGTTTGTGACTGGACTAGACAATACTGACTTTCGTGGACCCAAGCACTGATTCAGTGTAAGGGAGCTTTGTGTTTGTGACTGGACTAGACAATACTGACTTTCGTGGACCCAAGCACTGATTCAGTGTAAGGGAGCTTTGTGTTTGTGACTGGACTAGACAATACTGACTTTCGTGGACCCAAGCACTGATTCAGTGTAAGGGAGCTTTGTGTTTGTGTCTTCTGGTGCAATTTTGTTCTCAGATCCTGTATTTACTTCATCAGTACATGGGATAAGGCACTTTCTCAACTGTGCTGCATAATGCAGCCTATTTATTTTGTCCTGTTTGCTCTGTTGGCTCTATCTGTGCCACCTTCATCACTTTCGGGGTGTGGATCCCCCAGTGGGGTGGTCTCCCGACTCCCTCCGCCAGCTGTTTCTGATAGCCCTGCGCCCCCTCTTTCATTTGATATGTGTCCCGTGCGGGTGCCACCCTCTTGCCGGGAGATGCCGCAAAATGAGCCCCCTTGAGGCTTATGGCGGCAGGGCTCGGGGGAAGCGAGCTAGACTGCTGTTCTTTTGAGGGGTTATAGAGTGTTTCGAGCCCATCCCTGTGGCATTGGTCCCATCGTTGTGGGGCCCAGGGGGCCGGCGCAGCGGCATGCTGAAGCAGCCTGTCGGTCACTTCCAGGTTCCTGTCCTGCATCTCGACCTGTGTTATTAGTGACAGGCTGCTTCGGCGTGCTGCTGCGCCGGCCCCCTGGGTCCCACAACGATGGGACCGATGCCACAGGGACGGGCTCGAAACACTCTATAACCCCTCAAAAGAACAGCAGTCTAGCTCGCTTCCCCCGAGCCCTGCCGCTATAAGCCTCAAGGGGGCTCATTTTGCGGCATCTCCCGGCAAGAGGGTGGCACCCGCACGGGACACATATCAAATGAAAGAGGGGGCGCAGGGCTATCAGAAACAGCTGGCGGAGGGAGTCGGGAGACCACCCCACTGGGGGATCCACACCCCGAAAGTGATGAAGGTGGCGCAGATAGAGCCAACAGAGCAAACAGGACAAAATAAATAGGCTGCATTATGCAGCACAGTCTCACTGGAATCTGACTGGCTTCTCAGCGTGGAACCCGTTCTCTCTAGTCTTCTCACTTTGAAAAAAGTAAAAAAAGAGTTTTATTTAACTTTATTTCCCCCTTTCCCTCTCTATAAATAATCTTGGTGTTTCCGGCGGTGATATTTGGGGGATTTTTGGGGACGTCACAGGAAGTGCTGTGAAGTCACTTCCTGTTTCCGGCAGTGGCATTTGGGGGAAATGATGTCATTTGGGGGAAATGATGTCATTTGGGGGAAATGATGTCACAGGAAGTGATGTCACTTCCTGCTTCCGGCAGGTGGTGCAGGGGAAATGATGTCACAGGAAGTGATGTCACTTCCCGTTTCCAGCAGGTGGCGCGGTGGAAATGATGTCACAGGAAGTGATGTCACTTCCTGTTTCCGGCGGTGGCATGACATCACTGGGGAAGTGACGTCACTTCCTGTTTCCGGCGGCGCACGCACCTGCCTTCCCCCTCCCAAAGGTGTCCCTGGCTGGCCTTCAGACATTATGGCCACCCTAAGGTCACTCAGCAAATTGGGGATTCAGACCCAGACCCCCAACCCTCCAACCACTTCGCCCCACTAGCAGAAATGAGAAATAACCTAGATGTGTGCGCAGAGGTAGAATATCAAGCACATTCTTTTAATTAACATTTGTTTGCAGAAGCAAGACATCTCCCTCTCTCTCTCTCATGCACACACACACGCACACATGCACACAGAAAGTCTAATCACCTCTGCTTGACTCAGTTCCTCCAGCAATTGCTGGACACTTTCTACAGTGAAAGCAGATGCAAATAATTCATTCTGTATCTTTGAAGTCTTCCTCTATTCTACTAGTAATTGTTCCACCTCTTTATCATCCAGACCCCACTGATTGGTTTCCTGCTGCTGAGGTGTTTGAAGAAATTTCTATTGCAGGTCTTAATGTTATTAAAAATTCTTGCTTCACCCACCTTAACGGCAGTTTATGGGCTGGTTTGGCAACAGCTGTGCTCTTTCCTGTTCACCTCATTTGGAAAGATTTCCACTTTTTTGGCAGTACGACTTTTCCCTTCCTTTTTTATGGGTTCCTTGACGTAGCTCCTTAACCATGCTGGCATCCTCTAAGTCTTGAGGAAAGCTCTCTTAATCTGTAATATGCATTTTAGCTAAGCTTCCATGTTTTGTAGATTTAAGTACTTTCCAAACATCCTAAAGGTATCTCAGACCCAAACTATATGTCACAGGCAGGCCCAGTGCAATCCATGGCTGCCAATGGCATTTTAAAATGAGATTTATTTATTTTTTAGTCACCAAGTCACAGTTGATTCCTGGTGATCCCTCCAGGGGTTTTTGAGGCAAGAGACATTCAGAGGTGGCCTGCCATTGCCTGCCTCTGCTTCAGGACCCCACCGCAGAAGGAGAGTGCTGGACTGGAAGGGCCATTGGCCTGACCCAACATGGCTTCTCTTATGTTCTCTTATGTTCTAATAGTCCCCAAATGGCAAGAAATTCATGCTGTAAAGTGAGGCATATCAAGGTGAAGGAGGTTGTCATATGTTGGACTGGAGCCCCAAATTAGAAAGAAATTAAGAACAGTTAAGAAATTAAGAACCATTAAAAGCATAAGAAGTGTCCTGCTTGATCAGACCAATGAGGAACCATCTAGTCTAGCATCATTTTTCATGCAGTGGCCAACCAGTTGCCAGGGAGGGACAGAAGGCAGGACACAGAGACAAAGGTCTTCTCCTGAACTGGGTCTGCCTCTGAAGAAGGATGTTCTATTTAATCACCATGTCTATTAGTCACTGATGGCCCTGTCCTTCGTGAATGTGTGTCATGCCCTTCTAAAGCTGTTTATGCTTCTAGGAATCACTATGACCACTAGCAGTGAATGCCACATTTTAATTACTTATTGAATAAAGAAGTATTTCCTTTTGTCTGTCCTGAATCTATTGTCCATCAACTTCACTGAGTGCCCCTGAGCTCTAACATTATGGGAGAGGGAAAAAAAAACTATCTGTATGCACTTTCTCTACCCTGTGCTTAATATTACAAACCTCTATCATTTTCTGATGAGGAAAAAAATTGTCTTTTTTTTCCTCATCAGAAAACCCTATTATCATCTTGATTATTCAATTTTGCACTTCTAGGACACGAAAACTTATGTTCTAAATAAAACTTTGTTGGTCTTAAAGGTACACTTGACTCTTGCTTTGTTCTACTGCTTCAGACCAACACAGCTGCCCACCTGGATCTATCTAAATCAGGGGTGGCCAACGGTAGCTCTCCAGATATTTTTTGCCTACAACTCCCATCAAGCCCCAGCCATTGGCCATGCTGGCTTGGGCTGATGGGAGTTGTAGGCAAAAACATCTGGAGAGTTACCATTGGCCACCCCTGATCTAAATGGATTGCTCCAGATTTTGCAAGCACTCAATCCATTGCTACAGATCCACACCTTCCCACAGAAAACATATTTATCTGTGGATTTTTACTTCTGTATTTGTGTTGTTTAATGTGCTTCTGGGATCTAATGTGTGCAACTGAGTGTGAGAGTGGTGGTGGGGAGTCCACGGGAGTCCTTTCCCCCCCTAAGTGAGGAATCAGCCAGCCAGCACCCTCAGGAGAAGATGTGTGTGTGTGTGAAGGAGTTGGAGAGTAGGATTGCTGGCTACATTGGCCTCAATAATGTCTCGAGGTTCCACTCCAAACAATAAAGAGAAAGCATATAATTTTGTCTAGAAAAAACGTAGGCAATGCAAAAATAGTAAAAATGAGTCAGAAAGCGGCTCTCAAATAAAGAAAACTATGGAAAGTTGGAGAAAATAATCAGCAGGAGGTGGAAGGGCGAAAAGACAACAATGAAAAGTGGGATGGAGCTTTGGGGAGGAGTTTGAAAATGTGAAGAAAAAGTTCTACAGTTCAGACTTTAATCTGGATCTGGAAAAAGGTCCAGACCAAAACCAGTTTCAAGAAACGCAGGGCAACAGCTGGGTAGAACAAATGTAAAAGCTAGAAGAAGGCATGAGGCAAGACAGAACTGAGTGTGGCAGGTAATGTAGAAGGTCGCTTTGGAATGAGCACAAAGAACGCAGCAAAGTGCTGGTGTAGAAAGGGCCCTAGAAAGGACCTGAGGAGGGAATGCAAGGGGCCAGGTAGCATCTTTCTGGAGATTTCAGGAAAGGGTCATTTGACCCACAAGGAGGTGGGAAGACAAGAGATAAAATCTCTTGACGTGAGGGGAAAGGCAGCATTTTGGCCAATTCCCTCTGGAGGACAGAGCTCTGGGCCCTGGGCTCCATCAGGACATCTGCTGTTGGCATGTGGTGCACACAAAGGGCACCTTCTGCCTCGGCCAGGGGTCCCTGACAGCACCATCACACCTGCCAATGCCTTTCCAGGTGCCCCCCAATTGTTCTTGAAAAGTGGGTGAGGCCAGGTAGGGCTGTGGGCCAGAAGGGCTTTCTGGAGAACTGATCAGCCACCACAGTGTCAGTTTTATTCTTTCTCATTACTTTTTGCCAGTGAAATTTATATAAAAAGCAATCCCTCTTCTCTCTTGTGCTTTGACTTCCTGGGGTGGGGCTGGGGGGCTCAAAATCTTGCAAAAGCCATTTCATTGTTGCATCCACAACCCTGTGTCAGAATTCCAACAGGGCCCCCAGGCTCAAAAAGGCTGAGGGCCCCAGCCTGGCCAAAGACTTCAAGGTAATGGGAAGCTTTTAGAACACCACCGTGTCTAAGTTAAAGAGCCTGCCTGCGAAGAAGTCGAGCTAGCTAGGCTGTGCACAGATGTGAGGGAAAGAGGAATACATGCTTTACTCATTTGTCTTACTTGCTCAACCCACCGCTGTACAAGCTATATGTGTGGATTGTGTGTGTATGTCTGTGATGTGTTGTTAAGTTGCTTCCCACTTAATGCGATCCTATGTCTCCACACTGCCTGTGGTTAAGAGCCTTGCTCAGGTCTTGCCAATGGAGGGCACTTGTAGCTTCCTGGATTGAGCCCATCCATCCATCTCATGCTGGGGCTTCCCAGGGCTTTTTTTTTTTTTTTGTAGCAAGAGCTCCTTTGCATATCAGGCCACACCCCCTGATGTAGCCAATCTTCCTGGAGCTTACAGTAGGCCCCGTAAGAACAGCCCTCTAAGCTCTTGGAGGATTGGCTACATCAGGGGTGTGGCCTAATATGCAAAAAAGCCCTGGGTCTTCCCCTTTTCCACCTGCCTTCAGTTTTCCCTCGATTGTCTTTTCCAGCGGCTCCTGCCTTCTCATAACGTGACCAAAGCAGCCTCAGTTTAGCCATTTTAGCTTCTGGGGAGAGTTCAGGCTTGATTTGAACTAGAACCCCCTTATTTGTTGTCTTGGGGGTCCACAGTATCCATAAAACTCCCCTCCAACAACGCATTCCAAATGAATTCATTTTCTTCCTGGCAGATGCCTTCATTGTCCAACTTTCACACCCATTCATAGTAATGGGGAACACTATAATATACGTTATCTTTTTCTTGGTTGCCAACAAGAATTTAAGGATATTTTTTTAGCTCCTTCCTGGTTGCCCTTCCCTATCTCCATCTCCTTCTGACTTCTTAGAGCCTCCCTTGGGGTTGATGGTGGAGCCAAGGGATAGAAAATCTTTTAACCATTTCAGTTTCTTCATCACCAGTCTTAAAGTTTTGTAATTCCTCATCCTCAGCATGCATGGCTTTGGTCTTCTTGCTGTTCAGCTGTGACTCTGCTTTGGCACTTCCCTCTTTAACCTTCTTCAGGAGTGGTTTCAAGTCTTCACTGTTTTCTACTAGTAATGTGGTGTGCTCTGCATATCTCAGATCATTTACTTTCCTTTGACTAATTTTCACTCCACCTTCATCTAAATCTAATTCAGCTAATGTGTATAAATCAAACAGACAGGGAGGAGGTAAAATAATCTTGTCTTGACACTGTTGTCAGTTGGAAGCATTTCTGTTCCTCCATATTCTATTCTACCAGGATAGACTATCCAGAGAATAAATTGCATTGAAACAACCAGATGTTGTGGCTTTTAAAACCACCCATAAATGTTAACAATCCACACAATAGTTGCTCTTTTCACGCCACTTGCAGGTGAGGGGTGGAAAGTGTCATCAAGTCACAGCTGACTTGCAGCAACCGCCCAGGGTGTCCAAGAGGGTTGGTTTGCCCGCCCCTCCACATGACATCATGGTGGTCTCAGGTCCAACTGCTCTCCAGGGCTGGCCCTGCTTAGCTTCTGAGATCTGATGAGACGGGCTCGCCTGGGCTGTCCCAGGCACAGCAGGGCAGGGGCGGGTGCCTCTCCAGAAACAATCTCTTATTCACAAAGTGGCTCTTTTTGATTCAATGTAATGAGTAGTTTTGGATAGGAATAATTTTTCTGACGCTGCATCACAAGTCCTTTTCCTAAAAATGTTCAAAGGATACAATCTAGAGGCCTCTTCCCATCGTGCTGATGCATTATTTTTGCTCTGGAAGGAAATGGGGCTCCTTTATGGGTAACAAATCTGTGTCCTCCAAGATAGAGAAATGATGGCAGAAGCCAAGATGAAGATCTGTGCTGTGATAGCAGCTTTGTTGGAGAGGAAGATGAGGAAGGAACCCAAAAGAATGAGAGCAGCTTCACCCAAGAACCTCCTGCTGAGAGCATTGTTTGCTGGCATGAAGTGACCCTGCCAGCCATTGTTGGGGATTTGGGAAAGTTCATAGCTGACAGCATCCCAGCATTCCGCCACTTGGCCCTGCCTCTATCTGATGGGCAGGAATTCAAAGGAAGGCACCTTTGACACTTCACTGAGTCATTTATAAACAATGCAGCTTTTTTTTACGGACAAGTCCCTGTTTTTTGTTTGCTTCTCACCCAACTCTTCCCCCTCCCCCCAAAGATCTTAATGATCAGAAATAAGAGAAAATAAATAAATAAAAAGGAAAAAAGAACACAAAATAATTCTTAAGTATTTTGACATATTTTAGGGTACTTAAATATTCTATATTTGTTTCTAAAAAGAAAGAAAAATCCTAAGAAAATTCCATTTAAAATACTTTTCAGGTTAGCAAGATTAAAATGTTTTTACTTGTACTTATTGACTGCAGTTTGATGTAGTGGTTAAGTGCATGGGAGAACCGGGTTTGATTCCCCACTCCTCCACTTGCACCTGCTGGAATGGCCTTGGGTTAGCCATAGCTCCAGCAGAGGTTGTCCTTGAAAGAGCAGCTGCTGTGAGAGCTCTCTCAGCTCCACCCACCTCACAGGGTGTCTGTTGCGGGGTGGGGGAGGGAGAAGATATAGGAGACTGTGAGCTGCTCTGAGTCTCTGATTCAGAGAGAAGGACGGGGTATAAATCTGCAATTCTTTTTCTTCTTCTTCATTTGATGAATAATTCAACAATTTAGAGTGCAGATTTTGGAAGGAACCAGACCCTTTGCCAAAAAGGCCAACTGGCAAGATGGGAAGGCGAGGAATGCCATGTATAGCTGGAATGGGTGGTCAACACACAGATTGTGCCTGGCATAGGTGAACCATAGGTAGAACACAGATGAAGGTGCAGCTGCTCTTGGGATTTCTCAGAGATCTTTTTGAGGGTGAGGTGCTGTCTGTTTCCCTGCCTCCTCCAAACACCAACCACCTGCTCTGCCACTGTGATCACTCTGGATTCTCACACATTAAAAAAAAAAAAAAACCCAAACCATTTTGGTAACAAAGGCCAATTAGTATAAGTGCTACTCCTGAAAACCATTTTTCTTTGGTTAAGAATTGCTGAGAGCACAATATAAAATCAAAGGAATAAACACAACCTTCATTTTAAAAATCATATTGAGTTCAGAATAACGTCTCTCAACCTTCAACCACATACTTGAAAAAAGAAATCAAGGGAAAATTTGCAAGACACAGCCATAAATCTAGCCCTTCCTCTTCTCATCAGTAAAATCTTTTATTCCTGACTCCCTCATTTTACTAATCTCTCCCTATCCAGTTTAAACCCCCCCCCTTATGATGATCTTCCTTTCCAGAACCCACGCTTTCTTCTCCCCCTTTCCCCCTCAGCCTCACCACTCGATGCATGTGAGGGCGGAAGGCCATAAAAGTCACATGTAGGAATGGTCACAAAACAGAGAAATGTGGTTTGGTTTGTAGTGTATCCAGTTCACAAACCATGAACCATCATGAACTTTAAAGGGATAAATAGACTGGTTCAGTTTTTGAGGTTCATGGCATGGTAGAATGCCCCCCCCCCCGCCCAATGTGCTTGAGAAGCGAAACTCACCAGAGCTCTCTGGCTGAGTCTCCTCTACCTGCCCTCCAGGTTTGGTTGTCAAGCACTGATATTTCCCAATAACAGAGTCCTTTTGTTTTGAATCAAAAGATAGGTTTATTGTAAGAAACTCAGGAGCTTTGCCAAGGACACAAGCCTTGGGAGTAATGGAGTCCCAACAGTTACACAGTTGCTATATTGCATAACATCAAAGGCTACATTACAGATGCATACTGTGTCAAGTCTGTCTGTAAACTCTGGCTCAGTCAGAGAGCATTCTGGGTAGAACCAAAGTATAACCAAATGCTTCTAGCTCAAACCTTTCCCATTCCCTCCTTCCTGTAGTGGATAGTTTGCTTTGAAATGGAAAGATGTGAAAGCCTTATCTGTGCCTTCTCAGGCTTGGCTCTCAGGAGGGAGTCAGGAGCTCGAGCTCGGGACAATCAAGGCCATCCACTCCTTCCCGGACAAGGTCATTAGCGACCGCGGGCCGCAGTTCGTTGCCACCTTCTGGCAGGAGTTTTGTAACTTGGTAGGGATTGAGCAAGGCCTGAGCTCTGCATATCACCCCCAGATGAACAGACAGACGGAGAGAGTGAACGGGGTTCTAGAGCAGTACCTGCACTGTTTTGTAAACCACCGCCAGTCCGACTGGGTCGACCTGCTCCCATTTGCCGAATATGGGTATAACAACAGTGTGCACAGCTCAACCAAGGCATCCCCCTTCTCCACCATTCACAGTTATGAGGGGAAGCCTATGCCCTTGCTGCCGGGAGGGGAGCCACCTTCTGACCCAACAGCTTTTGAGCAATGGTGGCAGGGGCCGAGTGGAAGCTGGAAAGCTATTCAGGAGAATCTGGAGGCAGTCAAAGAGACCTACAAGAAACAATATGATAAATCCCATGTCCCCGCGTGGGATTTTAAGGTGGGAGTTTCAGTATTTGTATCTACTAAAAACCTGCCTCTCACCCAACCATCCAGAAAGTTAGCCTATAGGTTTCTGGGGCCCTTTAAGATCAAAAGAGTCATAAACCAAGTGACAGTGGAACTGGAGCTGCCCAAAGCACTTAGTAAAATACACCCTGTATTTCATTGCAGCCTTCTCCATCGAGACCCCAGGGCTTCGGCTTGGCATCCTCGAGCACCTGCCCCCCAGCCCGTGGTAGTTGGAAACCAGAGTCATCACGAGGTCCAAAAAATCCTGGACTCTAGAGTCAAAAGAGGGGTCCGGTATTATTTGGTAAAATGGAAACACTTCCCCATCAGCGAAAATGAGTGGGTGGCCGAGGGGGACATCTCGGCACCGGATCTGATCAGAAAATTCCAGCAACAACGTTCCAACGGGGCCGTGGAGGGGGGTTAGGGGGGCAGTACGTCAAGTCTGTCTGTAAACTCTGGCTCAGTCAGAGAGCATTCTGGGTAGAACCAAAGTATAACCAAACGCTGCTAGCTCAAACCTTTCCCATTCCCTCCTTCCTGTAGTGGATAGTTTGCTTTGAAATGGAAAGATGTGAAAGCCTTATCTGTGCCTTCTCAGGCTTGGCTCTCAGGAGGGAGTCAGGAGCTCGGGACAATCAAGGCCATCAGCCTGAGAACGAATTTGTAACATCAATGTGTGAATGTGCCCTGCATAATCCCCCCCCCCTTTGGAATTCCTCAGAAGTACCCCCTTAAATGCAATGTATCAAGGTATATTCTTTAGTCTTTCACTGCTGGCTTTGCCTCAAGTAACTGTACCAATAAACTAGTTTCTTGGTATCAACAAACGACTGGTTATTGAATCTGCCGACTTGACATACTGGAGTCACAGGTTCAAAGGTTACTTAGCAACTATCTATTTTACTACTAGGGAATCTTAGGCTATTGAAAACATCAAACCTTCTCACACTTCTCTGTGAAGAGATAACGGTTGTCTGTGTGAAACCTTGGGGGAGGTACCAGCGGCCAGCCTCTAGTATAAACATCCCAGGGCCAGATGTTTTTGCTACATGCCCTCTGGGTTGTAAATAATGGGGGAGAGCTGATGACCTGCTCTCTACATAGTAAAATGTGGTCCAGAAATGAGCATGCTTGACATTGGTGAGGATTCAATTTACCAGTTCCAAGTTAAGACCCCCCAAGAAGGTGCCACCATTGCCCCTTGTTTCCAATTAAGGGGAAACAACAGAAAAAGCAAGGGCAATAGAAGCCCAGCAGAACAGAATCAAAGTCCCAGAGAATCTCTGCAGTAGGAGCTGAAGGAAGGAGGCATATTTGCAAGCCAGAAGAACCAGTGCAACTGAGTGCCCTTGTGGCAATGTCAGCTCAACAGGACTGATGTCTAGTGCAGAATCACACTCCAAGCAGGGGGGAGGGTTGCGATCCCAGCAGAATCAGTGCAATGAACTAGTACCCAGCAGTACCAGTGCAATCACAGAGTGCCCAACAGGACCCAATGCTACTGGCATTGCAAACTTAAAAGGACTGATCTCAAAGCACAGAGTCACTAGTCCAAGTGTGTGTGGGGGGAAGGGTAGGCTTTTGCAAGTTCTCTGAAAAAAAGGAATGCTAACAAAGGGGTGGAGGGTGGCTCTTGAAACTGACATGAGTAGTTTGAAACTGACAAACAGTATTTCCAAGGCTGGAGAATTCCACACATACCTCCAGTTGCTTTGAAGTTAGGTAAACTGTGTCAGAACTTGTAACTTTCCTATGTGCTGAGCAACTATTATTAGCCTAACTGACTCCATATTAGAAATGTCTACTAACCCTGTAACTTTGCATTTCAAATAAATACTAACCATTGAAGGGTGACAGATAGCCCTGGGAAACATCTGCAGGTGGCCTTTGAAGCCAAGGAGGCCAGAGAGAAGCAGCGGGATTCCTTCCCCCGCGTTTCGAGATAAGGGGCCTGGGAACAGACGCCTGTCTCTCTGGGTGTGAGAAATGGTTTTATTGTGACTGTTACCCCTGCATAAGAATGTGCCGATAACTGAGAAAGTTATCAGAGTCAACCTGCTCTTTTCCTGGACACTAAGTTCTCAATAAACGTCTTGACTTTTGAAACAAAGTAATGAGTCGTTTTTGAAGTTCCCAGTTCTGACAAACTGTTTGTTTGAGTGAAGCCAGTCTGCCGGTATCCATTCACTGATTGGCATGAATGTTTACAAGCAGCTTTAAATTTTATGGAAAATTTGTGTTAGCTAAACTGCCATGAACTTCAGTTTGCAAACCACAAACCAGCCAAAATGCATCATGAACTTTCATATGTCAGTTGGTTTGGGCCTATCCCAGTGTCAAGCATGCGGTTTCAATGACGAGTCAAAGTTTTTGTTTTAAACAATTTTATTGATAACATATGGTAACAATTTCCGTTAATAACTTCTTTTCATCTATCCCATATGCTTCGTTCTAATCACCCCTCCCCCCATTACTTGACCCCTGCCAGTGTTATTTACTTAAAATACTAACATTAAAAGGTACCGTTAATTACTAAGAACTAAAATTAATATTCTTCTTTCTTCTAAAGTTTAATCATTATCAAAAATTGTCCAAAGTCCTTTTACTTTTCACTCGTCTTCTACATAACTTCTAAATTTTTTCTACTCCCTTTTAAAATCTTTTAAATCATAGTCTCTTAAAGTTCTTGTTAATTTGTCCATCTCACTCCATGTCATAACTTTTACAATCCAATCCCATTTTTCTGGTATTTTTTCTTGCTTCCATAACTGCGCATATAGTGTCCTAGCAGCTGAAAGCAAGTACCAAATGATAGTTCTATCTTCTTTTGGAAATTTTCCCATTTGTAATCCCAACAGAAAAGTCTCTGCAGCTTTCTTGAATTCATATCCCAAGATCCTAGAAATTTCTTGTTGGATCATCTACTAATACTTTTTTGCTCTTTCCTTATTCCATCTATACATCATTTTAAAACAGTTATCTTTAATACTCTGACATGTTGAAAGTTTCATAGAGTTCTTCCATAAATATCCCCATGTATCCATCTGTATTTCTTTATTTACATTTATTGCCCATTTAATCATTTGAGATTTCACTACTTCATCTTCTGTAGACCATTTTAAAAGTAACTTATAAATTTTTGAAATTAATTTTTCATTATCTCCAAACAGAACTTTTTCCATTTCTGTTTGCTCTCGTCTTATTCCTTCAGTTTTAATATTATTTTCCACCAAACTCTTTATTTGTTGCATTTGCAACCAATTGTATTTGTTATTCAACTCCACAGCAGTTTTCAATTCTATTTTGCCACTTTGTATTTTTAATACTTGATTGTATGACAGCCATTTTTCCTCACCTGTCTCAGCTGTTATTTTTATCACTTCTGCTGGCACTATCCATAATGGTTTTCTTTCATCACCATATTTCTTATACTTCATCCAAGTATTCAACAAATTATTTCTTATATAATGGTGAGAGAAAAAACTATCCATCTTTCTCTTCCCATAATACATATAAGCGTGCCAGCCGAATTTATTTCCACGACCTTCCAACACTAAAAGTTTTTTATTCAACAGCGTCACCCAATCTTTTATCCACACTAAACAAACTGCTTCATGATATAATCTTAAATCTGGTAATTGGAATCCTCCTCTTTCTTTAGCATCTATTAAAACTTTCATTTTAATCCTTGGTTTCTTCCCAGCCCATACAAATTCCGAAATCTTCCTTTGCCATTTGTTAAATTGTTTACTGTCTTTCATAATCGGAATAATTTGAAACAAATACATTATTCTCAGCAAAATATTCATCTTAATTGCAGCTATTCTTCCAAGCAATGGCAAGTTAAGCTTATTCCATTTTTGTCAGACCTGGAACTTCAAAGTAAACGGACCATAGTTTGTAGCAGCTTAATCCATTTTATTTGAGAACTAGTTGTCTGTAGCAAGGATGAATTGGAATTGATACATTTCAAAGTGTTACATGCCATTTTAACTTCTAACATCAAAAGTAAACAATAAAGTCATTCTCACACGTTTGGGAGACAATAGATGGTTCTCATGCTCCCTTATCTCTTTCCCAAGGAAAGGCCCCTGCTGGTTACCTTGAGGCGTATAGCTATCTTCAAAGCCCGTCTGCATTTGTTAGGGCTATGTGAGGAATTTCCCATGGGAGTTGTTTATTGTTGCAACAGTGTTTGAAATGCAAGCTTCTAAGCAAAAGGGTTAGTCGAGTCATTCAAGATGGAGTTAGTTAGGGCAAGGGAACATGAACAGTTCAGAGCATTTTAAACTAGTAAGTTACAAGGTCTGACAATTTTATCATATCTTCATCCATTTTACGCCATAGCTTTTCATAGTTATTTTTGAACAGGTCAATATTCTTCATTGTTATTTCCACACCCAAATATTTTACTTTAGAGGTAACTTCACATCCTGTTAGTCTCTGCAACTCCTTTAGTCTCTGCAACTCCTTGCATATTTTTACATTAAAATTTTGATTTTTCTTTATTAACATAAAATCCCGCCAGTTCTCCATATTCTTGTATTTTAGCTAACAACAAAGGTGTTACTTGTGTAGGATTTTCATTTATAAATATTATATCATCTGCAAATGCTCTATATTTTTAAATAAATCCTTTAACTCTCAACCCTTCTATTTCTTTATCATCTTGTATTTGCATCAATAAAATTTCAAGAGTCATTATAAACAACAAAGGTGAAAGAGGCCAACCTTGTCTTGTACTTTTGCTGATTATCATTTCATCTGTAAGATCAGCATTTATACATAACCTTGCACGTTGTTTAGTATATATTGCCTTTATCATTCTTTAAAGTTTTTCCCCAACTCTATTTTCTCCATTACTGCAAAAATAAAGTCCCAGTTCAAATGGTCAAAAGCTTTCTCTGCATCCGCAAAGAATAATGTAACTTCCTTCTCTGGATGTCTTTCATAATATTCTACAATATTTACAACATTTATTTGCCTTTTAGGGAGAAATCCCACTTGGTCTTCCTTTATGAAATTTATCAAATATTGTTTAAGTCATTCTGCCAAAATTTTTGTATGTATCTTGTAGTCATTATTTAGTAATGAAATTGGTCTATAGTGTCAAGCATGGTGAAATTCCATTGATAATTGGTTGTTATAGAGTCCTGCCTAACACTGGTCTGTGAAGTATCAGGGAGGACCCAGCTTTGCTAGCTCTGTTATTCTTTCCCTTACCACTTCTTGCTTTATTGCCTGAAAAGTAGAAGTAGTGAGAAGTGAAACTAACTTGAGAAGAAGTAATCAGCATCTTCCCATACATTCCTGGTAGGGAGTGCAACACATCTGGGGAAAGTAAGGACAGAGTCCTGATAACCCCATGAGAATGTAGACATTTATGATAGTTTATGTGTGAGAGCTACCCCGCACCCCCATCCTTAGGAATCTTTTTGAAGTTAGCCTTAAAAGTATTGTATCAATGTATATGCAGCATTACTCTCAAGAACCTGTTACACAGACAGTCTCGGTCTATCAATAAACATAGCCTTTGTATCAACTTCGACTCGTCATTGAACCCACATGCTTGACATTTTGAGAGTAAACTTGCAAGAAGTTTAACTGCCATGGCAACTTTGTAACCAAATGGCGGAAAAGATTCCAGTGAGCAGTGAACTTCCAGAACCTGAAGAAGGGGTGAGAGCACCAACACCACCATGGCACGTGCTAGATGCCCAGAGAGGTGCTGGAAAGAGCTCCCCTCTCCGCATTCAACAACTCTTGGTCACCCCGCATCAGTGGCAACCACGTACCTCTACCACCATGATGGATGAGGCCCTGGCGCGCAGAGAGGCCATCCTAACCAGGCACATGCGCCAGGTGAAGATGGCCAACAAAGAGGGTGAGGGGCCCAAGCCTGGAGAGGAGGGAAGCACAGCAGTGAGCGGCGCGGAAGCCAACCCACCTCTGGCTGAGGCGGCCGGGACCCATGAGTCAATGGGTCCGATAGAGGAGGAAGACGAGATTGCTAAAGAATTCTGAGCAATGGTCCGAAAGGAAGTCGAAGAGATCGCCAAGGGGTTGCGGGATGAGATGCAAGTGATGACCACCATGATGGCTGAGGGGGAGTTCAACAGACAAGTCGACTGGATTCTGGGGACGACTGACCCAAGAAGAGCCCCGCAACCGCCTGCAGCTAGACCCTCAATTGTACCACCACGGGCACAACCGGCAGCACCCCCGGCCCCTCGAGAGGGGGGCCGAAGGAGGGAGTTGGAAGCCACCTTTGACAGGGGCCCTGAGGAGGTGGAGTACTTCACGATCCAAGCAAATAGCTACATGCATTATTGGGGGAACACCTTCCAGGACGAGTTCAGTTGTGTAGACTACCTGGAATTGAAACTGAAGGGGGCCGTCAAAAGATGGTATGTGAACCTGTATGAGGCCATGAGCCCAGAGTTGGACTTTGTGGCTACTTTCTTACAAGTGCTACTGGCCCAGTACAAAACCCCCCTGCAGAAGACCTGCACCTTAGCTGCCCTGAGGGATATGCAACAAGGCTCCAAGACAATTCATGAGTATGCGGCCGAGTTTCACACCAAAGCGGTTAAGGTGAGGGGGTGGAGTGAATTGATGAAGATCAAGCATTTCACTCGTGGGCTGAACGTGAGTATCCTGGATCGAGCCCTGCAGCAAGTGAGGTTGACCACCCTGGTGGGATACAGCTGGCAAGGGAAGTGGAAACCAACATGAAGTGAGTGGCCATGCAACGCCAGCAACAAAGCAGCAAGTCGGGTAATGACCCGAAACAAGGGGTGAAGATGGAGGCAAAGAAGACCCAGGTGGGGGGAGCTGCCAGGAAGCCCCCAGTGACCCACAAATGCTTTCAGAGCGGGGACCCAAATCCCCTGGCCAACAGCTGCCCAAACCCCCCTAGACCACCATCTAGCGCCTCCAAGTCAAGCACTCTGACTCTGAAGAAGCAGACCGGCCCCCCTAAGGACACGGTGAAGAGCGCAATGCCTGATGAAGACACCACCATCGTCAATGAGCTGAGTGAGATGTCCTGGGAGGACGAGCCGGCGGGAAACAAGGATGACCTGCTCTAAATGGTGCCAGTCAGCAGGTCGCCGATGAACCGGCACCACTCAGGGTGAGAGTAACGGGGTTGCTATATTTTGTGCCAGTAATTTTACTAAACAGCAGACTCAAGAGGTTTGTGCAGGTGAAAGCTTTGAGTGACTCAGGGTGCACAAGAGACATAATCACCCCTAAGCTGGTGGACATCTTGGGGCTTCCCACAACAGCTTTGCCGCACCCCATCCAGTTTGAGCAGATTGATGGGTCAGTGATGAGGGGGGAGCCATGTGTATTAGAAACTCAATTAGTACCGATGGGCATTAAAGACCACTGGGACCAGAAGGCATTTGTAATAGCCCCATCCTCTTATGATGTGGTTTTGGGAGTGGGGTGGCTAGCCAAGCATGAGCCAGACATTCGATGGGGAGACCAGACGATCGAATTCAATGATCTGAGATGTCGAGCCCATCATTGGACTAAGGAGTGGGGTCCCAGTCCGCCGCCCTGAAATGAAAAGGTTTGCTTGACAATGGAAGAAGTCCAGACGATCCCTAAGGCTTATCGAGACTTAAGGGGAGTGTTCAGTGAATAGGGAGCCGATGAACTCCCGCCCCATAGGGACACAGACTGTGCCATTGAACTGATCCTGGGGCAGATCCTACCTAAGGCCAAGCTGTACTCGATGGTGTGGGCTGAGAAGGTGGAACTGAGGAAATTCTTAGATAAGAACTTGAAGAGAGGCTTCATTCGACCCGCCACAGCTCCCTATGCAGCCCCCATCCTCTTTAGGAAGAAGGACGGCTCGCTCAGACTTTGTACTGATTTTCGTGGGATTAATGGGATTTCCACCTCCAATGCCTACCCGATACCCCTCATCAAAGACTTAGTACAGTGTCGGAGGGGAAGATCTTTACTAACTGTATTTGAGGGATGTGTACTTCAGGGTGTGCATCAAAGAGGGGGATTAATGGAAAACGGTGTTCAATACAACAATGGGACAATTTGAGTACCTAGTAATGCCATTTGGGTTACAAGGAGCACTGGGAGTGTTCATGAACCTTATCAATGAAGTGCTGAGAGAATATTTGCTTAAGGGGGTGGTGGTGTACCTGGATGACATAATTATCTACTCCCAAGATCTCCAGTCGCATGTGAAATTGGTGAGGGAGGTTCTTAGCACACTATTGAAGCATAAGCTGTATGCTAAGTTGTCAAAATGTGAGTTTCATAAGACCGAACTCGACTACTTGGGTTTCAGAGTATCAGGGCAGGGGCTGGTGATTGACCCAAGTAAGGTTCAAGCAGTATTAGACTAGGCTCCCCCAAGGACACGTAGACAGCTCCAATCATTCCTCGGGTTCGCCAATTTCTACCGAACCTTCATACCAGGGTTTGCCCAAATAACGCTGCCACTCACGGAGTTGCTGAAAACAAAGGGGAAGGGTCCAGATTCCAAAAAACCGGGGGCAAAGCTAAATTGGACACCGAAGTGTCAGGAGGCGTTCAATAAGCTCAAAAGGCTGTTCACAAGTGAGCCGGTCTTAAGCCACCCCAATGAGCTGAAGCTCTTTATTGGACAATTTGACGCCTCCGACATCGCTGTCGGAGCCATCCTCATCCAAAAAGATGAGGAGGGAAGGCTAAAGCCCTGTGCCTACATTTCCAAAAAGTTTTCCCAGTAGCAAAGAAATTGGTCGGTGTGGAATAAAAGGCTTTTGCTGTGACTTATGCTTTAAAAACATGGATGTCATGGCTTGAAGGCACCAAATTGCCCTTTGAAATTTGGACCAATCACAAAAATCTGGAGGCGCTCACCGGTCCCTGAGAAGTTGCCTTGCAGCCAAGCTATCTACTAATGGCTGCATTCTTTTGTTCCTTGGGAGCATCAACAATGTTTACACATCAATTGCTGTCTCTTTTGATATGCACAGTAACTACATTACAGGAAAGAGCTTTGGGTTAGTACTAAGAGTCCATATGGTTAGTCTGTTACATTTATTAGTTATAAGCATTACAGAGCCTGACATACTGCCCCCCCTAAGTTCCTGCTCGGGGTTTGTCTGGGTGCAGTGGGTAAAACTTTTTCAGTAGTGAGGGTGCTCGGAGGTCTGGTGATTTCACCCACTCATCACAGCTAGGGGGAAAGTACTTCCAATGGACTAGATAGTGTAGTACTCGTTTTACTTTGGCATCTAATATTTCTTGCACCTCATGATGACTCTGACCCTTCACTTGAATAGGAGTGGGCGTCGTGGGGCATGGATGCCAATATGTAGATCCAGGGTCTTTTTTCAGAAGGCTGCAATGGAAAACAGGGTGAATTTTACTAAACATCTTTGGTAGTTCTAGTTCCACAGTTACTGAATTTATGACTCGTTTAATCTTAAAAGGACCCAAGTATTTATACGCTAATTTCCAGTAGGGTTGTGGCAATGGTAAGTTCTTGGTTGATAGAAACACGGTGTCTCCCACTTTGAAATCCCATTCAGGTGAGTGTTTTTTATCAAAGTGTTTTTTATAGTCTTGTTTAGCCATTTCCAGGTTTTCCTGGATCACTCTCCATCCCTCGGCTAAAGTTTCCCACCATTGCTGGCTCGAGACAGGTGGCACTGTTCCCTCCGGAGCTGGTAGCAATGGGAATGGCTTTCCTTCATAGCCATTCACAATTTGAAATGGCGATGTCTTGGTAGAGCTATGTACGCTGTTATTGTACCCATATTCTGCAAAGGGGAGTAGCTCCACCCAATTTGTCTGTTGATAATTCATGTAACACCGTAAGTATTGTTCGAGAAGCCCATTCACACGCTCTGTCTGTCCATCCGTTTGGGGATGGTAGGCGGAACTTAGTCCTTGTTCTATGCCCGCCACCTTACAGAACTCCTGCCAGAAGTTGGCAACGAATTGCAAGCCGCAGTCACTAATGACCTTATCGGGGAATGAGTGTAGTCTAACCACATGATGGAAAAATAAGCAGGCCAGTTTCTGGCAGTGGGTATTTGTTTGCATGGAATAAAGTGAGCCTGTTTGGAGAAAGTGTCCACCACCACCAGAATCACTGTGTGCCCCTGAGAGACCGGTAACTCGACTATAAAGTCTATCAATACCACTGACCATGGTCTCTCTGCAGTAGGAGTGGGGCAAAGTAGACCCGGAGTTTTCCCTCCCCTCTTTTTGGCCATAATGCCCACGGGGCATGAATTTACAAATTCAGAAACATCTTATTTCATTTGGGGCCACCAGAATTGTCTATTTACTAAGTGCAGCATCTTTACGTAGCCGAAATGCCCTGCTAGCTTACTGTTGTGGCAGTGCTGCAGTACTTCTTGGCAGAGGGTTTTCGGGATGTACAGTTTTCCCTCATGATACCAAAAACCCCCTTCTCCTTTGGAGAGCCCTTCCGGGCGGTTCTCTCCCTCTTGTCTGTTTCGGCGATCAGTTTACTGCCCCCCAATGGTTCTGGGGGCTTGTTTTTTTTCCCTGATCGTGTGGTTACTCCCCCTGCTATTGCCAAGGGAGGGATGAGGGAGTCTATGGTTTCCTCTCTCTGACTCTCATGCTGCGGTAGACGGGAGAGCGCGTCTTCTAGAAACTTCTTGGAGCCCAGTATGTGCTTTAGCGTGAAATCAAACTTGGCAAAAAGCCCCGCCCCCGGATTTGTTTGGCGGTTAATTTTCGGCGTCCGGTTAGTGCCTCTAGATTTTTGTGATCCGTCCAAATTTCAAACAGCATTCGCACTGTGGGTCTGGAACTCAGCCGTGTACTTTCTCACGGATTTATTCCCTTGCTTCAGTTCTTTCAACGCCATGAGGGCCCGGGTCTCTCGGAGGGGGTCCTCGTATTGGCATAGCATTGCTTGCAGAAACCCATGTACACTTCCCAACTCGGGACCCTTGGTCTCGTACAGGCTCACATACCATCTCCTGGCTGCTCCCATCAGCTTCAATCCCAGGTAGTCCACTCGGCTCGCCTCGTCGGGGAAAGTGTTCCCCCAGTAGTGCATATAGCTGGTGGCTTGGATGGTGAAGTATTCCACTTCTTCGGGATCTCCGTTGTACTTGAGGTCTAGTTCTCTGGTTTTCCCTTGTTCTCGGGGTGCGGGGCCCCCCCGGAGGAGGAGGAGGGGCCGGCGGCACAGGTACCGGCGGTGCCGGACCTGCCGGAGGTTGGCGACCCAGTGGATCCGGTCCTCGGGATTGCCGTCGCTCTAGCTCCCACAGGGCCTGCAGACGGTCGATCTGTCGTCCCACCTCCCTGGCTATCGCATCGGAGTTGCTTTTGATCTCCCCGCGGAGATCTCTAACCAACCCCTTCGTTAGAGTTATTAGTTATAATGCTATTAGTTATAAGCATTACAGAGCCTGACATAGGGCAGGAGGCCACGAATTCAGAAATGTTCTTTATCATAGAGGGCCACCAGAACTGCCTATTAATTAGATGCAGTGTCTTTACATACCCAAAGTGCCAGGCTAGCTTGTTGGAATGGCAGAATTGCAAGACCTCTGAGTGGAGGCTCTTAGGAACATAAAGCTTGCCATCTCTATACCAGAACCCATCCTCCCCCTTTTGCACTTTACCTGGTCGGTCTTCCCCTTCCTTTTTGGTCTCTGTGGCCAGGCATTCTCCCCCCCACTTCTCCGTTTGCAGATTCCACCTTGTTTTGGATCGGGTGGTTACCATGGCGGCTACTTGAGAAGGGGAGATCAAGGAGTCCACTACCTCCTGTTTATGGCTATTGTTCTGAGGGAGGCACGAAAGGGCGTGTGCCAAGAAATTTTTTTGTTCCCGGGAAGTGCCTCAGTATGAAATTGAATTTGGAAAAGAACCCCGCCCACCGAATTTGCTTTTCATTAAGTTTATGACGACCGGTGAGCGCCTCCAGATTTTTGTGATCGGTCCAAATTTCAAATGGCAGTTTGGTGCCTTCCAGCCATGACCTCCATGTTTTTAAGGCATAAGTCACAGCAAAAGCCTCTTTATCCCACACTGACCAATTCCTCTGCTCCTGGGAAAACTTTTTAGAAATATAGGCAGAGGGCTTTAGCCTTCCCTCCTCATCTTTTTGGATGAGGATTGCCCCAACAGTGACGTCAGAACTGTCACATTGCCCAATAAAGGGCTTCAGCTCATTGGGGTGGCTTAAGACTGGCTCACTTGTGAACAGCCTTTTGAGCCTATTCAACGCTTCCTGACATTTTGGTGTCCAATTTAGCTTCGCTCCCATTTTTTTGGAGTCCGGACCCTTCCCCTTTGTCTTCAGTAGCTCAATGAGGGGCAACATTATTTGGGTGAACCCCGGTATGAAGGTTCGGTAAAAACTGGCAAACCCGAGGAACTATTGGAGCTGTCTACGTGTCCGCAGGGGAGCCCAATCTAGTACTGCTTGAACCTTACTTGGGTCCATAGGCAACCCCTGCCCTGATACTCTGTAACCCAAATGGTCGAGTTCGGTCTTGTGGAATTCACATTTTGACAACTTAGCATACAACTTATGCTTCAACAGTGTACTGAGGACCTTTCTCACTAATTTCACATGTGATTGCAGATCTTGTGAATAAATAATTATGTCATCCAGGTACATCACCACCCCCTTAAACAAATATTCTCTCAACACTTCATTGATAAAGTTCATGAACACTCCCAGTGCTCCTTGTAACCCAAATGGCATTACTAGGTACTCAAATTGTCCCATTGGTGTATTGAACACCGTTTTCCATTCATCCCCCTCTTTGATGCGCACCCTGAAGTACGCATCCCTCAAGTCCAGCTTAGTAAAGATCTTCCCCTTCGACACAGTACTGAGTAAGTCCTTGATGAGGGGTATTGGATAAGTATTGGAGGTGGAAATCCCATTAATCCCCCGAAAATCAGTACAAAGTCTGAGCGAGCCGTCCTTTTTCCTAAAGAGGATGGGGGCTGTATGGGGGGGCTGTGGCGGGTCGGATAAAGCCTCTCTTCAAGTTCTTATTTAGGAACTTCCTCAGTTTCACCTTCTCAGCCCACCCCATTGAGTACAGCTTGGCCTTAGGCAAGGTCTGCCCCGGGATCAGTTCAGTGGCACGGTTCATGTCCCTGTGGGGTGGAAGTTCATCGGCTCCCTGCTCACTGAACACCCCCCTTAAGTCTCAATATGCCTTAGGGATCATCTGGACTTCCTCCATTGTCAAGCAACCCTTTTCTTTTCTGGGTGGCTGATTGGGGCCCCACTCCTTATTCCAATGATGGGCTCGACACCTCGCATCATTGAATTCTATTGTCTGGTCTCCCCATCGAATTTCTGGTTTGTGCTTGGCTAGCCACCGTACTCACAAAACTACATCATAAGAGGATGATGGGGCTATTACAAAAGCCTCCTGGTCCCAGTGGTCTTTAATGCCCACCGGCACTAATTGAGTCTCTAATACGCATGGCTCCCCCCTCATTACTGACCCATCCATCTGCTCAAACTGGATGGGGTGTGGCAAAGCCGTCATGGGAAGCCCCAATGTGTCCACCAGCTTAGGGGTGATTATGTCTCTCATGCACCTCGAGTCAATCAAAGCTTTCACCTGCACGTACCTCTTGAGTCTGCTGTTTAGCAGAATTACTGGCACAAAATATAGCGACCCCATTACTCTCACCCTGACTGGTGCCGGTTCATCAGCGACCTGCTGACTGGCACCGTTTAGAGAAGGTCATCCTCGTTTCCTGCCAGCTCGTCCTCCCAAGACATCTCACTCAGCTCATCGATGATGATGGTGTCCTTGTTGGGCATTGAGCTCGCGGCTGCGCTGCTCTTCGCCGCATCCTTAGGGCGGCCAGTCTGCTTCTTTGGAGTCGGAGTGCTTGTCTTAGAGGTGCTGGATGGTGGCCTAGGACGGTTCGGGCAGCTGCTGGCCAGGTGGTTCAGGTCCCCACACTGAAAGCATTTGCGGGTTGTCGGGGGCTTCCCGGCTCCTCCCCCCACCTGGGTTTTCTTCGCCTCCGTCTTCACCCCGGGTTTTGGGTCATTACCCAACTTGCTGCTTTGTTGCTGGCATTGCATAGCCACTCTCTTCATGTTGGTTTCCACTTCCCCCACCAGCTGTATCCACCCCATCAGGGTGGTTGGCCTCACTTGCTGCAGGGCTTGATCCAGGACACTAGCGTTCAGCCCGCGGGTGAAATGCTCAGTCTTCATCAGTTCGCTCCACCCACTTACTTTGGCCGCATTGGTGCGGAACTCGGCCGCATACTCACAAATCGATTGGAGCCTTGTTGTATGTCCCTCAGGGTGGCCAACGCGTGGGTCTCCCTTAGGGGGTCCTCATACTGGGCCAGTAAGGATTATAGGAAAGTGGACACATTGTCTAGTTCTGGGCTCATGGCCTCGTACAGGCTCATGTACCATCTTTTGGCGGCCCCCTTCAGTTTCGATCCCAAATAGTCCACATGACTAAATTCATCAGGGAAGGTGTTCCCCCAATAATGCATGTAGCTATTAGCCAGGATCGTGAAATACGCCACCTTCTCAGGGTCTCCATCAAAGGCGGCTTCCAACTCCCTCCTTTGGCCCCCCTCTCGAGGGCCAGGGGTTCTGCCTGCTGTGCCCATGACGGTATTGTCGAAGGTCTAGCTGCAGGCGGTTGCAGGGCTCTTTTCGGGTCAGTCGTCCTCAGAATCCGGTTGACTCGCCTATTGAACTCTCCAGCCATCATGGTGGTCATCGCTTGCATCTCATCCCGCAACCCCTTGGCAACCTCTTCGACTTCCTTTCGTACCATCGATCGGAATTCATGAGCAATCTCATCTTCATCCTCCTTTGGGCCCATTATTTTGTGGGTCCCAACTGCTTCCACCTCAGGCAGAGGTGGGTCGGCTTCCTCGCCGGTCACTGCTATGCTGTCCGCCCTGAGTCCGCTTGCGGAGAGGGCGGGATATAAATGCAAAGTAATAAATAATAATAAATAAATAAATGCTCCCCTCCTCTCCAGGCTCCGCCACCTCACCCTCTTCATTGGCCATCTTCACCTGGTGCATGTGCATGATTAGGGTGGCATTTATGCACACCAGGGCCTCATCCATCATGGTGGTGGAGGTACATGGCTGCCACTGGTGTGGGGTGACCAAGAGTTGTTGAATATGGAGAGGGGAGCCCTTTCCAGCAACTCTCCAGGCATCCAGCACGTACCACGGCAGTGTTGGTGCTCTCACCCCTTCCTCAGGTTCTGGAAGTTCACTGCTCACTGGAATCCTTTCAGCCATTCGGTTATAAAGTTGCCAGGGTGGTTAAACTTCTTATAGGATCACTCTCAAAATGTCAAGCATGTGGTTTCAATGACGAGTCAAAGTTGATACAAAACTGCGTTTATTGATAATCTGATACTTTCAGTGTAACAGATTCTTGAGAGTGATGCTAAAGATACATTGATACAATACATTGATGCACTCCGCCATGAAGCCATCCTCAACAGGCCGGTGAAGAAGGGGAACCCGGGGAGCGGAAATGAATTGCTACCAAGTGAGGGCGAGGAGAAGGTGTCCCCAAAACCTGATGACAAGCGGCAGGGGTTGGAGTCAGAAGATGAAGAGGAAGGACCCTCCCCGAAAGACCTTGATCCCGTAGAAGCACTGCGGGTCAAGGTATCTACCCTAGCCCGAGACCTGAGAAGTGAAATGAAAGCGAACATGATGCTGATGGTGTGAGAGGTCCAAAAGCAGATTGACCGTGTGTCAGAATTTGAAGAACTTCAGACGATTCCCAAACTCGTTACAAAGTAGAGGATCTTTATTGAGAACTATAGTGCTGGAGGTACGAGATAACAGTAATGCCAGTACTGGCATTTGGTTACATTTTATGCAGTCAGAAGAGATACCATAAAGTCATCTTTCTCACGGATTGCAGACAAGTGTCTCCTTCCCAGGCCCTGTTATCAGAAGGGAGGATGCTCTCCTGCTGTGAAGGCCAAACGGCCCGGCTTCAAAAGGCCACCTGCAGATGTGGACCCCAGGCTATCGGTTAACCTTCAGTGATCACAGAACATTGCCAGGCCCTGGAATCTTGTGTTAGTTGTTTATACAGCATAGTATGGGTTAGTATCAGGTTACAGCATGGAGTTGGTCTGGCTAACAGCAGATAGGAAAGTTACAAGTTCTGACATACTGCCCCCCCTAAGCTCTTCGCCTTGGGCTTGTGTGGGTACAGTAGGTGGAATTTCTTGAGCAATTGCGGGGCGGATACATCTTTGGCTTTGACCCATTCGTCACAGCTCGGGGGGAAGTATTTCCACCTGATAAGGTAGTACAACACCCCTCGTTTGACCATGGAGTCCAGGATCTCCTGCACCTCATGGTGGCTCTGGCCCTTCACTCGAGTAGGAGGTGGCTCTGGAGGGCGAGGGTGCCAAGATGTAGCTCTAGGATCTTTGCGAAGAAGGCTGCAATGAAAAACAGGGTGGATCTTACTCAATAACTTGGGTAGCTCTAATTCCACGGTTACCTTGTTGATCATTCATTTGATCTTAAAGGGACCAAGGTATTTAGAGGTTAACTTGCGACACCCTTGAGGCAGAGGGAGGTTTTTGGTCGATAAGAATACCGTTTCCCCTTCCTTGAGCTCCCACTGAGGGGAGTGCTTTTTGTCAAAATGGCATTTGTACTCCTCCTTCGCTTCCTCCAGGTTTTCTTGTATCACCTTCCAACCCTCGCGCACCCCCTCCCACCACTGTTGGCAGGACATTGGTTCGGGGGACCCTGCTGGGAGAGGGAGGTGCGGGAAGGGTTTCCCTTTGTAACCATTCACTATTTGGAAGGGGGAGGTTTTTGTGGAGCTATGTAGGCTGTTGTTGTACCCATATTCTGCGAAGGCTAGCAGCTCGACCCAATTTGTCTGTTGGTAGTTGATATAGCAGTGGAGATATTGCTCCAGAAGCCCGTTCACCCTCTCCGTCTGTCCGTCTGTTTGGGGGTGGTAGGCAGAGCTAAGCCCCTGCTCTATGCCCACAATTTTGCAAAACTCCCGCCAGAAGTTGGCAACGAACTGCGGCCCGCTGTCACTAATGACCTTGTCCGGAAATGAGTGAAGGCGGACCACGTGGTTAAAGAATAGTTGAGCCAGCTTTTTAGCCGTGGGGAGTTTTTTGCAGGGGATGAAGTGGGCTTGTATTGAAAACGTGTCCACGACCACTAAGATGACGGTTTTCCCTTGGGAGGGCGGTAGCTCTACTATAAAGTCCATAGAGACGACCGCCCAGGGTCTGGCCGCCGTGGGGAGAGGGACTAAGTGACCCGGCGGCTTCCCCCCCCCCCCGGCGTTTAGCCATGATGCAAGTGGGGCAGGAGATGACAAATTCCAACATGTCTCTTTTTAGCTTGGGCCACCAGAATTGTCTGGTCACTAAATTCAGTGTTTTTACGTAACCGAAATGCCCGGCTATGCGACTAGAGTGGCACTGTTCCAGAACATTTTTCCTCAGGCTTTTGGGTACGTAAATCTTGTCGTTGTGGAGCCAGAGTCCCCCCTCCCCTTTCTCGAGCCCTTCGGGCCGTTCATCCCCTTCCGCCTCTGCTTCCTCTACAAAGCACTCTTTTTGTTGGGGCTCGGGGGCTCCCGTGTGTTTCCCTGAGCGGGTGGTGACTCCTCCGGCTATTGCTGAGGGGGGAATGAGGGAGTCTATCACTTCTTCTTTTTGACTGTCGTGCTGGGGCATGCGTGATAGTGCGTCAGCCAAAACGTTTTTGGTGCCGGGAATGTGTTTCAGCATGAAGTCGAATTTGGCGAAAAACCCCGCCCAGCAAATCTGTTTTGCAGTCAGTTTCCGGCGGCCGGTCAGGGCTTCTAGGTTTTTGTGGTCAGTCCAGATTTCAACGGGGACCCGGTGTCAGAACTCAAGAACTTCAAACGGATCCCATACTTGGTTACAAAGCTAGGATTTTATTAGAGAGAACTAAGCACTGGAAGAGGCAAGATAACAGTGATGGCGAGAGCCAGCACCAACTCAATTTTATACACATAAAGCAAACATCTCACAAAGCCACAATTCACACCGTTACAGGCACATCTGTCTTCTCACCATCACTATCAGTAGAGAGGATGCCTCCCTATTCCGAAGGCCATGCTGTTCGGCTTCAAAGGGTCCCAGTGTGAGAATGTGCAGAGACATAACATAACTCATTCTACAGCCCCAAATATTTTGGATACCAGTGGGGCAAGGTTAATTACTACTCAAGCATCTTGGGTTAATAAAAGGTTACAACATGGAGTCGGTTTGGTTCAGGAATAAAGCAGCTCTAAGCCACGGTAGAAACCCCATACAGCATTGGTTACACTATAGGGCATCAGCAGTAAAGATACAAGTTCTGACATACTGCCCCCCCTAAGCGCCCCCTCCCGCGGGGCTAGCCTTGGGCTTGTGCGGGTACAGTAGGTGAAACTTTTTCAGCAGTTGCGGAGCGGCTACGTTCTGAAATTCGACCCATTCATCACAGCTCGGGGGGAAGTGTTTCCACCTGACCAAGTAATACAGTTTCCCCCTTTTTACTTTGGAGTCCAGGATCTCTTGGACTTCATGGTGACTCTGACCCCTCACTGTCGTCGGAGGGGGCGGCGGGGCCCTGGGATGGAAGGACGTAGCACCAGGGTCTTTCCGAAGCAGGCTGCAATGAAAAACAGGATGGATCTTGCTTAGAGATTTGGGTAAATCAAGTTCCACCGTTACTTTGTTTATGACTTTTTTGATTTTAAAGGGACCAAGGAACTTCAGTGCGAGTTTACGGCAGGACTGGGGAAGGGGAAGGTTTTTTGTCGACAAAAAGACTGTATCCCCAACCCTTAGATCCCACTCTGGGGAGTGTTTTTTGTCAAACTGCTTCTTGTAGGCCTTTTTCGCTTCCTCCAGGTTTTCCTGAATACCCTTCCAGCCTGCACGAAGGCCCTCCCACCATTGTTGGCAGGATGTCGGTTCGGAAGGGCTAGCAGGGAGGGTGAGCGTGGGAAATGGCTTGCCCTCGTACCCGTTGATGATTTGGAAAGGGGAGGTCTTGGTAGAGCTATGGAGGCTGTTGTTATAACCATACTCCGCAAAAGGGAGGAGGTCCACCCAGTTGGATTGTTGGAAATTAATGAAACAGCGGAGGTACTGTTCGAGAAGGCCATTAACCCTCTCCGTCTGTCCGTCCGACTGGGGGTGGTAGGCAGAGCTGAGCCCTTGCTCGATGCCTGCAAGTTTGCAAAACTCCCGCCAGAAGTTGGCAACAAACTGCGTCCCGCGGTCACTAATGACCTTGTTCGGGAATGAATGTAGGCGTACAATGTGGGTGAAAAAGAGCTGGGCGAGCTTTTTGGCTGTGGGCAGCTGCTTGCAAGGGATAAAATGGGCTTGCTTTGAAAATGTGTCGACTACAACCAGGATGACTGTTTTGCCTTGTGAGGGTGGGAGTTCGACAATGAAATCCATGGAGACTACCGACCAAGGCCGGGTGGCTGTCGGAAGGGGAACTAGGTGGCCCGGAGGCTTGCCACCCCTTCGCTTTGCCATGAGGCAGGTGGGACATGAGAGAACAAATTCCGACACATCCTTTTTGATTTTTGGCCACCAAAACTGGCGGGTGAGCAAATTGAGAGTTTTGACATAGCCAAAGTGGCCGGCCAGGCGACTAGAATGGCAGCGTTCTAAGACCTCTTTTCTGAGGGGAGTGGGCACATAGATCTTTCCATTGTGCAGCCAGAGACCGTTTTCGGTTTTAACTAAGTTGGGTGGGCGATCCGCCTCCTGGCTATATTCTGAGAGAAATCGAGGCAGCAGGTCTGAATCCGGAGGGCTGGTCTGCCTGCCGGAGCGGGTGGTGACCCCCCCCGAAATGGCCGAGGGGGAGATGAGTGAGTCCACCACCTCCTCTCGGAGACTGTCGTGTTGTGGCATGCGAGAAAGGGCGTCTGCCAAGAAGTTTTTTGAGCCCGGGATGTGTTTCAGCACAAAGTCAAATTTAGCAAAGAAGCCTGCCCACCGGATTTGTTTTGCAGTCATTTTGCGGCGCCCGGTGAGAGCTTCGAGGTTTTTGTGATCGGTCCAGATTTCAAATGGGACTCTCGCTCCTTCTAGCCAGGAGCGCCAGGTTTTAAGGGCAAACATGACTGCAAACGCCTCTTTATCCCAGACTGACCAATTTCTCTGCTCATTGGAGAATTTCTTTGAAATATAGGCACACGGCCGGAGCACCCCATTTTCCCCCCTTTGCATTAGTATGGCTCCCACTGCGGCGTCGGAGGCGTCGCACTGGACCACGAAGGGTTTTAGTTCATCGGGATGAGCCAACACGGGTTCGGAGGTGAAGAGGCGTTTTAGCTCAGTGAAAGCCTTTTGGCAGTCAGGCGTCCACGTTAGGCGTGCGCCTGGCTTTTTCGCCTCGTCACCCTTTCCTTTGGTCTTAAGGAGTTCCGTGAGGGGCAGCATGACTGTAGCGAACCCCTTAATGAAGTCGCGGTAAAAATTGGCGAACCCGAGAAAACTTTGTAATTGTTTGCGCGTGCGAGGGGGCTCCCAGTCCAGCACCGCTTGGACCTTTGCGGGGTCCATTGACAATCCCTCCCCCGACACCCGGAAACCCAAGTAGTCCAGCTCGGTCTTATGAAATTCACATTTCGACAGTTTGGCATATAGTTTGTGTTTACAGAGGGTGCTTAACACTTTTCTAACCAATGGTACATGAGATTTCAGATCTTGTGAATAGATAATGATGTCATCAAGGTACACCACCACCCCCTTAAAGAGAAAGTCCCGTAGCACTTCATTGATAAAGTTCATGAATACCCCTGGGGCTCCTTGCAGTCCGAATGGCATAACTAAGTACTCAAACTGTCCCAGAGGGGTGTTGAAGGCTGTCTTCCACTCGTCCCCCTCCTTGATGCGGACGCGGAAGTACGCGTCTCTGAGGTCGAGTTTGGTAAACACTTTTCCCTTTGCTACAGTGTTCAACAAGTCTTTTATCAACGGGATCGGATAGGCGTTGGACATGGAAATCCCGTTTATCGCACGAAAATCTGTGCAAAGCCTAAGCGACCCATCCTTCTTCTTTCGGAAGAGGACGGGGGCGGCATGGGGGGCCGTGGCTGGTCGTATGAAGCCGCGTTTCAGATTTTTGTCCAAAAACTTTCTGAGCTCTGCTTTCTCCGCCCAGCCCATGGAATACAGTTTCGCCTTGGGAAGCTGTTGCCCGGGGATCAGCTCAATGGCACAGTCCGTGGGGCGGTGGGGCGGTAGCTCGTCCGCTTCTTTCTCACTAAATGCTAGCCTCAGGTCCCGGTACTCTTTGGGGATTGAGGCGACTTCCTCGAGTGTGAGGCAAGCCCGCATGTTTTGGGGGGGAGCGTGCGGCCCCCATTCGGGGCGCCAGTGGTGGTGTTCGCACCTCCAATCGGGAAACCGGACGATTTGTTCCTCCCACCTTATGTCTGGCTGGTGGCGGGCGAGCCAAGCTGAGCCTACCACCACGTCGAAAGAGCAGGAGGGGGCGATCACGAAAGTCTCGATCCCCCAGTGCTCCTCGGTTCCTACCGGGACCGCCTGAGTCTCTAGAGTACATGGTTCCCCCCTCATGGGACCCCCGTCCATCTGTTGGAATTGCATCGGTTGTGGCAGGGGCGAGGTGGCTAATCCCAACGCCTCAACCAGGCGGGGTGTGATCAGGTCTCTGTTACACCCTGAGTCGATTAGCGCTCGGGCGTGCATGAATCTCTTTAGGTTTGGGTTAAGGAGGGTGACGGCCATAAATAGTAAACCCCCCGAGGCTCTCACCGTGAGGAGTGCCGGCTGTTGTTGGACCTGCTTTGCGGCACCCATTAAAGCAGGTCGCTGTCGTTTCCCGCCGACTCGGTGTCGTCCGACTCCTCGGTCGATTCTTCCACGGTTGCCAGGTCGGTGGTAAAATCCTCGTCAGTCGCCAAGGAAGTGGCGACGGAGCCCCGACTGGGCTCCTTCGAACGGCTGCTCTTCTTCTTTTTCGGCCCCGATGCAGTTGGTTTCGCCGTGGGTGGGGTGGCCCCCGCTTTCACCGGGCAGTTGGCAGCAAGATGATCCGGGTCTCCGCATCTGAAGCACTTGCGGGCGGGGGACGGAGTTGAGGTCACCGGGATCTTCCGTCCTTCGGTTTTAGTCGGGGTGTGTTTGGTCCCCTTCTTTGCCAACTGCTGCCGACGCATTCCCACGTGTTGGAGGTTGGTCTCCACTTCTCCGGCCAGCTGGATCCATCCGACCAGCGTGTCGGGTCTCCCTTGGCTGTAGCAGCGGTCGAGGATGTTCGGGTTCAAACCATTGATAAACGCGGTGTATTTCATGACCTCGTTCCATCCTCTCGCTGCTGCGCAATACCCCAAGAACTCGGTGGCATACTCGCGAGTGGAGCGATTGCCTTGCTCGATGCGCTGAAGGGCGGCGACGGCCTTCTCCTCTCGTAGGGGGTCGCCATACTGGCGGAGCATCGCGTGCAGGAACCCCGCCACTGTGGCTAGTTCGGGCTTCCTCCCCATGAAGAGGCCCACGTACCACTTGTGGGCCGGGCCTCTCAGTCGGGACGCGATGTGGTACACTCGGCTGGCTTCGGTCGGGTAATCGGCACCCCAGTGGGTGAAGAATGTGTCGCACTGTATTGTAAAGTACTCCACGTCCTCGGGATTCCCGTCGAAAGTAATCTTCAACTCTCTTCCCCGACCCTCGGCCCCCCCCCGGGGCTCGAGGTGCTGCCGGCGGTGGCACCGGGCCCGGCGGGGCCGGCAGGATCGGGGCGGGTAGCGCCGGTGGCCCCGGGGCGGGCGGTGCCGGTGGCGCCGGTACGGGTGGGGCCGGCGGGGCCGGGACCGGCGAAGCCGGCAGGGCTGGGGCCGGCGGAGCCGGCGGGGCTGCGGGCGGTTGCCCCAGCGGCAGCCCTCCAGCAGGAACCCCCAGGACCGCAGTTTGCAGGGTGCGGAGCTGGTCGTGGATCGCGCCGAGGTTCTGCTGCATCTCTTCGGCCATCGACACGCGGGACCGATGCACGTCGTCGTGGATCTCCCGCACCCAGTCGAATAAGTCGCTGCGGAGGGTCCGGAGCGGGTCGTCTCCCCCTCGGGTCCCCGGGCTTTCTGCCTGTTCTTCGTCGCCGTCTCCGGCTCCCCCTTCGCCCAACATGCTCCTGTACCGTTGCTCCGCGGCGTCGATCGCTGCCGTAGACTTCCGCGGGCTCCAGGTTCGCGGGGCAGGGAACGCGTCGACCGAGAAAGGCGCTGGGACCTTAATTTTACGCCGAACCCCCGTCACCTTTGGGTCGAGCGGTGGGTCCTCCGTTGGGGTGGTGGGCTCTCCGTCGTCTGGGACTTTTGCCGCCATCGGGCCAAGCCTCCAGTCCAGATAAGCCACGAAACAATGGGATCACTGTTATAATGTCAGAACTCAAGAACTTCAAACGGATCCCATACTTGGTTACAAAGCTAGGATTTTATTAGAGAGAACTAAGCACTGGAAGAGGCAAGATAACAGTGATGGCGAGAGCCAGCACCAACTCAATTTTATACACATAAAGCAAACATCTCACAAAGCCACAATTCACACCGTTACAGGCACATCTGTCTTCTCACCATCACTATCAGTAGAGAGGATGCCTCCCTACTCCGAAGGCCATGCTGTTCGGCTTCAAAGGGTCCCAGTGTGAGAATGTGCAGAGACATAACATAACTCATTCTACAGCCCCAAATATTTTGGATACCAGTGGGGCAAGGTTAATCACTACTCAAGCATCTTGGGTTAATAAAAGGTTACAACATGGAGTTGGTTTGGTTCAGGAATAAAGCAGCTCTAAGCCACGGTAGAAACCCCATACAGCATTGGTTACACTATAGGGCATCAGCAGTAAAGATACAAGTTCTGACACCCGGGCGCCCTCTAACCACAACCGCCATGTCTTTAGGGCAAATGTGACTGCAAATGCTTCCTTGTCCCACACCGACCAATTTCTCTGTTCGTTAGAAAACTTGTGCGAGATGTAGGCGCACGGTCGGAGCCCCCCCTTCATCTTTCTGCATCAGTATGGCCCCCACCGCGACGTCGGAGGCGTCGCATTGCACCACGAAGGGTTTTAACTCATTGGGGTGGGCTAGGACAGGTTCGGATGTGAACAACCTCTTGAGTTCATCGAACGCTCGTTGGCATTCGGGCGACCATGTTAGGTGTGCGCCCGGTTTCTTTGCTTCCTCCCCCCTCCCTTTCGTTTTTAGAAGCTCGGTGAGTGGGAGCATGACCTGGGCGAAGCCCTTGATAAATCCGCGGTAGAAATTTGCAAACCCGATGAACGATTGGAGCTGCCGTCGGGTTCGGGGCGGCTCCCAGTCTAACACCGCTTGGATCTTGGCGGGGTCCATGGCCAGTCCCTCCCCCGACACTCTGAAACCCAGGTAATCTAGTTCCGTTTTGTGGAACTCACACTTGGACAGTTTAGCATACAGTTTGTTTTGATACAAGGTGGTTAACACTTTTCTCACTAACGGTACATGCGATTCAAGGTCTTTCGAGTAAATAATGATGTCATCCAGGTACACCACCACCCCCTTGTACAAGTATTCTCTTAATACTTCATTTATTAAATTCATAAACACCCCCGGCGCCCCCTGTAATCCAAAAGGCATTACTAAGTACTCAAACTGTCCCATGGGCGTGTTGAACGCCGTTTTCCATTCATCACCCTCCTTGATCCACACGCGGAAGTACGCGTCGCGGAGGTCGAGTTTGGTAAACACCTTGCCCTTGGCTACGGTGCTCAACAGGTCCGATAGATAGATAGATAGATAGATAGATAGATAGATAGATAGATAGATAGATAGATAGATAAATTTATTGTCATTGTTCTCCACAAAAAGAGAGCAACGAAATGAGGTGCTCTTCCACAAACATACCAACACATCAAACACACATATTCATATTCATACCATTTAAATACATCTAAAACCATTTAAACCATTAAAACCATTTAAATACATCTAAAACAGATAAACATTCATAAAACCATTAAAACCATTAAAACCATTTAAATACATCTAAAACAGATAATCCTTCATAACCCTGCATTTAACCTAACCACAGCACTTGGATAGAAACTGTCCTTAAATCTGTTTGTCCTAGCCTTCAACACTCTATATCGTCTACCTGACGGTAAGATCTCAAATAGCAAATGGCCCAGATGTGAAGGGTCCCTTAGGATCATTTGTATCTTCCTTTTACATCTCATATTATACAGATCCACCAATGAGGGGAGAGAACATCCGCAAATCTTTTGTGCTCTTCTCGTCACTCTTTGGAGCACCCTTCTCTCTGCTTCCGTGCAGCTCCCAAACCACGCGCAGAGGCAATTAGATAAAATGCTCTCAATGGAACTACGATAAAAGGCAACCAGCAGACTCCCTGACAGTTGTAGTGATCTTAAGAGTCTTAAGTAGTATAGTTGTTGCTGGGCCTTTTTCTCTAGAGCTAAAGTATTTGCCCCCCATGTTAGATCTTGTTTCATGGTAATTCCCAGAAAATTCCATTCTGTCACCTGTTCTACCATAACACCATCAATAAACAACGGCTGGATGTCCAAACTACTCTTCCTGTAATCCACTATAATTTCCTTCGTCTTATCAGGGGGATCGGGTAGGCGTTGGACATAGAAATCCCGTTTATCCCGCGAAAATCTGTGCAAAGCCTCGAACTACCATCCTTTTTCTTGCGGAATAGGACGGGGGTAGCGTGGGGGGCCGTGGCCGGCCTGATGAACCCCCGCTTTAAGTTCTTGTCAATGAACTTTTTTAGTTCCTCCTTTTCCGCCCAGCCCATCGAGTAGAGTTTAGCTTTTGGTAGTTCCTGCCCTGGTATCAGTTCGATGGCGTAGTCGGTTGGGCGGTAGGGGGGTAGCTCGTCCGCCTCCCGCTCGCTAAAGGCCTTTTTCAGGTCTCGGTACTCCGTTGGGATCGCCCCCACCTCCTCCATAGTGAGGCACAGTCTTTCGTTTTGGGGTGGTGCCTTGGGGCCCCAGTCAGTTCTCCAGTGGTGGTGCTCGCATCGCCAGTCAGGGAAGCGCACAATTTGCTCTTCCCACCGTATGTCCGGCTGATGCCTCGCTAGCCACCCCGCCCCCACCACCACATCGAAAGAGGACGAGGGTGCTATGACAAAGGTATCTATCCCCCAGTGGTCCTCCGTCCCCATGGGGGTCACTTGGGTCTCTTGTGTGCACGGTTCCCCTTTCATTGTCGACCCGTCCATCTGCTTGAATTGGATCGGGTGGGGCAGAGGGGATCGTTTAAGGCCCAGCGCCTCTACCAGGCGCGGGGTGATAATGTCCCGTGTGCACCCGGAGTCTATCAGGGCGAGGGTGTGCATGAAGCGTTTTAGGCTAGGGTTCAGTAAAGTCACCGCCATGAACAATAGCCCCCCGGTGGTTCTCACCGTTACTGGTGCTGGCGTCTCCCGGACCTGCTTTGCGGCACTGATTAAAGCAGGTCGCTGTCGTTTTCCGCCGGCTCTGTGTCCCAGGACTCCTCGCTCGACTCCTCAATGGTGGTAACATCCTCGTCAATCGCCATGGAAGCGGCGACGGTGCCCCGACTGGGCTCCTTGGTGCGCCCCCCCTTTCTTCGGGGTGCCCGTGGACGGCTTGGGCTGGTTGGGGGTCGGTGTCTGCCTCACGGGGCAGTTGGCGGCCAGGTGCCCGGGGTCACCGCACCTGAAACACTTCCTGCTGCCTGCAACGGGGGTGGAGGTCGTGGGGGGCCGCTTCCCTTCGGTCTTGCCGACGGCGGGGCCCGATTTCCCCCCCTTCTTGCTCAGTTGTTGCTGGCGGCGCATCCCGACATGTTGCAAGTTGGTCTCCACTTCCCCCGCCAGCTGGATCCATCCCACCAAGGTGTCGGGTCGCCCTTGGCTGTAGCACCGTTCGAGGATGTTCGTGTTCAGCCCATTTTTGAACGCTGTGTACTTCATCACCTCGCTTCATCCTCTCGCTGCCGCGCAGTGACCCATGAACTCGGTGGCGTATTTGTGGGTCTTGCGGTTCCCTTGCTCGATTCTCTGTAGAGCCTCGATGGCTTTCTCCTCTTGTAGGGGGTCCCCGTATTGGCGCAGCATGGCTTGAAGGAAGTCGGCCACCGTGGCTAACTCGGGTTTGCGCCCGGCATACAGCCCCACATACCATTTCTGCGCTTCCCCCTTCAACCTGGAAGCGATGTGGTCCACTCGCCTCGCCTCCGTGGGGTAGCTCGCTCCCCAGTGTGTGAAGAAATTGTTGCACTGGATAGTGAAGTATTCCACTTTGTCTCCGTCCCCATCGAACGTGATCTTCAATTCTCGGGTCCCCCCTTCTGCTCCCGCAGGGGCGGCCGGTGCTGCCGGTGGCGGCCCCGTAGGAACTGGGGCTGCCGGTGCGACTGGGGCTCCTGGGCCCGCCGGGGGTCCTGGCGCCACGGGGGCGGCGGGCGGTGGTACCGGCGGGGCGATAGGTGGTGGCACCGCGGGGCCCCCCTCCTCCGTCACCAGGTCCAACAGGTACTGGCGGCGCTGGGGCCGGCGGTGGTGCCGCAGGAGCTGCGGGTAAGGCTCCCTGCAGGGCGCGGATTTGGTCGCGGATTGCGCCGAGGTTCTGCTGCATTTCCTCGGCCATCTGGACCCGGGACATGTGGACTTGGTCGTGGATGTCTTTCACCCAGTCGAACAGCTCGTTGCGTAGGGCCCGGATCGGGTCCCCGCCTTCCGAGCCGGCGCCGGGACCTTCGTCTCTGTCGGCGTCCTCCTCGCCTCCCTGCGCCGGTGGCGAGGGCCCGGTCCCTCAGGTCCGCGGCTTCCATTGCAGCCGTGGATTTTCTCAGGCTCTAACTCCGCAAGGGGAAGGCATCCGTAGAAAAGTGAGCGGGGTCTTTGATCTTGCATCTCACCGCGTTCACCCCCGGGTCTAGTGGCCTCTCCTCTGGGGGAGTGTTGGGTTCTCCGTTGTCTGGAGCCTTTGCTGCCATCCAGCCAGGTTGCCAGTTCGGATAAATCCAAAAAAAAAAAAAAGATTACTGTTATAATGTCAGAACTTGAAGAACTTCAGACGATTCCCAAACTCGTTACAAAGTAGAGGATCTTTATTGAGAACTATAGTGCTGGAGGTATGAGATAACAGTAATGCCAGTACTGGCATTTGGTTACATTTTATGCAGTCAGAAGAGATACCATAAAGTCATCTTTCACACGGATTGCAGACAAGTGTCTCCTTCCCAGGCCCTTTATCAGAAGGGAGGATGCTCTCCTGCTGTGAAGGCCAAGCGGCCCGGCTTCAAAAGGCCACCTGCAGATGTGGACCCCAGGCTATCGGTTACCCTTCAGTGATCACAGAACATTGCCAGGCCCTGGAATCTTGTGTTAGTTGTTTATACAGCATAGTATGGGTTAGTATCAGGTTACAGCATGGAGTTGGTCTGGCTAACAGCATATAGGAAAGTTACAAGTTCTGACATCGTGTGCTAATGAGGGGAACCGGGAGGTTGCCCCTGCCACAACCACCACCCCCGACCCCACCTGCCGCTCCAGCAGCACCAGCCGCCCTGGCCACACCAGCAGGCCCGGCGGTCCCGGCCAGGCCGGGAAGATGGGGGAAAGCCCGGGAACTGGACGCCACGTTTGACGGGGATCCCGAGGGAGTGGAGTACTTCATAATCCAGGTGAACAGCTATATGCACTACTGGGGGGACACCTTCCCAGACGAGTTCAGCCACGTCGACTACTTGGGGTTGAAGATGAAGGGGGCCGCCCAAAGATGGTACATAAGCCTGTACGAAACCAGGGGACCCGAGTTGGATACAGTGGGGGGCTTACTCCAAGCCCTACTCTCCCAGTACGAAGATCCAGTGCAAGAAATGAGGGCCATCACCACCCTCCAGAACCTGCAGTAAGGGACAATGTTGATACGGGAGTACACTGCAGAGTTCCAAACCCACTGCGCCAAGATTCGAGGCTGGAGTGAAATGATGAAAATAACAGCGTACCGAAGGGGGGTGAATGCCAGCCTGCTGAATCGGGCCCTGGGGCAGGCGAGACCCACCACCCTGGTCAGGTGGATACAACTAGCAGGCGAAGTTGAGACCAACATGAAAATTGTTGCCCTCCAATGCCAGCAGCAGCAGGGGGGTAGGGCTGGCCGAGAAACCAAGCTGAGCCCGAAACCAGAGGCGAGGAAGACGCCATCGGGAGGGGGGGAAGTAAAACCCCTTCCCCCAACCCGCAAGTGCTATCGATGCAGGGATCCAAATCACCTGGCTGCCAACTGCCCAGAGCATCCCTGGGCCCCCCTTCAACCCCCAAACCGGGACCGGTGGGGGCCAAGAAACCTGTCAAACCATGGCAGCACCACCCTATCGATGGTGCTTGACGAGGATTTTATAATGCTGGAAGATCTGAGCGAGGACCCCTGGGAGACCAAGTCGGCGGGAAACAGGAGCGACCTGCACTGACGGGTGCTGGGCAGCAGGTCGTGGATATATCGGCACCACTGAGGGTGAGGATATCTGGATCGCTTTTATTTGTTCCATTGACTCTGTTAAATGTAAGACTGAAAAGATTCGTGCACACCACAGCACTCATAGACTCGGGGTGTACTTGAGAGATCATCACCCCTAGGTTAGTAGACATGTTAGAGCTGGCCCGGGAACCCCTCCCATACCCGATTCAATTCGAGCAAATGGACGGGACAGTGATGAAGGGCGAGCCCTGTGTAGAGGAGACTCAAAGGATCCCCGTGGGGATAGATGATCACTGGGACCTGGAGATTTTTGTGATCACCCCATCCTCTTCTTTCGACCTAGTACTAGGGGTGGGGTGGCTGGCCAAACACTAGCTGGACATTCAGTGGGGGGACCAAACCATAGACTTCACTGATGGCCGATGCACCTCCCACTTCTGGCGAGAACAGTGGGGCCCCAAACCCCCACCAAAGAACGAAAGAATATGTGTATCAGTCGAGGAGGTCCAAACCATCCCTCGCGAGTACCAAGATCTACGGGGGGCGTTCAATGAGACCGAGGCCGATGCGTTACCCCCTCACAGGGACACTGACTGCGCCATCGAATTAATTCCCGGGCAGTCTCTCCTCAAAGCAAAGCTCTATTTCATGGGGTGGGCGGAGAAAGCCGAGCTGAGGAAGTTCCTAGACAAAAACCTCAGCTGAGGGTTCATTCGCCCCGCCACGAAGCCGCACGCTGCCCCGGTACTTTTCCGGAAGAAAAAGGATGGGAGTCTTAGGCTTTGCACAGATTTTTGTGGGATAAATGGGATTTCCATGTCCAACGCCTACCTGATCCCCCTGATCAAAGACCTACTAAGCACGGTATTGGAAGGGTCCATCTTCACCAAATTGGACCTGCGAGATGCTTACTTCCGAGTAAGAATCAAAGAGGGGGACGAGTGGAAAACGGCCTTCAATACCCCAATGGGCCAATTTGAGTACCTAGTAATGCCCTTCAGACTACAAGGAGCCCCAGGGATGTTTATGAACTTTATCAACGAGGTGCTGAGAGAGTACCTGTACAAGGGGGTGGTGGTGTACCTGGATGACATCATTATTTATTCTAAGGACCGCCCCTCACACGTGAAACTAGTGCAAGAAGACCTAACCATCCTATATCAGAATAAACTGTATGCCAAATTATCCAAATGCAAGTTCCAGAAAGAGGAACTGGACTATCTGGGGTTTAGAGTGTCGGGGAAAGGACTAGCCATGGACCCCACGAAAATCCAAGCGGTGCTGGACTGGGAACCCCCGAGGACACGTAGACAGCTACAATCCTCCCTTGGGTTCGCAAATTTCTACAGGTCGTTCATACAGGGGTTCGCCAAGGTGGCCTTGCCCCTCACGGACCTCCTAAAGACTAAGGGGATGGGACTGGAAGCAAAAAAACCGGGCGCAAAACTAAAATGGACCCGAGAGTGCCAAACGGCGTTTGACACTCTCAAGCGGTTGTTCACAAATGAGCCGGTGCTAGTGCACCCAAATGAACTTAAGCCTTTCTTGGTTCAATGCAATGCCTCCGATGTGGCCGTCGGAGAAATATTATTGCAGAAAGACGACGGGGGCCAGCTACGCCCGTGCGCATACATCTCCCGAAAGTTCTCCCATGAACAGCATAACTGGTCAGTGTGGGACAAGGAGGCGTACGCAGTCACTTTCGCCTTAAAAACCTAGCGATCTTGGTTGGAAGGGGCACGAGTGCCGTTCGAAATCTGGATAGATCATAAAAACTTAGAGGCTCTCACGGTGCGCCGCAAACTGACAGGGAAGCAGATCCGGTGGGTGGGCTTCTTCGCCAAATTTGACTTCACGCTGCGGCACATCCCCAGCTCCAAGAATTTTTTGTTGGAAGCCCTCTCAAGGCTCCCTCAGCATGAGAGCCAGCGAGAGGAAATAATAGACTCTCTGATACCCCCCAGAGCAGTGGCCGGGGCAGTGCAAACCCAGTCAAGGGCGACCCCCAAGCGACCCGACCCCTGGGGAGGGAATAGACTGATAACTGAGGGCGAGAAGGAGGGGGCGGAGTGGCCAGATGGACTGGTGAAAGGAGAGGGGGGTTTCTGGTACCATGAGGGGAAATTGTATGTCCCAAAAACTCTACGACTGGAAGTTCTGCAGCACTGCCACACCAACAAATTATCAGGACACTTTGGTTATGTAAAAACTCTCCACTTGGTGAACAGACAATTTTGGTGGCCCCAAATGAAAAAGGACATTTCTGATTATGTACAGTCATGCCCGACCTGCCTCATGGCTAAAAGAAGGGGGGGGCAAAGTGCCAGGACATTTACAACCCCTTCCCACAGCCAAACGGCCGTGGTCCATAGTATCGATGGACTTTATTGAGGAACTACCGCCCTCTCAGGGGCAGACGGTGATATTGGTAATGGTGGACACCTTTTCTAAACAAGCCCACTTCGACCCTTGCAAAAAGCTACTCACGGCTACCCACGGCTAATTAAATACCCACGTATTTATTTTTCCTGCACGTGGTCTGGGTCCACTTGTTCCCTGACAAGGTCATTAGCGACCGCGGGCCGCAGTTCATTGCCAACTTCTAGTGGGAGTTTTGTAATCTAACTGGGATGGAGCAGGGACTGAGTTCCGCCTACCACCCACAGACAGACAGACAGACGGAACGTGTGAACGGGCTTCTAGAACAATATTTAAGGTGCTATATAAATTTCCAGCAATCCAACTGGGTGGAGCTGTTACCGTTTGCTGAGTATGGATACAATAACAGCCTCCATAGCTCCACTAAGATGACTCCTTTCCAAGTGGTAAATGGCTACGAGAGAAAGCCGTTTCCTTCCTTGCCAGGGGGGGAGGGCAACTCCCAGCCAACAGATTGTCAGCAATGGTGGAGAAGGCTGGAAAAAACCTGGAAGAATCCAGGAGAACCTGGAAGTGGCAAAGAGGGATTACAAAACTCAATTTAATAAAAAACATGGACCAAGTTGGGATTTCAAAGTAGGGGAGACTGTATTCTTATCTACCAAGAACTTGCCATTACCACAAACCTCCTGGAAACTGTCCTACAAGTTCCTGGGGCCTTTTAAAATAAAAGGAGGGATCAACAAAGTGACTGTAGAGCTGGAATTACCTAAACTTTTTAGTAAAGTGCACCCTGTTTTCCATTGCAGCCTTCTTCGTTGAGATCCGGGTGGTTCTAGGTGGCATCCTTGAGGTCCGGAACCCAAACCCATTTTAGTGAAGGGCCAGAAGCACCACGAAGTGAAGGAAATCCTTAATTCTAAAATCCAAAGGGGGGTCCTGTACTATTTGGTGCACTGGCACTACTTCCCACCTAGCTGTGACGATCTAAATGCTCTACAATTACTCAAGCAATTTTACCTACTACACCCAGACAAACCCCGAGCGAGAGTTTAGGGGGGGCAGTATGTCAGACTCTGTTCATTGATACTCTCTTTAAATGCTGATCACTAACCATACTGATTAATAAAAGATATATGCTTACTAACTCGCATTGGTATATTAATAGAAGGGGGGCCGAGTAGAGGCTAGCCCAAGAGTAGCTTCCCAGGAATATCAAAGGTTGTCAATTGGGCTTTGAAGTAGAAAGTGCCTGGGCCAATTCTCACCTCCCCCTAGAGATGGCAAGGACATTGCCGCCAGGAAATGTGACCACCAACTGTAGGATATAGGGGGAGCCGTGTGAAATGTATCACATGCAAAGACAGCCTTTGTTTTGGGAATTAGGGGTAGATGTGAACGCTTTGATGTATAATGTTAAATACCAATGACTTGAACTGCTAGCCATCAGTTCCAACGTCTTTCATGCTGAAGTAACTTTGGAGAATACAATAAATGCAACTTTGTTTCAAATAACTAAGTTTGCTTATTTTGGGAACTTCAATGAACCTTCGCTGACAAGATGTGTCGCACTCCCTACCAGGAATGTATGGGAAGGTGCTGATTACTTCTTCTCAAGTTAGTTTTGTTTCTCTCTACTTCTACTTTGAAAGCAATAAAGCAGGAAGGGGGAGGGGAAAGAATAACAGAGCTAACAGACCTTGATCCTCCAAGATATTTCACAGACCAGTGTTATGGAGGACCCTATAACAATCAATTATCAATGGAATTTTACCATGCTTGACATGCAAATCCTGTACTGCAGCCAGCTGGGCTGAGAATCAATACAGCCAGTGTGGGCATGGGGCAGGAGTGCAGCAAGTGGGGCAGAAGATTCCTCTTCCCTAAGCAGGCCCAGCTGAGAGAGGGAAGACAGAACTGCATGGAACGGAGGCTGCCTGGGGGAAGACCAAGAAGGGCTTACTTGCCAGTAGCTCACTCAAGAGAGAAGCTCCAGGAGTTGAGAGCAAGAACTGGTAGAAGGGCTCTCTAGGTGGGCCAGTAGATGGACTCCAAAAGACTGCAGAGTCAAATTGAAAGGACAGCACCCTCTTTAACTGTATGGGCATAAGGAGGAGTAGTGAAGGGTTCATGGCAGTTGATGATGAGGGCAGGAACTCTGGGTAACAAGGACCCCTGCCCTGTGAGGCATAGTTGAGTACAAGCCTGACTCTCTCTCTCTCTCTGTATACATATATCCCCCTCCCCCTCAGTCATATCCTTAAAGGACTTCCATGTCTTGGTATTATTTCACTTGTAAGCATGGCCGGTGTGTGGGAGTAGGCCAAGTAAGTCACCACCTAGGACACCACCTGGCCTAGGGGGCACCATCAGGCACTCCATCTCCCCCCGAGCAGCATGTGTGCTCCTTGGAGCCTGCCTTCCCAATGGGGAAAATATAAATTAAAAATATAAATAGTTTCAAGTTTTTTCATTTCTCCTACAATTCTCTGTTTTTTAATTTTTTTTGGGGGGGGGGCTAGTGGGCAGCTCGCCAGGGCACTAAAAACCCGCCCTGCTTGTAAGCCACTATTTGCATCGTGCATGGAAAGGCAGTTGAGACATTTTGTAAGTAAGTGGATGACAAAAAGAGTTTTAGTTGAGCTGCCAAACTTTCCCAGGTCCCACTTACTGCACAAATAAAGGATGGAGATCCTGCTCCTCCTCTCACCATGAAAACAAAGTCTTCTTTTTGCTCTTCTCCTCAGACAGTCTATTTACAATCAAAGGCCTTCCCCGAGTATGCAGGGAAAGAACCCAATCGATAGCTCAGGCAGGACTTCTTGGATGTCAGGGAAGCAGTTTTATTCACTGCCAGTGCTGGTTAATGCTCCCCCCCCAGAGAGACCGAAGTCCCTTTGCTTTCAGAAGAAGAAAGGCTGCCTGATGGTTAAAAGAGCTGCATGGCTCTGGGCTCTTTGAGTCCCGCCTTCTGCTTTTAAACTCTTTCCCAAGTCACTGATGGAGAGTGTGACCTTGGGGAACTCTTATGGGAGAGATCTCTAGGCACTATGTGCAAGCAAACCACATGGTTCTCTCCTTTGAAGGTATGAACACTTCTGTCTTTTCACCATCGCAGAAGTGTATGAGTTTTGTGAATCCATTTCAGAAAACTCCTCAGATGAAAACCCAGGAAAAATGTTAAAGAGATAGTAAGCAGGCAGTCTCAGGGCTGGACCCTCTAATCCTTTCTGAAAGCAATTTTCTAGATGCCTCCTGGAGACTCAGTAAAGGACGGGCTGCTCCTTAGTCCCAAGGCTGGTATAAAATGCATCTTAGCCAGTGGAATTTGCCACCAAGTGTAATTGGGGTTAGGAGGGCCTCCAGGGGCTTTATTTTGTATGGAATGAGAAGAATGTCTAGCATTTGTGTAGGAGTCCACACCCATTCCCTTGCTGCCATTCCTGCAAGGCAGTTGAGTATTTTTACCCCATCTTTTAAATGTGGGAGGCACTGCAGCTGAAGCAGAATGGCTTTCCAGTGGCCATCTTGTGTGTTTGTATCAGGGCCATGATGCAAACAGGCAGCGCACTTTCTTAGCATTCTGCTGCATCAGTTTTCATCAGCAGGTACCACAAAAGTAGAAGTCAGCTGGCAGCTGTTGAGGAGTCTCTCCAGTAGCTGATCTCTGATCCAAGAACTCATTGAGCTGATGGATCCTCTCTGTACAAAGTTGCCAAGCTATAGGCCATGTAACCTGGCAAGAAGGTATCCGTCCATTGTCACTCCTGCATCTCTAAAGCAGGAATATATTCTAGACCACAACAGCAAAGAAATGTGTGATTTACAGACCTCCACAAATTGCTTCCACTTCCATGGGGGAAGGTGTATAAGCCCATGTTCATGTCAGGTTTTTATGAAAACTTAACATGAACAAGCAAATTGGAAGCATTCTTCTCTTCCTCCTGTCAGTTCTGTGGACTGACTTAAGTGCTGAGGTTACACCTGTCCATGCAGGGATCACTAATTGATCCAGGAGATGCAAATCACATTCCACAGGGCCTGTAAAATGGAGCTGTTCTGCCAGGCTTTTGGCTGAGGTGACGGACATCCAAACAATTCCAGCCTCCCCTGTCTATAGCACCTTCCCAGTGCCTTGTGGCTTTTTGATATTATTTGGACACTGGAGTTTTGGGGGTCTCACACACATGGAATAAGGCCCACGGTAAGGGGAAATACAATGGGCTCTAGAAAGAGACTCTGGGTGAGTGCCTCCCACTCTTGCTTCCTTCCCACCCACCCACCCACCCAAGTGAAGGCATTTACTCCCCCCACAATTGGAGCCCCATCCCACCAGGGCAGAATCCCTCTATTGTATTCCTTACCTGACACGAGGCCTTTTTCTTTTTGCTATTTAAGTGCTGATACTATTTATTGTTTTGTTGTTTTATCTGTTGGTTTTATGGTTCTATGATGTAAGCCAGCCTAAGCCATTTTTTTGTGTAGGCTGAATAAGCTAAACAAAATAATTACAGCAGTTCTGCAAGTGTATGGTTCCTTACTTTTCGCTCAGCAGGACAAACACTATAGAGCTACTGTTTTTTTGTGAAAGCATGTCAAATGGGAGAGAACATTAATCATATGGGAGTTACACCAAAATTCTTTAAAAAACCCAACTTGTTTCAGAAGAAAAAAAATTAGAATCCTTCTATAGCACAGCATGTGGTAAAACGACTCATCACCCTCTTGATTTTAACATGAAGAATTAAGGTTTTACTCAGCTGGCCCAAGTCTCAAGATGCTAGACCACAGTGAGTTGTTTAGCCCTCCAGCATCATGCCACTCATTCCCATTCACAAATGGGGTCTATTCTCTGCTGACATGAACAGGCCACCAATAGAATTGCAGACTGATGGCCTACAGTCAGACCTTATGTAAAGAAACCAGAATCTCCTCTTTAATTCCGCTCCTGTGGAGGTCAGGAGAAGATTTTGAAATCTCATAATGTCTTTCCCTCTCCCCTGCCCTCCAAGAATGGCTGCTTCCACCCCCCAAAATCCCACTCCTACAGTAAATTTACCAGAGAGAGAAGAGAAAAAGCTAGAACCATCTGGTCAGTTTAGGCTTGATGGTCTCCCCACTATGTTATGTGCAGAAAGTGCAGTAATCCTGGGTTTTGATATTACCTGTAAGGCTTGAACTTAGCATTTGAGCAGTCACAGGGTGCAAACACAACATTCACAAAGCAAAGTGGGGAAATGTTATCCAAATACCTGGGGTGTGATGTTATTCCACCACACAACAAGATATTGCCATATGAAATTGTGGTTTATAATTTCAGAATCATAAAGTCACAGAATAAAAGAGCTGGAAGGGACCTCCAGGGCCGTCTAGTCCAACCCCCTGCACAATGTCTCTCCCCTCCCCCACTCAGAAGGAAAAAGAAATCATTATTTGTTATGATTCTATGGATAATTCATAATGGCAAATGACCTCACGGCATCGCCTTGTCACTGCAAGAAGACATGCAGATAATGAATGAGACAAGATGAATCGCTTAAGAGTACCAGCCCACCCCCTCCCCGGCATAAATATGATTTCAATTTGTCCTTTTTGTTTTGTACCCATAGATTAATGGAGCCATTGAGAAGATACTGAATGGAAAATCTTCATGCTGTTTTCTCTGAAGTCTCTCAGTCTGGCCATCTTTTGCAGCAGCAGCAGCATCATGCACACCTGTCACTCCGGGGTTCTTTGGCTCACTTACCTGGGGAGGGCTTTTATACCAGCTGACCCCTCTTGCCATGCTGTTGTTCACGGTTCAGTTTGTAGCTGCTGGCAAAGGCTTCCTTTGGACCTACCTGGAGAAGGCAGGGTTAAGGGGGAAAGAGAGGCAGAGGTTTGGGGTTTGTCCAGTTGTCCTGCCCCGAATTCTGCCCCTGGCACCTTTGGAGAAAGGGACAAAGACCTCCTTTTAGGCATTTTAAAGCAGTTATGATCACAGCTATGTCATGTGATAAGAGCCCCATGGCACAGAGTGGTAAAGCTGCAGTACTGCAGTCCAAGCTCTGCTCACAACCTGAGTTCGATCCTGGTGGAAGCTGGGTTCAGATTGACTCAGCCTTCCATCCTTCTGAGGTTGATAAAATGAGTACCCAGCTTGCTGGGGGGAAGTGTAGATGACTGGGGAAGGCAATGGCAAACCACCCTGTAAAAAGTCTGCTGTGAAAATGTTGTGAAAGCAATGACTGGTGCTTGCACAGGGGACTTTTTTGTGTCATTTGATATTAAAAAAAACCCGAGCAATTTTTAAACTAAATGAGCCTCATCCAAATAAAATTTCTGTGTACATCCTTAGAAAGAAGGCATGAATGATAGGTGCGGAGGCTAAAACGGTCTTCTGTACACTCCCAGTGCCTGAACCTTCTCCAGAGGTTTGTACTCTGGAAGCCTCTTTGGCTAGAAATCTCTGGCCTGTTTCTTCCCCTTCTTGTACTCAGCTAGGAGGAGGGAGGGAGGGAGCATCCCCCAGAGGTCTTGCCTGCCCCCCCATGAGGAGCCTCTTTGAAGAGTCCTCCAGCCCTCAGTAGCCCCGGACAGCGTTTCACAGGTCTTCCCCTCCAGCCCCACCCCTTCCCCCACTCCCTGAGCAATCTCCAAAGACTGCTGCTGCTTTAGTGGAGATCCATCCACTGGATTATGTTGGAAGTTTGGGGGCTTGGCCTTTGGGAAGTTTAGTTCTGCAAGGTCCAAGCAGCCCCGATCCGGATGGCCCAGCCTGCCCTGGTCTCCTCAGGTCTCAGACGCTAAACAGGGCTTGCCCTGGTGGGGGCTTGGATGGGAGGCTGCCGAGGGAGTGGAAGGCGGCTCTGCAGAGGCAGGCAAGGGCACACCACCTCTCTGGCCTTGGAAACCCCACCAGGGGTCACCAGAAGTTGGCTGCAATTCCACAGCCAAAAATGAATATATAACATCCAGAGAAATGTTCATGGAGGAATGGGCAATTTAGATACTGCCCCCCCCCAAAAAAACCTTTTAAGGTAGTCTTGCTGTCCAGCACGATGAAACACCCAGAGAAGCCTGAGAAGCCAGAGCTGGATGAGAGGAAGGCAGAGAACTGGTGAAACGTGGTGAAAGGGGTGCCATGCATCAGATCTCAAAATAACCAGCCGTTGATTTTGAAACAAAGTATTGGTTTATTGATAATCCATTGTGCTCAGGTAGGCACCAGATTGGAAGTGATACAGTTTAACTCTAGAATGCTAGCTTTAAGGGGCACATCAAAGAAAGCTTAAGAATTCCTACTCAGGCATGTGAAATTCACAAGCTTGCTACTTTATCTATTCTTGCGGTTTAGCAACATCCTGGGTACAGGTCTGCACCTGGGAAAGTGTCCCAGGAGGTCTTATCTTCAAAGAGGACATTCCTACATTTGCTACTAGTGAGAACTAAGGAAGAGGTTACATGGCTTTGATGTAACAGATACAGTAGAATCACAGTTAACAATACAGGCATACTAATAAAGAAACAATATGCTTGACATACTGCCCCCCCCCCAAGCTCTCGCTCGGGGTTTGTCTGGGTGCAGTAGGTAAAACTTCTTCACCAATATTGGGATTCGGACATTGGATGCTTCCACCCACTTGTCACAGCTTGGGGGGAAATGCTTCCATCGTATTAAAAAGTGAAGCCTCCCCCTTTTTATTTTAGCATCCAATATCTCTTGCACCTCATGGTGACTCTGACCATCCACTTGAATCGGACTGGGCGCCGGTGGGCAGGGATGCCAGCTCATAGCACCTGGATCTTGCCGAAGAAGGCTGCAATGGAAAATAGGGTGTATTTTACTAAACAATTTGGGCAGCTCCAGTTCCACAGTCACTTGGTTTATTACTCTTTTTATTTTAAAAGGTCCCAAATACTTGTATGCCAATTTTCGAAAGGTCTGCGGCAACGGCAAGTTCTTGGTTGACAAAAAGACACTCTCCCACCTTAAAATCCCACTCTGGTGCATGCTTTTTATCATACTGTTTTTTATATGCATCTCTGGCCATTTCTAAATTTTATGAATTACTTTCCACCTTTTTTCCAATGACTCCCACCATTGCTCAAATGAAGAAGGGGTTGGGTTGTTGACACCTCCCAGCAGGAGCGGGAACGGCTTCCCTTCATATCCATTCACTACCTTGAAGGGGGAGGTTTTAGTAGAATTGTGAATGCTGTTGTTGTATCCATATTCGGCAAAAGTTCTACCCAGTTTGATTGCTGATGATTCACATAGCACCGTAAATACTGTTTTAGGAGCGCATTATCCCTTTCCGTCTGACTGTCTGTCTGCGTGTGATACGCGGAGCTTAAACCTTGCTCCATCCCAGTTAATTTGCAAAACTCCCGCCAGAAGTTGGCATTGAATTGTGGGCCTCTGTCACTAATGACCTTGTCGGGGAATGAGTGTACTTTGACCACGTGTTGGAAAAACAAAATATGCCAATTTCTTTTTGTTTGATAATTTTGTACAGGGGACAAAGTGGGCTTGTTTTGAAAGTGTCCACAATTACTAGGATCACTGTTTTCCCTTGAGACGTGGGTAATTCCACAATAAAGTCCATGGATACAATGAACCAGGGGCGTTCTGCGGTCTCTGTGGGTAGTAATAGCCCGGGGGGTCCCCCCCTTCTTTTGGCCATGATGCATACCGGGCAAGTGGAGACGTATTCAGAAATGTCCCTTTTCATCTGGGGCCACCAAAATTGTTTATTAACCAAGTGTAAAGTCTTTACATATCCAAAGTGGCCTGAAAGTTTGCTGTTATGGCAATATTGTAGCACCTCTCTCCTGAGACTTTTAGGTACATAAGAGTTTCCCTTCATGGTACCAGAACCCGCCCTGTCCTTTGCTGATTACCTCCCTTCTAATTCGACCGCCTCTATCAGTCAATTACCCCGCCCCCCAAGGTTCTATCAGTTTTCTTTTCTTTCTGGAGCGGGTAGTAACTGCTCCGGTGACATGGCTGGGGGGTATTATAGAGTCTATTACCTCCTCCCTCTGGCTGTCATGTTGGGGAAATCTAGACAGGGCGTCTGCTAAAAAGTTTTTTGAGCCCGGAATATGTTTGAGAGTGAAGTCGAATTTAGCAAAAAATCCCGCCCACCGAATTTGTTTCTCAGTTAGCTTTCGGCGCCCCATTAGTGCTTCTAAGTTTTTGTGGTCAGTCCAAATCTCGAAGGGCACTCTCGCTCTCTCGAGCCAGGATCTCCATGTTTTTAAAGCAAAAGTTACAGTGAACGCCTCTTTGTCCCACACAGACCAATTGCGCTGTTCATGAGAGAAATGTAGGCGCAGGGGCGCAGTCTCCCCTCCTCATCTGCCTGCATGAGTATTGCTCCTACGGCCACATCGGAAGCATCGCATTGCACCACGAAGGGCCGGAGCTCATTGGGGTGGCTCAACTCAGGTTCGCTTGTAAACAGTCTCTTTAGCTTATCGAATGCTTGTTGACATGCGGGAGTCCATTTTAACTTGGTTCCCGGTTTTTTCACCTCTGGTCCTTTCCCCTGGGTCTTTAAGAGATTGGTTAGGGGCAGCATGACTTGGGCAAACCCCTGAATGAAGGTCCGATAATAATTCGCAAATCCGATAAATGATTGTAACTGTCTACGTGTCCTCGGGGGTTCCCAATCCAATACGGCTTGTATTTTAGATGGGTCCATGGCTAACTCCTTACTGGACACTCTAAACCCCAGATAGTCCAACTCTGTTTTGTGGAATTCGGACTTAGACTGCTTGGCATACAGTTTATGCTCATATAAAGTGGAGAGTACTTTTCTCACCAGGTTCACAAGGGACTTTAAATCATTTGAATAAATAATTATGTCATCCAGGTACATCACCATGCCTTTATATAAGTACTCTCTCAAGACCTCATTGATAAAGTTCATAAACACCCTGGGTGCTCCTTGTAATCCAAATGGCATCACCAAATACTCAAATTGGCCCATTGGAGTGTTAAACACCATTTTCCACTCATCCCCCTCCTTAATGAGCACCCTGAAGTACGCGTCTCTCAAATCCAGTTTGGTAAAGATTGTCCCTTCTGAGACTGTACTTAATAAGTCTTGAATCAAGGGGATGGGGTAGGCATTGGAGGTTGAAATCCCATTTATCCCTCAAAAATCTGTGCAAAGTCTAAGACTCCCGTCCTTCTTTTCCCTGAAAAGTACCGGCGTGGCATCTGGGGCAGTTGCAGAGTGGATGAAACCTCTTTTGAGGTTTTTGTCTATGAACTTTCTTAGTTCCACCTTTTCCGCCCACCCCATGAAGTATAGTTTCGCTTTAGGCAGTTCTTGCCCGGGAATGAGTTCAATTGCACAATCCGTGTTTCAGTGAGCTTCCTCCTCACTGAATACTTTTTTCAAATCTTGGTATTCTTTGAGGATGGCTTGGACTTCCTCCACAGCCACACACATCTTCTCATTTCTAAGGGGGGGGGGGTTCAGGTCCCCACGTTTTGGCCCACTGGTGGCGTTTGCACTTACTGTCAGTGAAGTCTATAATCTGATCCCCCCACTTAATGTCCGGCTCGTGTTTGGCCAACCAGCCTACACCTAAAACTATATCAAATGAGGCCGATGGGGCAATTACAAACAGTTCTGTATCCCAGTGGTCTTCTATGCTTACTGGCACCATCTGGGTTTGTTCCACGCATGGTTCACCCCTCATCATGATCCCATCTATCTGTTCAAATTGGATGGGGTGGGGTAGCGCGGTTCGCGTGAGTCCGAGGGCATCCACCAATTTGGGGGTAATTATTTCCCTCGTGCACCCCGAGTCAGTTAGAGCTCATGCGTGTATAAACCTTTTGAGCTTTGGATTTAGTAAAGTCAATGGGACAAAAAATAAAGACCCAGTTATTCTCACACTCAGTGGTGCCGTTAGATCCACAACCTGCTGCTTGGCACCCTTCAGTGCAGGTCATCCTCATTTTCCGCCGGCTCCATTTCCCAAGACATCTTGCTCAGCTCGTCCAGGATGATGGTCTCCTCCTCGGGAATGGCAGAGGCGGTGGTGCTCCCCCTTGCCAACTCTTTGCTGCGGGTTGATGTCCTCTGAGGCATTGTGGCTGAAGGTTTCGAAGTAAGGGAGGGCCTCGAGGTTTCTCGGGGCATTCTGCCGCCAGATGATTCAGATCCCCACATTGGTAGCACTTGTGAATGGGTGGAGTTTTGGTGGCTCCCCCTGTCTGTGGGCCCTTCTTGCCCTCTGGTTTCACCCCCAACCAAGACTCATGTTCCCCCTTACTCCCTGGCTGCAGTTGGCATTGTAGGGCCACTCGTTTCACATTGGTTTCAACTTCCCCTGCTAGCTGCACCCACCCTACCAGCGTGGTAGGGCGTGCCTGCTGCAGGGCTCAATCCAGCAAGCTTGCGTTCAGGCCTCTCTGGAACTGCTCGATCTTCATCAGCTCATTCCAGCCCCGGACCTTGGTGGAATTCGTTCTAAAGTCGGCCGCATACTCACGCACTGACTTCAACCCCTGTTGCATCTCCCGTAGCGCTGTGATGGCCCTGATTTCTTGCAGGGGGTCTTCATACTGGGTGAGCAGCGCTTGCAGGAACCCGGCCACAGTGTCCAGCTCAGGACCCCTTGTCTCGTACAAGCTCACATACCATCTTCTGGCTGCTCCTTTCCTTTTGATAGTCCACCCTGCTGAATTTGTCCGGGAAGGTGTTCCCCCAATAGTGCATGTAACTATTGGCTTGAATCGAGAAGTACTCCACTTCTTCAGGGTCACCATCGAAGGTAGCATCCAGAGCCCTCCCGATCTCCCCCTGGGGCTCCGCCACCTCATCCTCTGCGGGGTGGTCGGGTTAGTATGACCTCCTGGTGAGCCGGAGCTTTGTCCATCAGAGTAGTGGAGGTTCACGGCTCCCACTTTTGTGGGGTGATGAACAGTTGTTGTACGTGTAGAGGGGACCCACACCCCATGACTTGCCTCACGTCGATGATGTGCCAAGGGGGGGTCCGCACCTCTATTCTGTCCAACGGATTGATCGGTTCACTGTTAGCTGGTGCTCCTTCAGCCATTCGGCTTGAAAGTTGCCAGGTCAGTTGAACTTTTAAGGAATCACTTCCAAAATGTCAAGGATCAAATCTCAAAATAACCAGCCGTTGATTTTGAAACAAAGTATTGGTTTATTGATAATCCATTGTGCTGGGGTAGGCACCAGATTGGAAGTGATACAGTTTAACTCTAAAATGCTAGCTTTAAGGGGCACATCAAAGATAGCTTAAGAAGTCTTACTCAGGTGTGCGAAATTCACATGCTTGCTACTTTATCTATTCTTGCAGTTTAGCAACATCCTGGGTACAGGTCTGCGCCTTGGAAAGTGTCCCAGGAGGTCAGGGGAAGGACGGTGGCTCAGTGGTAGAGCATCTGCTTGGGAAGCAGAAGGTCCCAGGTTCAATCCCTGGCATCTCCAAAAAAGGGTCCTGGCAAATAGGTGTGAAAAACCTCAGCTTGAGACCCTTGAGAGCCGCTGCCTGTCTGAGAAGACAATACTGACTTTGATGGACCAAGGGTCTGATTCAGTATAAGGCAGCTTCATATGTTCATATGTCTTATCTTCAAAGAGGACATTCCTGCATTTGCTACTAGTGGGAACTAAGGAAGAGGTTACATGGCTTTGATGTGCAATACAGTAGAATCACAGTTAACAATACAGACATACTAATAAAGAAACAATATGCTTGACAAGGGGAGGCTGGAGGGACGCAGCCTAAGCTATTTTGCTTCTGCTGCATTCTGGGCTTCGGGCCAGGCTGATGATCCACCTGCACAAATCCAGACCAACAAGGCCAGACTTGCACCACACATGGGCCAGCTGTGTCTGCCGGAAAAGGAAGGGGCTCCAACCACTGTTTTATGGCCTTCCCAGGGCTGTAAAAATGAGAGGGTGGGTGGTGTTGAGCACCTGGAGGGTCATAGTGCATGGCTGATGCCAGATCCTGGCCCGGGATGGGGACGAGCAGCATTCGGCATGGAGGTGCTTCTTTGCACAAAGCACAGCTGTGTCTCTCTCTATCCCTGGTGGAAAGTGCCCCAAGGGGGGGAAGGGTCTAGGATTTGGGGCATGCCCTTGCTCTTATTTATTTTACATTTTTATCAATGGCTCCAAGTCTTTGCACTTTCTTGTTGCTTTTGTAGATCAATTTGTATTGTGTGCACATATCGTATGCAATTTATACAGTACTTATCCAGTACAGTCACTTGTATCTATATGTGTATATTTTACAGATCAGGTAAGTAGAAAGGAGAGGCTTTAAAAAAAGAATTCCAAGTTTGAATTACACAAGGAAGCGGTTAAATCACCACAGGGATTTTCAGGTCAAAATAGAAAAATTCAAAATAACTCCTAAAAGCCAATTCAAGCCAATTTAATTTCTGCTGTTTTCATTGCAAATACTGATGTTAGCAGATTTCATTGCAAACTCTGTTTTGACTGAAGTTTCTTTTACAGTTTCCTCACCCTTAGGAAAGCCAAAACAGAAACATCATTAAAACTGACATGTTTTTGCATCAATTGACCATAAATAGCCAGAATGTTTGACCACCTTCCAGTTTGCCTTCTGGTCTTTTCACCAGGTTGGACCAGTGCAGCTGAATGTCTGCCAAATTGTTCCTCTGCATTCAAACAGCTAAACTGTGCAAAAAAGATGATTTCCTGTATGTGATCACACATTGCTGTTTCCCCACAGCTGCCCTGTGTCCACCACTGCCTGCCACCACCCTGTTTTCTGTCTGCCACATTCTTTCTATTCACATGGAGACTACAGTCATGAGGCATCTCCTTGCATCCTTCTTGATGTTTCTCTCACTTAGCATTAGTGGCAAAGGCAGGCAAACTGTGTGCATCTGTACCAATTCAAACACGTGCATTATTCTCTCTCTCACTGTTCCAAGGGAATTCTCTCCCCTGTTCCATCCTTCTTGGCCCATCATAAGTGCATGACACAAGGTCTGTTAATTATAAAGTCAGGCAAAACTTTGAACTTGAGTAATTTGAGCTTGTGCATTCTTACATTGTCTTCCAGGAGTTGCAGGGGGTGGGGGTGGTAAATTTACCATTAGACCTCTTGGCTGTGGTTCAGCTCACAATCTATTTGACTGCTGCAAACAGGAAGTAGATTTTTCATTGAACAGTCTGGCTGTTTGCAAACACTCCAGACCTCTTTGTCAAATGACTGCTTATATATTCAAACAGTACCACATGGCAGAATCCAATCAGCAGTGCTTCACCCAGGCACATTCTCAGCCTTGTGGAAGTCCTGTGCCCCCACCTGACCTGTTGTTGCTGCACACTGCCTGGCATTGTCAACACTATTTTGGGCATGTGAATTTTTGCATAGCCTTAGGGGAGGTGTAGTCCCCACATGTAGAAAAAGGAGGAGGAGGAGGTGGTGGTGGTGATTGGATTTATACCCCACTCTTCGCTTGGAGTCTCAGAGTGGCTGATAATCTCCTTTCCCTTCCTCTCCCCAGCTCTCCCAGATTATAGTCCCCACACTTAACCACTATGCCAAACATAGTGAACATATGTACAAGAAAGAACCTACACACATCCACTTTACAAATGAAGCTGAGGAAGTAGTAAATGTGGGGTTTTTTCAGGTTCTGTGCAGCTCTTAGCAACTCAGTCTCTGTGATTTGAATCAAATAAGGACTTTATTGAAAAGATACATGTTCACAGCAAGACGTTTCTTGTTAAAACTGACCTCATAGGGGAGGGCCAGAAATTTATACTCTAGGTATGGCAATTAATGACATTAGCAACCTAAGGCATGCAAAAGCTGCAACAAAGCATTTTGAATTATTATGTGCTCAATCACTAAGTGCCTTTCTTTGAAAAGTCACTAAGTACCTTTCTTTGAAAATAAAACTTCACACTGTTCTTTCCAGATAAACACCTGCATCTCAATGTGGCCAAGGAGAAAGGGAGGCCGTGGCATGCTTGTAAGTCTGCTGCACACTCCATTTCATTCTAAGATTCTGAGGGTTAAATAAGGAGCAAAGCAAAGCGTAGCTGATCAGTGAGTACCTTACAAAAGACAAATATGAAATCAACAGTGGAAATTGGTTGACATGAAATCACGGCAAAAAAAAAATACATTCTGCCCCCCCAAGAGTTCCTTACCCCCCCCCCAGGTTTGTTTGGGCATTTTTTATAAAAATTGTTTAATCAGTCAGGGCACCCTCCTTTGATCACCCTCATTTGATTCATTGTGGGAAGCAAGGAAATAGGTCGACTTCACAAAGTAGTAAGCCGTTCCTCTTTTCAGTCTAGACTCCAAGATTTTTTTGACTTCGTGGTGAGTCTGACCCTCAGTCATCACAGGAGGAGGAGCCATTTCCTCAAATCAGGATCTTTCTTTAGCAAACGACAATAAAAAACAGGTTGGGCATTTTTTAAGGGCTTTGGCAAGTCAACTTCCCCAATCACAGTATTAATTAATTACTCACTTAATAGGAAAGGGTCCCAGGTATTTTGGCCCCTACTTTTTGGGTGGCTTGCATCCCTCTCAGGTTCTTAGTGGAGATATACACTAGATCTCCCACCTTCATGCCCCATACAGGTGTGTACTCCTCTTCTGCTTTTTTCAAGTTCTTTTGTATTAGTTCCCATTGTTTGCTCAGTTCTGACCCCCCCCCCATTTGAAAGCCTCCTGATTCTTGTGTGGTGCCACCCCACAGCCCCAGGAAGAGTTTCCCTTCACCACCATGGAAGGACTAGCCTGGGTAGAATATGCACACTGTTAAAGGTCGACCGAATTATCCTGTTGGAAATTAATATAGCATCTCAAAAATGGTTCCAAAATTGAATTTAGTCTTTCTGATTGCCCATCAGTTTGGGAATGATAAACTGAACTTAGCCCTTGTTCTGTATTACTCAGTTTACAAAACTTGTTTCCAACATTTTGCTGTGAACTGCGGGCCCTGGTCCAGGATTATTTTCTCTGGGAAGGAGTGCAATCTCACCATGTGCTGTAAAAACAACTTGGTCAACTGTTAGAGCAAGGAATGAAATAAGCTTGTTTAGAAAACATGTCTATTAACAATCAACATTAGAAATTGACTGGCATGAAATCATGGCAATAAACCTTTTCTTGACTGGTTTAAATCACGCATTGAACTGTGCATGTGTTGAATGTAGCATGAGAATTACTCAACACACAAAGTAGTATTGGGAAAGTGCATTGGTTACTATAGCAAAGTTGAACAGTCAGGAAAGGGTGAAATCACTTGCAAGGAATTCTCTTTCAAATCAGTATATTGCAACAGATAAAGGAACTTAACTTTTATTGAAGTGTGTCCACATTCACATGTATTTTATCAGGGATTTTTTTGGGTAGAAAAAGTCCAGCAGGAACTCATTTGCATATCAGGCCACACCTCCTGGTGCTAAGCCAGCCGGAACTGTGCTCCTGTGTGTTCCTGCTAAAAAAAAAAAAAAGAGCCCTGTTTATACTAGAGGGAAAACAGAAGCCTAATCAAAACAAGGCCATTCCCTATTGCAGGTGGTCAGCCCTTCCAGCTATACCAGGGTGGAAGGATGAGATCATGGGTGTGGCTTGCTGGTCTGCTGCATTTGCCACAAAGTTCATGGCATCAAAACCCCAGCCTGCACCCCCCTCCCCCAATCTCCAGAAATTTCCCAGCCGTAGGCTAGCAACCCTAAATCAGTATGAGGTTCAGTTCGAATTTTGGACCAAAGCCCCAGGGAGATATAGGGAGAGTCAAGCAGTTCACTCTTGTTAAGTCTGAATGTTGGCCATGGTTCTTTCCAGATTCTCAGCAGAGTCAGTTTGGTTAAGTGCTCAGACCTGAAGGTTTGCTTCCACCCCCCGCCCCTCCTCCACATACAGCTGCTGAGTGACCTTGGGTCAGTTGCAGTTCTCTCAGAACTCACTCAGCCCCACCCACCTCACAGGGGGTCTGTTGTGGGGAGAGGAAGGGAAAGAGAGTGGATGCCATTCTGAGACTCTGGGTGAAGGGTGGGGGATACATTAATCTCTTCTTCTTCTGTTGAAAAATGATATAAAATGTTCTTTAAAAGATAGGACATTTGCAAATACAATATGGTCCTCCTGAATATACATAAAATAAAAGAAATGTATGTAGCACACACATTCAGGTATCCCTAAGCACACAAAGCTGCAGCAATAGTTAGTGTAGTCCTAAACACACTTTCCCCAGGAGTAAGCCTCACTGAATAGACCTGAGTAGGATTCTGAGTAGACCTCCCTTTGTCTCTTAACAGAGCAAAGAATCTTTATTTAAGTAACATGTATTTCCATAAAGGTTTATGGCTATTGGTCTTTTTAGATCAGCAACTCTGCTCAAGGAAATCAAAGCCACTCCCAAAGGCAGCTTCCAGAGTCAGGGCAAGGGGCCTCCAGAGCAAATACGTTTGGCTGCTTTTGCAAGGAGCACATTGCTGAATCCCAGGTAGATGGATAGTGAAGATCTCATCTCAGCCAAATTCTGCTAAAAGGTATTCAGTGAACACTGAAAGAAGTCATTGATAAATGATGCCATTTGGCTTTATACCCTGTCCCCAACTCTGGGCAGACAATATGATGTCTAACACTAACCTGTAACATCTGATAAGAGGGGCAGCTGTTGCCATGGCTGGTTGCATTTGTTAAAAGACCAGATCGTTTCTCTTTTGGAAAAACTCCTGGGCTATTTCTGGATTTGCCTTTCTCCCCTGTATAGCATACATCGTGCTCCATACTTGCAGAAGTAGTAAGAGGCTTCACTAGAGTAGCTTTTTGGAAGGTCACTGTCCTTGAGAGAAGAGGATATTGACATAGTATTTTGCAGTGTCTGTCTGTCTATCTTTCAAGATCTAGGATCAAAAAGTGAGCTGGAACAACAACCAGGATATGCTTCTTTTTTTAAAAAAAATGTCATCCAGGACTAGAGGGACAGTAGAGGTCAGGAGGCTGCATCCTCCGGGAAGAACTCTGCCATCGACTGGCCAGCTGCCTTCTAGCTGTGCAGGGATCCTGTGGCCCAGCTACAAGAGCTCCTGGGGCCATCATCATCAACTGGAACAGGCCCTGTCACCACGAGCTGCTTTCCCAAACCACTTCCAGAGGGCAAGAATTCTTCTGCAGTTGCTAATGGAATTCTTACAAAGCTGACTGCCCTTTTTAATTGTAGGATGTTAAATATTGTAGGTCACTCAGAGCTTCAGAGATGGAACCAGATACAATCCATTGAATGCTTTTTGGGGGGGGGCAGTGCTGATCTGGTGATGCTTCGCCTGTGGGTGGGTCAGGACCAGGAAAAACTTCGCAAGCTCCCCCAAAATGGCTTCCGGTGCCTCATAAGAGAAGCAGCATCTGAGGCTGGTGATTGCATTGTTGGGATTTCGTCTTTAAAAACCAGAGGCTGGATGAACAGGCAAGGAGCCCGATGACATGCTTAAGTTTATAATGAAACATAGTTTACTAAAGCACTAGGAAAGGGAACTTTGGATAAAAAGAAACCAAAGAATACATTCTATATGCTAACTAAATGCTATTAAGTACATGGCTAAAATTGGGCCTCTCAGAACTGCCTCTCTCCCTATGAGCCTTTGAGGAATCGATGATCCATTAATCAACATCTCCTGGAGATCCGCGGCCCCTGGGATGTCCGACTTGCCTTTTTCAGCCCTGGCCCCTCCCGGGTGAAATGAGCTTCCATTGCAGCTCAGGGCTCTGGGGAACCTCTGACAGTTTTGCAGGGCCTGCCAGACAGAGCTCTTCCACCAAGCCTTTTGTTGAGGCAGCAGGCACCCGCTTCTATTGGCCAGCTTCTATTCCAGTGGCCTTGGATCCAAATGGCCCCCTGGAACCCAACTGATTCCTATTGAGGTCTGTTGAGGAATTGGTCGTGTGTTGTTGATTTGCTGGGTTTAGATATTTGTTAATACTGTGAATTTTACGATGGAACCCACCCTGAGCCTGCTTGCAGGGAGGGATAAAAATAGGTAAGTAAGTAAGTAAATAAATGGCGACTCTTCTCTGTCCTTGTTATTGCAGACAAAGAGCAATTAACCTGTGAATACATACAAGATCAAAGCAATTCCTAGAGACAAGATACTAACTGACCAATGGAAAGGTTACAGGTCACTTGATTAAGATAAACAACTCCCACAAATTTCATGCCTTGACTGAGCTCTACTTCTACAGGCTATAGGTCAGATGATATAACATCCTGTCAATCAAAAACACAATTTAATTCCAAAATGACTGAAAGGTAAGCAATTTGTAGCTCCAACCCCCCTTCTCAAGTTGCAATATTTAAATGATAACGAGGGTCCATTAGGTTCAAATTCTCACATAGATAATTGAACTTGAGTGGTTTGGTCATGATGTTCACAACCATTTCTTCAGTAGGACAATGCTGCACTTCAATCAGTCCTTGTTCTTACATATCTTTCACTAGAAGACATTTGATAGCAATGTGTCTGTTGCTTGATTGCAGGCTTTCACCTTTGCATATGCTTCTACAAGCCCGATTATCAACTCATCTACAAGCCTCATCATCAACTGGACTAGTTAAAAGCAAACACTTGTTTGAATTAATTGTTCTAGCTCATTGCAGGCACTTGCAGTGGACAGACCTTCTGCTTCAGTAATAGATTGAACAAGTGCTTGCTTTCGACTAGTCCAGTTGATGATGTTGTTTCCGTAGAAGAATATCTAGCCACTGGTTGACTTTCCATCATCTATGTCTTTACCTCAGTTACTGTCAATGTATCCACCTAATCTTCAGTTGTCACAGGCTGAAATCTTTAACCTGTGACCAGCTGCTTTCATGAGGTATCTAGCCAGTCTCTTTACAGCATCCCAAACATGATGATTTGGTGAGTTTGTCTTTCTACTCAAGATTCCAATTGGTTAACAGAATTTGCTCAAGTATAGCAGTTTGCAGTTGCTTTTCTAAATTTACAACTATTCTCAAGCAATTCCCCAACTGTCAATTTTAGGTAAACTGTTTCACGTGGAGTACTGGTGTTTCTATGCTTAGTTACGCCCACTGATTCAACAAAATTCATAATTTTGTGTTTTTGTTTCAAGTGAAAACTTCTGTTACCAGTTCTTTCAATTTGTATTCCAAGATAATGCTTTATATCTGCCACTGGTTTCACTTCTACTTCTTTGTTCAATTATTCAGCTTTTTCCTTGATGTTGTCTTTGGTTGATAACATAAAATCAAGTCATCAACTTATGTGAGAGCATATTGATATTGTCCAATTTTGAGTCTTGAAAACAACAAAGTTCTGCTTTTCCTTGTTGAAAACCTTGCTTCTGTAGCAGTGCAGTCAGTTTGTTATTCCATCCTTTACAGATTGTTTAATACTATAAAGACACTTTTTAAGTCTACAGACAAGATTCTCTTTTCCTTCATTTTAGAAACCATCAGGTTGTTCTTTGTAGATCCCTTCAGTTAAGTCTCCATTGAGAAATGTTGTCTTAATATCCATATGTTCGACATGCATACCTCTTGAAGTTGTTATAGTTAGAAGTGTTCTGAGAGAGGTGTTACTTATGACAGGTGCAAAGTTATCAGTGTAGTCAATTCCAAATTGTTGCAAATAGCCTTTGCCACTAGGCATGCTTTGCATCTTTCCACTCCACCATTAGGGTTGTATTTCACCTTGAGCACCAATAACGTTTCCTTCAGGAGGTAATGTAGTTAGCGTCCAAGCTTGTTTCTCATGTAAGGATTCAATTTTGTTATTCATTGCTTCCATCCATTTGCTTCTCTCTAGTGTAGGTAGAGGGGGGAGGGGGAGGGGTGGGCTCCCTCTTGGGTACCCTGCCCCCCCAGGGAAAGTGTATGCGCAATACATAGATTCTCCTCTCCCGGTGTAGTGAATGCCGCGTGGTCACTGTCCGGCTATGCCTGGCAGATGGTCACTGCAATGGCCTCTCCTGCATTACTGCATCCATGGCAACACCTTCCCGCTGGTCCCCCCCGTTTCTCACAGAGTTTGCCACATCATGGTGCGACCGAATGTCCGGCGGTATAACCGGATGGGCAGGCTGGGCTCACCAACCTCGCCAGCCAAGAGAAGGAAAACTCTAACATCAAACCCGGGCAGATAGAGCTCGTTAATGTAACACCTACCACCTGGAGGACTCGCTGCCGGCGTCCCGGCTTACTGGGCCATGGCAGATGACCCCAAAGTGAAAGGGTGGAGCCAGTACCGCGCACACTGTGCTTCACCTAAAAATTCCTCTGCGTAGGCCTGAAGGGCATATCCACATCCACACCCCACAGCACACCAAGTCCTGCAGCGATGGGCAAGAGGCAAAACGGCAGGTGGAAGATGCCACTGGAAGCCGCAGTCCCGATCCTGCATGTAGGCGGTTCAGGGTATTGGTCGCCTGATGCTGACCCGGAGATGAAAGCATTTTTCGGCAGCACCCTGAACGACCAAGCAGCCTTATCTAGGGACAGCACTGCTTGTTCCACATGGAGAGGGGCCTAGAAAAGGTGGCCTAAACAAAGCTCGTCTTCCCCACCCCAGTTGGCTAGCCGTGGTCAACGGGCATCCTTACTTGCGGTCGAAAAATAACAACAAAGAAAAGGCATGCACCTGCCTCACAAAGTGTGCAAAGACTAAAGCTTGCGTGTTGGAACATCAGAACCATGCTTGACACAGTAGACAGTGGTCGCCCTGAACGACGCTCTGCTCTAGTTGCCCACGAACTTCTCAGGTTGAATATTGACATAGCAGCTCTCAGTGAGGTCCGTTTCCCTGAGGAAGGTAGTCTTCAAGAACAGGGTGCTGGCTATACCCTCTACTGGTCGGGTAAGTCAAAGGCTGAGAGCCGCCTTTCTGGCGTTGGCTTAATGGTCAGGAACTCCATTGCCTCCAAACTCGAAAACCTGCCAACAGGTCACTCAGATCGCATCATGTCCATGCGCCTCCCACTTCAAAACAATCAACATGCAACATTCTTCAGTGTGTATGCCCCAACCCTTCAAGCAGGTCCTGCAGAAAAGAACAAGTTCTATGCTGATCTACGCAACCTCGTACGGAAGACCCCTACAGAGGACAAGGTGATCATCCTTGGCAACTTCAATGCCAGAGTAGGTAAAGACTCGGAAGCCTGGAAAGGAGTACTTGGCAAACACGGCATTGGCAACTGCAATGATAACGGGCGCCTCCTGCTAGAATTCTGCATGGAGCACCAGCTCACCATCACCAACACTATCTTTCAGCAGAAGAACAGCCTGAAGACAACCTGGATGCACCCACGGTCCAAGCACTGGCACCTTATCGACTACATTCTGGTGCGCCAGAGAGACCTTCGAGATGTCTTACACACCCAAATAATGCCCAGTGCGGAATGTCATACGGATCGTCGTCTTGTACGCTGCAATCTCCGTCTTCACTTTAAATCCACACCCAGAAGAGGAGGTATCCCTCGGAGGAAGCTTCAGGTTGGCAGCCTTCAGTCAGCCGAAATTAAAGCTGCCTTCCAGGCAAAACTCCAGTCAAGAATTGAGGACCCCAGTTGCCCCACAGACCCTTCTCCAGAAGCACTCTGGGAACACCTAAAAACTACCATCCTGTCGATCTCTGAAAAAGTCCTCGGGTTCTCCACAAGGAAGAACAAGGACTGGTTTGACGAGAACAATCAAGAGATCCAAGAATTACTAGTGAAAAAGAGATCTGCCTACCAAGCACATCTTGCTCAGCCCTCCTGTCCCGGGGAAAAAGCAATCTTTCGTGCTGCATGTAGCAACCTCCAATACAAGCTTCGAGACATTCAGAATGAGTGGTGGACCAAGCTTGCAGAGAGAACCCAGCTGTATGCAGACACTGGTGATTTAAGAGGGTTCTACGAAGCCCTGAAGGCAGTATATGGCCCATCATATCAGGCTCAGAGTCCCTTGTGTAGTGCAGACGGCCAAGTGCTCCTCACAGACAAAGCATCCATACTGAACCGGTGGTTGGAGTATTTTCAGGTTCTCTTCAGTGCCAACCGCGTAGTTCAAGATTCAGCAATCCACCTCACCCCACTTCAACCAGTGAAAACAGAGTTGGATGAGATCCCCACCCTAGAAGAGACTGTTAAAGCCATCAAGCAACTGAAACGTGGCAAGGCAGCGGGAGTTGATAGAATCCCACCAGAGATCTGGAAGCATGAGGGCACAGTACTACATAGAACACTTCACAAAGTACTTGTCACCTGCTGGGAACAAGGCAAACTACCACAGGACTTTCACGATGCAATCATCATCACTCTACACAAGAACAAAGGGGAAAAGTCAGACTGCTCCAACTACCGGGGGATAACCCTGCTCTCCATCGCAGGCAAAATCCTTGCCAGAATACTCCTGGTGCCCGCCATTGCAGAAGAACTCCTCCCAGAGAGCCAGTGCGGCTTCAGAGCTAACAGGAGCACCACTGGCATGGTATTTGTTCTCAGGCAGCTCCAAGAGAAATGCAGGGAACAGAACAAGGGTCTATATGTGACTTTTGTCGACCTTACCAAAGCTTTCGATACCGTTAGCAGGAAAGGCCTGTGGCAAATCTTGGAACATTTAGGATGTCCCCCAAGGTTCCTCAGCATGATCATCCAGCTACATGAAGACCAGCGAGGCCAAGTCAGACACTGCAACGACCTCTCGGAGCCCTTCCCAATAGGCACAGGTGTAAAGCAAGGCTGCGTTCTCGCGCCAACTCTCTTTACGATCTTCTTTAGCATGATGCTTCAAAGAGCCACAGTAGATCTAGATGATGACGATGGTGTCTACATCCGCTATCGCACCGATGGCAGCCTGTTCAACCTGAGGCGACTAAAGGCTTACTCCAAGACAATGGAAATACTTATCCGCGAGCTACTGTTTGCTGATGATGCTGCACTCGTCTCCCACTCGGTATCAGCTCTGCAGCATATGACGTCCTGCTTTGCAGAGGCTGCCAAGCTATTCGGCCTAGAAGTTAGTCTGAAGAAGACAGAAGTTCTCAACCAGCCTGCACCCCAGGAAGATTATCACCCTCCCTGCATCACTGTGGGTGAATCAGTTCTGAAGACAGTTCAGCTACCTGGGGTGCATCATCTCCTCAGATGCCAAGATCGACAAGGAGATTGACAACAGGCTGGCAAAGGCAAACCGTGCATTTGGCCGACTGCACAAAAGAGTGTGGAGCAACAAGCATCTGAAAAAAGGCACAAAGATCAATGTTTACAAAGCGGTTGTGATGACAACCCTCATCTATGGCTCCGAATCGTGGGTTTTATACCGTCATCACTTGTGACTCCTTGAGCGCTTTCATCAGCGCTGCCTTCGCACTATCCTCAACATCCACTAGAGTGACTTTGTGACCAACACTGAAGTCCTCAAGAGGGCGGAGGTTACAAGCATCGAGGCACTGCTGTTGAAGACGCAGCTGCGCTGGGCAGGGCATATTTCTAGGATGGAAAACCACCGCCTTCCCAAGATTGCTCTGTATGGCGAACTTTCCACTGGCCATCGAAATAGAGGGGCACCAAAGAAGAGGTACAAGGACTCCTTGAAGAAATCCCTTGGCACCTGTCGCATCAACTATCACCAGTGGTCTGACCTAGCCTCAGATCGCAAAGCATGGAGGCACACCATCCACCAGGCTGTCTCTTCCTTTGAGAACACACGCATAGCTGGTCTTGAGGACAAAAGGAGATTGAGGAAGAATCGCACTGCTACAGCACCAACCCCAAATCAGACTTTTCCCTGCAGCCACTGTGGCCGGATCTGCCTGTCCCGCATCGGTCTTGTCAGCCACCAGTGAGCCTGCAGCAGACGTGGACCACTGCACCCTTCTTAAATCTTCGTTCGCGAAGTCAAGCCGAGAGAGTGCAGGTAGTCAATTTATGTCTTTCCAGTTTGAGGGTTCTCTGGCAAGTTGCACAGTTGTGTGAATGCCAAGTGCCGTGGTGGTACACCTTGGTTGCTCCTTGCTGATCTTCTCACAGTAGGTATAGTCTCTGTCTTTGGCTCTGTTGGCATCGAGGTTCCTGCTTCCCCTTCTGATTCATGTCACTGCAAGAAACATCCTCTGTAGCATCCTGATTAGTTTGCACTGTAGACTCAGCTTGTTTAGGAGCTTGAAACACACAGTGTCCTTCTATCTAGATTTGGACTGGAGAAAAACTTCATTTTTTAATATTATCTTCTTACCAGGCTTGGACCAGAAGTCTGTACTGTTATGGTAAAGTACCACGTGGTCTTTTAAGCAAGGCTGGCAGTCAGAGCAGAGCCTCTTAAGTTTCTTGAACAATTTGGTGAGACTGACAGTTTTTTACAGGAAGAAATTTCAGATGTGGAAAAGGATCTCATCAGAGTATGGTCCAGAAACACTGATGTGGACACCTTTGATGAGCTGAGATTTCATATACAAAAGTGATCAGATCCCTGCCTATATTTCCAACAGAGAGTATATTCAACAGGCATTTCTAGTCATCAGAGAGTCATTTACACACCTGTCTCCTAACCATTCCATGCTAAACCCTGTGCACTATGGCTGGAAGGAGGTGGACGGGCAGTTCATACCAGCAAAATGTCTCAGATATATACAAGAAAAACTACTGGCATTGTGTGACAGGAAAATTGGCAGATCTAACATATGCAGGTGCAAGAAAGCTGGATTACTTTGTTCTCTTTTCTGCAACAGTCAAAACTGTAAAAAGGTTGTACAGCAAATTATTTTTTGTATGAGGGCTGTAACTTTATATATATAAATTTGATGGTCTATGTTCAGCAGAATGATATTTCTTTACAGGACTCCTATGCTGAGTTTTCCTTGCAATTTTCATTATATTGTTGTTCTAATGAGAATCATGGATAGGCAGCTAGAAAAAAAGACAAGTTTTTTTGTTTTTAGATATGACAACAGCAGCAAGACTTTTATATGCTCAAAACTGGAAGAGTTCAATATTGCCTCCAATAGAGGAGTGAAGAAGACAGAGTTGGTTGAGATGAGGAAACTTCCAGCTTTACTTAGAGAGAAGCCACCCACATTTATAGCAAACTGGAATCCCTTTGTTTACTTTTTGGCATGAAACTGAAAGAAATGAACTGATGATTTGTGGTTTGACAACTAAGGGGGGCAATTATAGAAAACTGAAGTTATATTTTGATAACAATAGAACAATTGTAAATTCTGTAATTATGCCAATTTTTGTAGTGAAGAAAATGAAAGCTTTTCCTTTTTTATTTTTTCTCTTTCTTTTTAATTTTAAAATAATCCTTCAATAAAATTTGCTTAACAAAGAGGAATGTCTACCCCAGAAAACTGTGAAGCAGAAGTGCCCTGAAACACAAACAATAAAATCCTCAAGATTTAACTGATTCAGTTCCAGAACTTATTTAATATCAGCCGCATCTGTCCTACAACATTGTTCTTCTTGATGGCCACTTTCATCACAGACTTGCTGGAGTCTGGTCTGAGCCTTTCCCAGAATTGCTGTGTGGGTCTTTGAACAGCAATTTCACATACTGCTTCAGAGCCATAAGGATCAGAATCTAGTTTTAAAGACAATATAAGAAAACTGAGCTTTTCAGCATACAATTTTTCAATCATCAAGTTTTCTCCTACATAGAGCATGCATTATCTTAATTCCTCACCAATCCTAAAGCAGGATGCCAGGGTTCTGTGTTAGTTTTCATATTTATTTTGTCAGACATTCAAAATTGCCACTTTCTAGCCTTGACCTAGATAGCCCAGGCAAGCCTGGTCTCATCAGACCTCGGAAGCTCAGCAGGGCTGACTGTGACAAACCCTTGGATGAGAAGCCTCCTGGGAATACCAGGTCTGGGAGGCAGAGGCAGGCTGGATCCAGCCACTTCTCTGAATGTTCTCCAGGCCCCAGTAGGGGGTGCTAGAAGTTGCCATGACTTTCTGGCATGCAAGTGCACCTGCATGCACACACACACACGCACACATCATCTCCATGCTTTCTCCCAATTTTAGAATGTGTGCTGCCTGTGAAGGTTTTTTGATTGGATCACATTTACACCTTCTCCTGCTCTTGCCTGCGAGAAGGTCTTGTCCATCAGTTCTGAGCCTGCTTCTGCCCAGGGGCTGCCATCAACGGATGAATGCTGTTGGCTGTGCAGGCGCAAAGACAGCTTGAACATGGCAGAATTTAAATGAACCAAAGATTATGTTGGGACATCTGCTATTCAAACAGACTGGCAAATTATGGATGTGTGTTCATACAACCACCGTGTGAAATTCTGCCAGTCACTATGGTGATCACATGGGACCCCGGATTTAACAGCACACAGGCATTATGAAGAACACAAGTTCCGTTTCCAACCCCTTTTTGTGAACATGAGCTCATCTCTGTTTTGAACAGCACATCCCCCATCTCTCCCAGGGAAAAGAAATCTGATCGCATCCCCACTTCCTTCCAGGAGAATGATGCCACGTTCATATGTGATTGATTCCCCCACTCTCAACTCATGCTGTAACTTGGTTTCATCATTTTTCTCATTACCATTCGTTTTGCAGCTGTGAACTGTGGGGCTGTGATTCACCAAAGACAAGGAGCTCAAGCTCTGACAGGCGGCTCTGAGCTCTTTGGCCATGAAAGTGCAGCACAAAACAAGAGTCAACGAGAAAAAGCACCGAAGCTGAGCGTGACAAATGGGGCCTTTCACTGCCCCCAGCTGCTTTGGGTTAGAAAAATGCACCATCATGCAGCATGGCAAAACATCCTGTGAGCACACTGTGTTTGTGATCTGTGACGCTTGTTGAGTCTGGGTTGCCGGGCAGCTTGGTTCAAAGTGCCTGCAGGCAGAAAGGGCTGAATGCTCAGAGCAGAAAGCCCAATCAGGGCAGGAGTTTGTCCCAGGAGCCTTTTGCTTTCATAGACGGATGTGGTCTCCATTAATGCCCATATTAAAGCATCTGTCCTTGGAGCTCCTGCTATCTCGTGGCTCAAGTCATGGCTGGGAGGATCTGGGCCTTCCGGGCTAAGGAAAGGAGTATTCCTGTTCTGGGTGTTCAGCAAGCAGAAAGTGTGAAATGGAAATCCAGGCCTTATTTTCAATGGGTCAGTGACTTTCCAGAACATGGGGAGATTTCTCACAGATGCAGACTATTTGGAAAACTGCTGGTCAAGGAAAGTCCCTGGGAAAAGCTGACCTTGTCAGGCCTGTGGTGCCCTGACCTGGGGGGCCCCAGCTAGCCTGATCTCGATGGATGTCAGGAGCTCAGCAGGGTCGGCCCTGGCTGGTATTGGGATGGGAGACCTCCAAGGAAAACCTGGGCCATGTGGCAGAGGCAGGCAATGGCCGACCACCTCCGGACATCTCTTGCCTGGGAAACCTAACCAGGTCCCCATTAGCCACTCCCCACCTCCACAGACCTGTGACCTCCACTCAGAGAAGTGTATTAAAATGTGGCTGTGGTTGCCAACAGGCCTGGAGAAAAATGTCCTGCCCTTTTAAAAGAGGATTAGTATGCAGAAATGGGCAGGTGAAGCTTTTAATGGTATAAAAGTAAACAACATCAGCTGGTAAATAACATCCCATTAAGCTATTATTAATGGGACAAGACATTTCTTCTTCAGGCAACTGGTGACCCGACTTGTGGCTTCATTTCAAAACTGCACCAAGAGCCTCTTGGGAGGCTTCACTGCCGTGTGACACTAAACTGCTCACTCAATATGATTGTTTTGTTCTTTTGCCATCTACTTCACTGTGGACTGGCCCCACTTGATAGACAGCTCTGCAGTTTAGGTATTAGAGGGATGCAAGGTCTGAACTGTTAAATAAATACTTGCCTCCTTTGATTGATGCCTTCGTTTTGGGAGTTGCCCTGCACACTTGCAGCTGTTCTTCCAGCACTGAAGGGTCTTGCTGAAGTTGTGCCAAAGCAGTGCTCTGAAGTGCAGCTTGGATTCTCCATCCCGCCCCACCCCTACCCCAGCAGGGAAAGTGCTTCTGCCGACCTTGGGACATGGGGCCTTTCAGAAGGGAGAATCTGAGTCTGGTTTGAAGCCCTCTGGAACAAAGCCGGACAGACTTTCCATTTTATACCTTACGCCTTTATAGCTTTATTACAACCAGGTTTTGAATTCAGCAATTCAGTGCAGCTGAGGAGTTCTCCCTTCTCCCCCTCTCCTACCTACCTTATCCATTGAATAGTAGGTGCAGCTACATAACAATCCTGGGTTTAGGAGACCAGGCAGCCAGCCAGCCACCAGGAATGTTGCCACGCCCCCAGTAGCCCTCATTAACCCCTGGAGAAGCCCACTTCTTATGTGATTTTGGGTGGCAGGTGGCTTGCTAGCCTTTTGACTTGGGGGGAGTGGCCCAGGAGAGCCCCAGGTGAGCCCAAGCAGGCCTCGCTCTTCCAAGGCTCTCCTTTCTTGCATTGGGTTGCTTTTGGCTGGTAGGGGCAGTGGCATATGCCCTAGGGTTGCCAAGTCCAATTCAAGAAATATCTGGAGACTTTTGGGGCGGAGCCAGGAGACATTGGGGGTGGAGCCAGGAGTGAAGGTGTGACAGGCATAATTGAACTCCAAAGGGAGTTCTAGCCATCATTTTTAAAAGGACCGCACATCTTTTTAAATGCCTTCCTTCCATAGGAAATAATGAAGGATGGGGGCACCTTTTGGGGGCTCACAGAATTGGGCCCCCTGGTCCAATCTTTTTGAAACTTGGGGGGTATTTTGGGAAGAGGTACTGTATGCTATACTGAAAATTTGGTACCTCTACCTCAAAAACAGCCCTTCCCCAGGGCCTCAGATACCTGCCGATCAATTCTCCATTATTTCCTGTGGGAATAAGTCTCCATAGGGAATAATGAAGTGCCAAGCAGACATTTCCCTCCCCCCCCCATTTCTGATGACCCTGAAGTGAGGGGAGGGCCTCCAAACTGAGGGATCCCCTGCCCCCACCTGAGGATTGGCAACCCTAACACACTTACTTACTCCGAAAGGAAAGCAAATCAAATGGAGGGACTGCTTTGATGTGGTCTGCTGCTCACTCTTCCCAATGAAGTACTTCCTGCTTCCTGCTCTTATTTAAAGGCATGCACAAACATTTTAAAATGGAACCTATTTGCAGGTTTCTAAACCTGCCCGAGATCTAGAGGTAGGTGGTGGCTTTGGGGGGCGGGGCTTCCCCCCTCCGGCCAGCTGGCTAGGGGTGGGGGGAAGCCTGTAAAACTGGGGGATCCCCCGCTGGGACCTGGGGATTGGGAAGCCTATATGCTAATAAGTTATGCTAATGAGCTCCACCACCTATTTTTCTACAAAATGACCCCTGATTACAACATTGCTCTATTCTAGAATGTTGCAGTTTCTCCAGGCAATTTACAGAAATAAGTGGACCAGTAAAACAATGCAGTTCATAAGAACATAAGAACATAAGAGAAGCCATGTTGGATCAGGCCAACGGCCCATCAAGTCCAACACTCTGTGTCACACAGTGGCAAAAAATGTTATATACACACATACACTGTGGCTAATAGCCACTGGTGGACCTGTGCTCCATACACTGTGGCTAATAGCCACTGATGGACCTGTGCTCCATATTTTTATCTAAACCCCTCTTGAAGGTGGCTATACTTGTGGCCGCCACCACCTCCTGTGGCAGTGAATTCCACATGTTAATCACCCTTTGGGTGAAGAAGTACTTCCTTTTATCCGTCTTAACCTGTCTGCTCAGCAGTTCAAACATCCTCCTGTTATTAGATCCAAGTGAGGAGCCGAGTTGGTCTGAAGCAACAGAGCAAAGTAGGAGTCAAGTGTACCTTTAAGACCAGCAAAGTTTTATTTAGAATATAAGCTTTCGTGTGCTAGAAGCACACTTCATTCCATCCCATTGTCTGATGAAGAAGAAGAAGAAGAAGAAGATATTGGATTTATATCCCGCCCTCCACTCCGAAGAGTCTCAGAGCGGCTCACAATCTCCTTTACCTTCCTCCCCCACAACAGACACCCTGTGAGGTGGGTGGGGCTGGAGAGGGCTCTCACAGCAGCTGCCCTTTCAAGGACAACCTCTGCCAGAGCTATGGCTGACCCAAGGCCATTCCAGCAGGCGCAAGTGGAGGAGTGGGGAATCAAACCCGGTTCTCCAAGATAAGAGTCTGCACACTTAACCACTACACCAAACTGTGCTTCTAGCACATGAAAGCTTACATTCTGAATAAAAATTGGTTGGTCTTAAAGATACACTTGACTCCTACTTTATCCTCCAGTTATTGCTGTTGATGTTGTTAATATTATCAACCATTTCTTTGAAAACAGTGCAAGACATCACTTGGGGTATGACTGAGAGCTCCTGCTCAATTGCCAACTAGTCAGATGCCAAAAGCCAACCCGGAAAGGCCATCCTCTCCCTCTCCACCCCCCCCAAAGTACTTATTGTCAGCTCTGCTGCTATCCTCAATAAAAGACACTCTCCAGGTATCTGGATAAGTTCTTTATTTGATGGACAGAATACAGACACTTACAAGGAAGTGTCAGAACTAAAGATGGCTACAGATGTCACAGGTTACATACCTTATCAGAGACCGTGATAGAGTCCCACCAGAATTTGACTTAATAAAAGTGCACCTTTGCAAAGAACAGTTTGTTCTCACAGAAAAGTAGAAACAAACTGATTGCTTTCACCAAAAGACAGTCGCGACCTTGAAAGCCAGTCTGTGCTGGTTCCTGTGTGGGGTCCACTCTTAGGTTCCATACACAGTAGGCAGAACAGTGCAGCAAGCTAGCAAGACAAATAAAGCAGGACAATAATACCAGAAGTACAACATGACAAGGGGGTCCCCAACTGTGTCAGCTATGCTGTAATGTGCCTAGAGACTGGAACCCATTTGATGGAGACCAGGGCATGGCTACTAACTATAAAATTTTGGCTACGCCAACACTTTAGGGCAGACAATACATTACATAATTTCCCACCCTTCCCACCCTCCAATTTATGACCTCCACCGGTATAGAAAACAAATTAAAAACCTTTTAAAAGTAAAAATTCACATATATAGAATCTTAACTAAAATTTATCATTCACTTAACCTTAACTCCAATATAACTATTATTATTATTTCTTAACTTAATTCTTAACTCTTATTCATCAGTGTTGAATATTTAATCAAATAACCCTAATCCATTCTTCTTTCCACTTTAAAAGTTCAATTAATACTTATTAAACATTAACCATAAAGTTCATAATCATGGAGTCACCACTAAAAATTATTCAAATTTTAATCTTATTTTAACTCACATAAGTTTACTATATTAACTCAGCTACTTATATTCCACTACTAGAACAGTACTCAATAATCAGTCCTTCTTTCTCCTTTAAAGTTCAATTAATGTTATTAAAAACCACTAAATGACTCTTCACCTTCCATTGTATCTCCACATAATTTTGGAATTTATTCCAGCCTTCTTTAAATTTCTCCAGATTACAGTCTTTTAAGATTTTAGTAAGTTTGTCCATTTCATTCCAATTAAGGACCTTTAAGATCCAGTCTCATTTTTCAGGTATTCTGTCTTGCTTCCACATTTTTGCATACAATGTTCTCGCAGCTGAAAGCAAATACCACAACAATGTCCTGTCTTGCTTCGGAAAGCTTTCCATTTGTAATCCCACCAAGAAAACATCTGGAGCTCTCTTGATATTATATCCCAAGATCTTTGCTATCTCTTGCTGAATCATAAGCCAGAATTGCTTCGCTTATCACCACATGTGATAGAAAGAACCTTCATGTTTTTTACGTATCCAACACCTATCAGAGACTTGATTACTCATTTTTGCTAATTTTTTAGGCATCGTATACCATCTGTACAGCATTTTGAAACAGTTCTCTTATATTATAACACGTTGAAATTTTCATAGAGTTCTTCCATAGGTGTTCCCACATCTCCATTTGTATTTCTTTGTTAAAGTTTATTGCCCATTTAATCATTTGAGGTTTCACAACCTCCTCTTCTGTAGACCATTTCAGTACCAACTTATAAGTCCTTGAAATCAATTTTTCATTTTCACCCAACAGCATTTTTTCCATTTCTGTTTTTTCAAATCTTATACCTATATACCTGATACCTTTTTCTACCCAGCTTTTAATTTGAAGCAGTTGAAATCAATCAAATTTTCCCTGCAATTCTTCAGCTGATTTCATTTCTACTTTACCTCCCTGAAATTTTAGCAGTTGTTCATATGGTACATATTTTTCTTCTCGTGGACTTTGAGACAATTTTAGAACTTCAGTTGGCACTATCCAAAGTGGTTTTCTCTCATCACCATATTTATTATATTTTTTCCAAGTAGTCAACATGTTCCTCCTTATATAATGATGTGAGAAAAATCCATCCATCTTCTCTTTCCCAAAATACAGATATGCATGCCAACCAAAAGTATTTCCCTGACCTTACTAGAGCCAATAATTTTTTATTAGTCAAAGTCATCCAGTCCTTAATCCATACCAAACATACTGCATCATGGTATAGCATTAAGTCAGGTAATTGGAAGCCACCTCTTTCTTTTGCATCCGTCAGGATTTTCATCTTAATTCTTGGTTTCTTACCTGCCCATATAAATTCTGAGATCTTTCTTTGCCAAAAATTAAATTGTTTGAAAAAGAAACATAATTCTTGGTAGAACATTCATTTTAATTGCAGATATCCTCCCCAACATAGATAGATCCAGTTTATTCCATTTTAGCATATCTTCTTCAATTTTATGCCAGAGCTTTTCATAGTTATTCTTATATAAATCAATATTTCTCATCGTAATCTCCACACCTAAATATTTTACTTTTGAGGCAACTTCACAACCTGTAACATTTTATAACTCTTTCTGTTTGCCTAAAGACAAGTTCTTAGTAAGGATTTTCGATTTTTCTTTATTAATATAAAAACCTGCTAGCTCACCATACTCTTTAATTTTCTTCAACAACAGGGGTGTTACTTGTAATGGATCTATTCTGTCTAACCTTTATGGATTAACTGAGGCAAAGTTGGTTTTCTTTCTGCTATCTGACCAATGTTCCCATATCACAAGCCTGGTTGCAAATTACCTTTTGGCTGCCATAACAATCAGGGAGCAAAAGACTAGCTCCCCTTCTTGATGTTTGACTGGTTTTTATAGCTGAAACTCCATGTAAATTTGCTATGCTGTATTTTTTATTTCTATGTCAATAAAGGTATTTGGATTGGATTGGATTGGAACATGACAAGGGATCTTGACACCTAGAAGTTTCTATTGGACCCCCTGCCTAACCAGCACACCTCCTCACTCTTCTCCCAACAAGATCCAACAACCTTCAACTCAGTTGGTAGCAGTTAAATTGCCAAACACATCCTTTTAAAAAAATTCCAACACCCCAGCACCCCCCCCCCCCGGTTGTTTGCAGGCAGCACTTGACCATCTGTCACGCCTCCATGAAGGAAAGGTGCAGCCTCAGCAAACTCTCTCTATCCTAACCCAAATAAATATCTAGAATGCTGATGATTATGTCTGCTACCTATTATGTCATACCTTAACAATGAAGGGTGTTCATTCCTTCCTTAAAGCAAAAGGCCTTGAATGAACTTTATTCATAATACAGCAAATTCACACACCACGACCCCGCCCCCGCTGTGCACAAACAAGCTCTAAGTGAAGAGGGCTGAAGAATGTATGGCTGAGGTTGAGGAGGGGCAGCAACAAGGACAGAAGGTAGGAACAAGCACTGGGGAGCTAGAAACAGTGGGTGTCATTCACAGTAGGCTGGAGGAAGAAGGAGGAGTTGGATTTATACCTCACCCTTCACTCAGAGTCTCAAAGCACTTTATAATCTCCTTCCCTTCCTCTCCCCACAACAGACACCCTGTGAGGCAGGTGGAGCTGAGAAAGCTCTGAGAGAACAGTGACTCACCCAGCTGGCTGCATGTGGAGGAGGTGTGGGGAATCAAACCCAGTTCTCCAGATCAGAGTCCCCTACTCTGAAGCATTGCATCAAACTGGAGAGTGGAAGGCTGGCCTGGCATGCCCTGAGGGTGCCTAAGGAAGTACCTGCAGCTGGGCTTTCAGCATGAGGCTGGCCCAGTGTGGGTGCCCACACATGGCCAGCTGAGAGCAGGGAAAGAAGGGCTGCCCGGGATTGGGAAATGCCCGGGGTTGGGAGTTTGATATCGCCCACCAAATCAAAAGTTAGAGGATGACTATAATATGATGGAAGGCTTAAAGATGGTGGCTAGACATGAAAACTGTGTCGTCATAGGTGATTTTAACTACCCGCAGATTGATTGGGTCAATATGTGTTCTGGTCGAGAGAAAGAGTTTCTAGATACTCTCAATGACTGTGCTATGGAGCCGATGGTCTCTGAACCTACCAGGCGTGGGGCGATCCTGGATTTGGTCCTAAGTAATGCCCAAGATTTGGTGAGAGACGTAAAAGTGATTGCACCGCTTGGGAGCAGTGACCATAACGTTATTGATTGCACCATTTGTATAAATAGAGAGTTGCTCCAAAAGACCGGCACAACCATGTTTAACTTTAAAAGGGGTAAATTCTCTGAGATGAGGAGGCATGTGAAGAGGAAATTGAAAGGAAAGCTAAATACAGTCAAAACCCTTGGGGAAGCTTGGAGGCTATTTAAAACTACAATCCTAGAAGCGCAGATAAAATGTGTACCACAAGTTAGGAAAGGCACAAACAGGTATAAGAGAAGGCCTGCATGGTTAACAAACAAAGTAATGGAAGCTGTAAAAAGTGAGAAGGACTCCTTTAAGCGGTGGAAAGCTAGTCCAAGTGAAATTAATAAAAGGGAACACAGGCAGTGGCAAATCAAATGCAAGATTGTGATCAGGTATGCAAAAAGGGACTATGAGGAGTATATTGCAAAAAACATAAAGACCAACAATAAAAATTTCTTCAAATATATTAGAAGCAGGAAACCAGCCAGGGAGGCAGTGGGGCCTTTGGATGACCAAGGGATCAAAGGATTACTAAAGGAGGATAGGGAAATGGCTGAGAAGCTGAATGCATTTTTTGCCTTTGTCTTCACTGTGGAAGATGAGAAGTGTTTGCCTGCTCCAGAACCACTTACATTGGAAGGGGTGTTAAAAGACCTGAGTCAGATTGAGGTGACAAGAGAGGAGGTCCTACAACTGACTGCCAGCGCAGGGTTCATCGAATCTTCAAAATAATAGAACTCTTTCTTTTGAAATAAGTTTCTTTTTATTGAATATACAATGTTACTGCTGCAGAAGGTCTTTGAGAGTGATAACATACATTGAAAAGGCACTAGCATTTATGGGGGCACATCAAAGACATTCTCAAATCATTCTCAAAACAAAGTTATTTTCCCTCTCCCAGGCGTTTGATTCACACGCTGGCTATCTCCCTTCCTGGGCCATCCAGCCTCCCCCCTCCGGCCGATGTCCTTGCCGCGGCTGGGAAGCGGCGGCGTTTCCCTCTGGTCTTCCCGCCGTTTATGGCCTCTGGCGCCCTGCTCTTCTCTCCCCCTGGTTGGCATAACTAGCATTCTATCAAAGGGCCCTAGGGTTAGTTCTAAACAAATAAACAGTATAGGCAATGTGGTTAGGATCAATAGGATGCAATTGAACACAAGCTGACATACTGCCCCCCCTAAGCTCTTGCTCGGGGTTTGTCTGGTTGCAGTAGGTAAAATTGCTTAAGCAGTTGAGGGGCATTGAGATCCGAAGCTTTCACCCACTCATCGCAGCTGGGTGGAAAATAGCGCCAGCGCACCAGGTACTGCAAAACCCCCTGATGCACCCTAGAGTCGAGGATCTCCTTCACTTTGTGGTGTTTCTGGCCCCGCACCAGAATAGGTTCCGGCTCGGGGCTCCGGGGATGCCACCTCGACCCACCCAGATCTCGACGGATAAGATTGTAGTGGTGCCGCTTTCTCCAGGACCTGCCTCTGGGCACCCTCTAGTGCAGGTCGGCCTCGTTTCCCGCCGGCTCGGTGTCCCACGCGTCATCCCCCAGTTCTTCCAGCATTATAGAATCCTCGTCAAGCACCATCGACAGAGCGGTGCTGCTGTGACCCGACTCCTTCGGCTTGCTTGGTCTTTTCACGTTGCCTGGGGGCCCCTTCACCGCTGGGGTGCTGGCCCGGGTTTTGTCGGGGCAGTTGGCGGCCAGGTGGCTCGGGTCCCCGCACTGGTAGCACTTGCGGGTCCCCGAGAACACTTTAGGGGCTGTTCCCCCCCGTCTTCTTCACCTCCGTCTTGGCTGCTGGCCTGGCGTCTCAGCTGGGGCGCGGCTGCAGCCCCTGGCATTGGATCACTACTTCTTTCATGTTAGTTTCGATTTCCCCCGCCAGCTGGATCCACCCAACCAAGGTGTCTGGGCGGATTTGCCCCAGGGACCGATCCAGGATGCCGGGATTCAGCCCTTTCTTGTAGGCTCGGATCTTCATGTTCTCGCTGCACCCCCGGATCTTGCGGCTATGGTTCCGGAGCTCCAGGGAGTACTCTCGGATTGACTTTCCCCCTTGGCGAAGCCCCTCGATGGCGGCGATCGCCAGGGTCTCCCTCAGCGGGTCTTCAAACTGGGATAGGAGGGCCTGTAGGAACCCCGCCACTGTGGCCATCTCCGGCCCGTTGGCTTCGAAGAGGGTCACGTACCATAACTGGGCTTCTCCCTCCAGCTTCGACCCCAGGTAGACCACGTGGCTGCGTTCGTCGTGGAAGGACGACCCCCAATAGTGCATGTAGCTGTCGCCTTGAATGATGAAGTACTCCACCTTGTCCACGCTACCGTCGAAGTTTACGAGTAGCTCCCTAGTCTTCACCTTGGCTCCCGGCGCCGGCAGGGCAGGGGGTGCTGCCAGCGCCATGGGAGCCGTGGGTTGCGCCGGGATCGGGGCTGCCACCCCGGTTGTCTTCCCCACTACGCCTGCGACCGCCCGATCCACCTGTCGCTGCATTTCATTCATCATTAGCTTCATAGTGATATTCATCTCCTGGAAGAGGTCGCACCCCAGGACCTCCATTTCCCTCCGGAGCTCGTCCATGGTGGCGGTTTTCGGGGGTGTGGAGGCTCGCGAGTCCCCGTCGTCTTCGTCTCCGGAGTCTCTCCCCCCGCCGCATTTGTGGTCGGACCCCGGGCTCCCGCCCGGCCCCTCTGGGCCGGTTGGTTTTTCTAAGATGTCGGGTGAGCCGGTGGGCCCCTCCGGGTCCCCAGGGTTGCGAAGGAGGTTAGCGTGGCGTTGCACGGCTTCTTCCATCAGGGTAGTGGAGGTGCGGTGCTTCCACGCTTTCGGGGTGATGAAGAGCACCTGGCTGCTCACTTTCCGTGGCTTGAGTTTCTCAGTCACGTACCACGCCGGGGACCCCGGTAGTTCAGGAATGCAAGGCTCTCGGTCGTCCGGTGCCTCTGTAGCCATTCGCTAGAAGTGACTGGCGCCGATAAGCCCCTTTTTAGGCATCACTCTCAAAATGTCAGCGCAGGGTTCATCGAATCTTCAAAATAATAGAACTCTTTCTTTTGAAATAAGTTTCTTTTTATTGAATATACAATGTTACTGCTGCAGAAGGTCTTTGAGAGTGATAACATACATTGAAAAGGCACTAGCATTCTCAAAACAAAGTTATTTTCCCTCTCCCAGGCGTTTGATTCACACGCTGGCTATCTCCCTTCCTGGGCCATCCAGCCTCCCCCCTCCGGCCGATGTCCTTGCCGCGGCTGGGAAGCGGCGGCGCATCCCTCTGGTCTTCCCACCGTTTATGGCCTCTGGTGCCCTGCTCTTCTCTCCCCCTGGTTGGCATACCTAGCATTCTATCAAAGGGCCCTAGGGTTAGTTCTAAACAAATAAACAGTATAGGCAATGTGGTTAGGATCAATAGGATGCAATTGAACACAAGCTGACACTGACAGGCGAATTAAAAACAAATAAGTCACCAGATCCAGATGGCATACATCCAAGAGTTCTGAAAGAACTCAAAGTTGAACTTGTGGATCTTTTGACAAAAATCAGTAATCTTTCATTGAAATCTGCCTCTGTACCTGAGGACTGGAAGGTAGCAAATGCCACCCCCATCTTTAAAAAGGATTCCAGAGGAGATCCGGGTAACTACAGGCCAGTGAGTCTGACTTCAATACCGGGAAAGTTGGTAGAAACCATTATCAAGGACAGAATGAGTAGGCACATTGATGAACACGGTTTATTGAGGAAGTCTCAGCATGGGTTCTGTAAGGGAAGATCTTGCCTCACTAACCTGTTACATTTCTTTGAGGGGGTGAACAAACATGTGGACAAAGGAGACCCGATAGATATTGTTTACCTTGACTTCCAGAAAGCTTTTGATAAAGTTTCTCATCAAAGGCTCCTTCGTAAGCTCGAGAGTCATGGAGTAAAAGGACAGGTCCTCTTGTGGATCAAAAACTGGCTAATTAGTAGGAAGCAGAGAGTGAGTATAAATGGGCAGTCTTCAAAGTGGAGGACGGTAAGCAGTGGAGTGCCACAGGGCTCAGTACTGGGTCCCATGCTCTTTAACTTGTTCATAAATGATTTGGAGTTGAGAGTAGGCAGTGAAGTGGCCAAGTTTGCAGATGACACTAAATTGTTCAGGGTGGTAAGAACCAGAGAGGATTGTGAGGCACTCCAAAGGGATCTGTTGAGGCTGGGTGAGTGGGCGTCAACGTGGCAGATGAGGTTCAATGTGGCCAAGTGCAAAGTAATGCACATTGAGGCCAAGAATCCCAGCTACAAATACAAGTTGATGGGGTGTGAACAGGCAGAGACTGACCAAGAGAGAGATCCTGGGGTCGTGGTAGATAACTCACTGAAAATGTCAAGACAGTGTGCGATAGCAATAAAAAAGGCCAACGCCATGCTGGGAACTGTTAGGAAGGGAATTGAAAACATATCAGCCAGTATCATAATGCCCCTGTATAAATCGACGGTGTGGTCTCATTTGGAATACTGTGTGAAATTCTGGTCACCAAACCTCAAAAAGGATATTATAGGATTGGAAAAAATGCAGAAAAGGGCAACTAGAATGATTAAAGGTTTGGAGCACTTTCCCTATGACGAAAGGTTAAAACGCTTGGGGCTCTTTAGCTTGGAGAAACATCAACTGCGGGGTGACATGATAGAGGTTTACAAGATTATGCATGGGATGGAGAAGGTAGACAAAGAAGTACTTTTCTCCCTTTCTCACAATACAAGAACTCGTGGGCATTCAATGAAATTGCTGAGCAGTCGGGTTAGAATGGATAAAAGGAGGTACTTCTTCACCCAAAGGGTGATTAACATGTGGAACTCACTGCCACAGGAGGTGGTGGTGGCTACAAGCATAGCCAGCTTCAAGTGGGGGTTAGATAAAAATATGGAGCAGAGGTCCATCAGTGGCTATTAGCCACAGTGTGTGTGTGTGTGTGTGTGTGTGTGTATATTTGGCCACTGTGTGATACAGAGTGTTGGACTAGATGGGCCATTGGCCTGATCCAACATGGCTTCTCTTATGTTTTTGGAGAATTGGAGGATGGAGCCTGAGGCATGGGGGGGGGGGGTCGTGTGTGTGGGGGGGAATATTCAGTGGAGTAAAATGCCATAAAGTTTACATTCCAAGGGGCCATTTTCTTCAGGTGAACTGATCTCTGTTGCTTGGAGGTCAGTTGTACTCCCAGGAGATCTCCAGTCACTGACTGGACACTAACAATGTAAGTCAAATGACACCAAAAAAAGACCATCAAATGTTTTATATCCATCTATTAGCCAAGCTCCAACATGAATTTTGCAATAAAGTAACTTTCATCACATATCATATTGAAACATTCAATGTATTCATACACAACTAAGCAACATCTGTGGTCAAGGAATATGCATTATGCTGAAAGTTTCCCCAGCTTAATAATAAAATAGCGCTAAAAATGTTCCTTACAAAATTCTTAAAGTGACTTGCTCAATAGTAATGTCCATTCAACAACTTTCCTTATTCTGAACTGGAGAAGAAGATCTCTTCTAAATAGTTTGAATCCACTAGACAAGTATGCCTGGATGAAAATGGGAATACTTCCACAAACTGATTAAGAAGAAGAAGATATTGGATTTATATCCCGCCCTCCACTCCAAAGAGTCTCAGAGCGGGTCACAATCTCCTTCCTCCCCCACAACAGACATCCTGTGAGATGGGTGGGGCTGAGAGGGCTCTCACAGCAGCTGCCCTTTCAAGGACAACCTCTGCCAGAGCTATGGCTGACCCAAGGCCATTCCAGCAGCTGCAAGTGGAGGAGTGGGGAATCAAACCCGGTTCTCCCAGATAAGAGTCCGCACACTTAACCGCTACACCAAACACAAATACTTCCATAGACTGATCTACAAAACAGCAGGACACACTCCTCCGGATTGCAGGCAGTTTTGTTAACAACTTCTTCAACAGCAAGCATACTTTCAACAATTCTTGTTTGGATCCCAAAACTTCAACAATGCTGACCCAGCCTGCTACTATTAAAATGCTGTTCTCACAAAGCTTTGTACTACCAGCTGAACACTGGCGAATAGGGGTGTGCAAAAAACAAAAAAACAAACCGGAATTACACGGATTCGGAAATACACGGGGCCAAAAAGATACGGAATACCGTGTATTTCCTATTACCGTACTCGGAATAGCCGCATATACGGTAGATGCGCGGCTATTTCCAAATATACGGCCCCATTATACCCTTTAAATCAATGGCAAAATAGGGTATATTGGAAGCCGCCTGAGGGGAGGGGATTTGAGGGAGAGCCCCCAAATTTGCAGGGGACATTCAAGGGACTCTCCCCTACAAACCCTCCAAGTTCCAAAAAGATTAGGCCAGGGGGTCCCATTCCAGGGGCACCCAAAGAGGGTGCCCCTATCCCACCATTATACCCTATGGGCCATTGAAATCAATGGCAACGTAGGGCATAATTAGAGGACAGGGGGTTTGAGGGAGAGCCCCCAAAACTGCAGGGAACCCGCAGAGAACTCTCCCCTATAAAACCCCTAAGTCCCAAAAAGATTGGGCCAGGGGGTCCCTGTCTTTGGGCTCCCCAAAAGGCCAATTCCCACCAAAGATGGTGAAAGCCCAATTAGCCACTTCCTCCACTATAATTGCTGTGGGGAAAGTGGCTCTGGCTGGAGGGTGGTTTGAGGGAGAGGCCCCAAAACTGCAGGGCAGCTTCAGAGGACTCCCCAGCATGAAACCCCCCTGGCCCAAAAAGACTGCACCCATCTGTGGGCACCCCAAAAGGAACACTGCTCCCAATGGTGAGAAAAAAAAAAACAATTAGAGCCACTTCCGCACTGTAATTATTGTGGGGAAAGTGGCTCTGGGGAGCAGGAGGTTTTGAGGAGAGCCCCCCAAACTGCTGTGCAGCTTCAGGGCACTGTCCCACACAAAATCCACAAGTCCAAAAAAAAAAAAAAAATTGGACCAGGAGGTCCAATTCCTGGGTCACCCAAAGCCGAAGCTAACTTCACACCAGATAATCTCTATAGGCCCCAAATGCACTACATCCCTCTATCTACTCTATGAACCCTGCAACCTGGAACCAATATAAACCCAGTTGCCAACGTCACTGCCACACAAAACACCATCTGCTCAAGGTCTGCTCTGCAGACCTGGCTGCAGCAAACCCAGATGCCAGCTCTCCAGCCCTGCCCCAAACAACACGGGGAGAGCTGGCCAAGCACAACAAGCCTGCTGGTTCTGGGGCTCTCACTCAGGTGCCAGCTTCCCTGCCACAGAACACACAATCTACAGATGCCAGCTCTCCAGCCCTGCCCCAAACAACATGGGGAGAGCTGGCCAAGCACAACAAGCCTGCTGGTTCTGGGTCTCTCACCCAGGTGCCAGCTTCCCCCCCCAAAAAAAACCAGAACCAGGAAAAGGGACAACAGGAAAAGGCCAAGAAACATAACTGTTAAAAAAGGTGGCATTTTAAACAATGAAAATTAGGCCAAACAGCCCCCCCCCAAGAACCAGAAGAGAAAAGGAACAACAGCAGCACAACACAGCAGCAACAAATCAAACACAGAATCCTTTTAAAACAGTAAAAAAATTAACTTTTAACAATACAGGAACTTTACCAACCCCTCCCCCCCAAAAAACCCTTCACTCTAACCCCAAGAAATACAAGCCACCCAAATCAAGAAAAGTAAAAGGACACTGCACTTTTAAACGTCCTCTCACTAAAGTAAGATACGGGCAAATTGGCAAACCTCCCACCCCACCCCAGGCCCCCACCCATAGCAGAACCCCCTAACCCCAAATAAGCTACCCAGTACTCACCCACCCAAATCTGGATAAGTAAGGGACTTTGAGTCTTAAAAAGTCCTTTTACTAACTAAAATAAAAACAAGAACCCAAAGATTGTCTTACCTTAGACATCTTCTCTTCTCAACGCAGGTCAGGATAGGCTGAGAGAGAGCAGCAGCAGCTGAGGCCAAGGGCCAGCACAGCACAACACAAAACACAACAGCAATGGAATGGCTCTCTCTCACACCCACAAAACACAACAGCAATGGAATGGAGTCCAGCCAGGCAGACTCTGACCCTACACAGAGCAGTTTCAAAAAATAGCACTGCTCTGTGATTGGCCAGAGAACACTGTTTACTTGGATACCCAAGTAAACAAAAGAACAACAATGCAGTTGATGGCTGAGAGATTAGCCCAGCCATCAGCTACACAAAAGCCCTTCAAAGCATGCATTTGCAATGCATTTTGCAAATGCATGCTTTGGATTGGCTGCTGGGGTACCTCTCCCCCTCCTCCTCCCTCCCTGATCCCAGGGAGGCTATGGGAGAGGCGGGAAAAGGCTTCCAAAGGCGGGAAAGGAAGCAAGCAGCTCCCCTGAGGCTGCAGAAGCTCCTCTCCCGCCTTTTCCATTGACTTCCGTATACTTACGAATATCTATAAGGAAGTATATGGGGAGCCATATATGGCTCCCGTTTAATGGCCTGAAAATGGAATCGGAAGTATACGGTGCCGTATACTTCCGTATCAGGGGTGATTCGGTGGTCTATTTGGTTCGGCCAAACCGAATGCACACCCCTACTGGCAACCATAGGCCTGCTACAGCCTGGGGCTAGATGCAGAGGGAGAGGGGGAGACCAGGGCCCATTGGAAGCCAAGACTTGCTGGTGTGGTTTCTCAGGGAAAGGAAACCCACAATCCAAGCCCCCTTCACAGTCTGTTAAGGCTGGCCTCAATGCTGGTCCCATGTCTACTGCCACCTGGCTACTGCCCACCTAGTTCCCACATGTCATTGTGCCTCGTGGCCAGGGTCTGCCATTAAAATAATACTGGAGATGTTTCCATGCAATTTGTGCGCATGTATGAATAGCTTGACTGTGGTTTTGAGCATGAAATTGAGTTTTTGATGCCATGGGGGGGCATGCAGGGAGATGGATTGCCAATTCTACTCTTTCTCCATATGGTGGAGTAGATTCACTACTTAATTTATGGCCTAAACTCCAGGTGGACCTCTGCCCTGTCCTAGATGTCAGGACTGGGCCCTGTCAAGAGCGATTCTTCCTGCTGCATGTTTATTGTACCTGGGGTTATGCTCTTTTGCTTTGTAGTTTAGTGCTCTGCATTTTTATAGCCCATTGCTTATCTGGTTGCCAAGGAGACAGGGCTCTGGATGGACAGAAATATTTCTGTGCCTAGACAGAAATAACCCTCCTGCAACTGAGAGAGATGAATGGCCTTGGGCGTGGAAGGAGAAGGAACTGTGGTGTCTTCTGATGACATGAAAAGGTAAGAGGGGTGGAGGAGCACCATTGGCCCACACGATTTGACTATTTTATCACTGTCTGTAACTGTTAGTTTCATTCCTAGCAAACTCAGCCACCCAGGCTAAAAAGTTTAGCTCTTGAATCAAAATTAATAAGCTCTGCCTATGTTTTCATAAGAACGAGTTTGCTTTGTTGGTACCTGGTCTGTCCTGACACTGGATCCCTCTCTCCCGTTTCCATAGTAGAGCCAGTGAGGAAGCACATGGCATCTCCCAGCTGTGGACTGCCAGCCTGTGCATGGCACAGGAATGCCTTCTTGCCTTCTAGGTGGCTGCTTGGTCCACCAGCAGATGAGGCAGCTGTGGCAGTGGGAGGGGCTTTGACAGGGCTCCTTTGCCCCACTCTTAGTGCACCTCTAAGTGGATTTGCCCTGCAAATGTGGGCACCAGCAGCTCTCCATTTGCCAGTAGCTTTCTTTTCCATTCCAGAAACTTTCAGGCTTTTGATTGTGGGAGGAGTGGCTGATGGTGCTAACCTGGTTGCTAATTAAAACAATTTCAAATTAAGTAAGAAAACCTCAGAAGTTCTGACCAAACATGACTGCCCTGGCACCCTTTCCAGGTGAGACAGGCAGGGCCCTTGAGAACAGGGAAGTGCCTTGCCTGTTGGTCCTGACCGTGGGTAACTACAGCCACGCCTTGTGCCAAGCAGTTTTGACTCCCAGAACATCTCATTTCAGAAATCAGACCTGAAGGACCTGCTTGGGAGTCCCTCTTCAGCCCAGAAGGAGACGCAGAAGGCCATCTAGCAAGCAACAGAGGATGGGGTGGGGTCCCTATGAAATGCCTGGCTTCATCAAAGCAACGGCCAGAATGAAAGGCTGTTAAGAGCCTCCCTAGAGAAACACAACACTAGCCTTGTAGGGTTTGGGCTGCACTTGGGACGCAGGGCCAGAGGCCGGGAAGAGAGAGTCATGGATGGCCTTTTGCACAAGGCAGAAAAGAACTTCCAAGAAGCAATAAACATTCTGGCTCACAAGTCTTATTGGAAAGGGAACTCCCCAGGATGTATTCCTGGCTGTTGCCAGCGGGTTGTGAAGTTGGTCCTCTATGGATGTCTGTTTTAAAGCATTAAAAAGTTCTGAGCATTTTTTAAAAACAATAAATTCAGTTAATTTGTAAAGATGGGTTCCTGTTCTGGTGGAAAATGGATTCCGGTCTTCAATGGCCTTAAATTATCTGAACACAGTTAAGGTCTGCAGCACAACTCTGGCTTGTAAACAGGGATATCCATTTTTGTTTCTTTGGAAAAGAGATCAGGAGAGTCAGAGCTGTGCTGCTAGCGGGAGATCCTTGGAGTCACCGATGCATGGGACCGGGGTGTGGGTGGTGTGAGACAGGCATGCAACTGTTCCTTTCCCCTAGAAGGGGGAGAATGGCCAAAAGGCATCAAAAGAACTTGCCAGGGTGGCTCCATGCAGTGATAATACAAAGACCATGGCCAGGGTTGCCAGTTGTGGGCTGGGAAACACCTGGAGATTTTGGGGTGGAGCTAGAAAAGGGTGGAGTTTGTGGAAGGGAGGGACTTCAGGGGAGTATAATGCCCTAAAATCCACCTTCCAAAGTAAACATTGCCTAGTGGGAAACCTTCAGCCACCACCTGGAGATTAGGACAAACCCAAAAAACTGTGGAAGATTAACAAAGTCACATATACTAAAAGTTGCTACTATTAAACCTAGTTCTAAAACTCTCTTGAAGGTGAAATAGCCTGAAGAATAAATTTTATATCTCAATATTACAGATATTTCATTATTATCACAGTAAATTGTAAGCAGTCAAACATAAATTATAACAACCGAAGTTCCAGTCCATTCAGTCCCATGGAAGCATGTCAGTTTCAGACTTCAATAACTTTGGTGTCTTCCTGTGGCTTATTCCAGACTTCAGTAACTTTGTCCCCCCCCCCCCGCCCACTCCTGCAGGGCAGGTTCAAGTGCCAGTGCTTGTGCTGATTCCATTGAAGAAAAGTGCCTTGTGATTTTATATCAGTTCTTTCCAAACAGTAGTTGCAACAGCTTCAGAACATGAACAAGTTGGAGTTCATAAAAGTGGGTGCAAAGGAAGCCTCTGACAGTAACGCCAGCATTTGTGACCATTTCCGGTTCACCCTTCCTCTAAGAGGCATGCCCCACTCGTCACTTCAGAAATGGATCATTCCTACAGCACTAAACACAGAGAAAGTTCTTCGTTAATCTAGAACCAGCTGGAGGTTGGCAACCCTAAGGCAGATAAAAGATTTGAGAGAAATGGCCATTGACACAGACAGTGTTACCAAAACCCATGAAAGTGTATGACTTTCTCCACTTTTCAATTACTTTCTTCCAATGTAACCTTGGGATTCAGGTTATGATTGGCTGAGGATCACCGGAAAGGTCTGTGGCTGAGAAATTTGAGCCCCGACTGATCCTGGCTAATCCATGCTGGTTCTCAGGGGGAGGGGCTCTAGGCCCACTTTGGGCCCCCACTGGGAAGAATGCCAGGGTCTCCATGAATTCAAGAAGAAGAAAGTCCATTCCCACCCTAGACTTCTGTTGCTTGCGCCTGCCTTGTAAAAGAACCCAGAGAATCCAGCCACTATGAATCCATCAACAGTTCCATGTCTATTTGCAGAGGTAAATAAAGAAAATGAGGAAATGAGAATCATAATTATCAGAAGAAGGATATTGTGTGAATGAACCATTGCTGTCTCTCACACATTCTGTTGGCACCATTTGTGTGTAGCTATTTTGTTGCCTTGATGGTTTTTTTGCAAGAAAATGAAGGGATTGTGAAGAACAATCTGTGAAGGAGAGGCAAAGCAAGAGTTAAAGGCTTCCCCCACACATACTCCAGCCTTGGCCTCTTGTTGTTCAGGCCAAATATTTTTCATAAGCAGCAGCAGCATCCTGTGGGGCTGAGCTGGTGGCTTCCCCTGCACCCCAGTGTGAGCAAAGAGGGCAGTAAAAGAAAGGGGCTGAAATCCTGCCTGGCTGAGAGGGAAGTTCAAAGGAGTTGCCAGGAGAGAGCAGAGCGCGAAGGTCATTGAAATGCAGACAGCCACCAAACCAGAGGGGAGCCCCAGCAGCAGCACCCCCCAAGTGCCACCTACAGTTCTGTTGGCAGAGGTCATTCTTCTCACTCTTTGTTCGACTGTAATTATTCAGTCAGACCTGAGGCAGAGTGAGATTCCTCAGTGGATTATTTTTCTCTTTATCGGTGGGGGAAAAATGCACAGTTTGAAAAGCACAAGATGCAGTGGCTGTCTCTCTCCCTCTCACTTCTGTGCTCAATGCAGCTCTGTTCGGCTGCATATAATGGCGAAAACATTTGTGTTATTCTGGGAAACAAGGAAGGCCATGAAACTGGTGACACTCAGTGAAGTTCTATCAAGGCCCACTTCTCTTGGGCTGGATGGGCCCTCAGACTCTGAACAGCCCTCTGTCGGAAGGGGACACACATGGGTCTATTCCCATTCAACCTCACAGCAACCGTACCAGTGGCAAAAAATAAACCAGAGTCTAGCGGCTCCTTAATGTCCAACAATATTTTGTTTTGGCTAGCACCCACTTCATCAAACACATGGAGAGGGCCTTCATAATAAGGTCCACAAATAATAAGACTGAAGAGCTAATTTGCAGCACGGGAAGTAGACCTGGTGTGCATGACTGAGACCTGGGTATGGGAGGCAAGACTGTTGCCCCCCAGTTTTCCAGTCCTCCACCAATCTTGGACAAAGGGCTGGGGGAGGGGCTGATGCTCATCCAGAAGTCATTCTCCTTCAGGGCACTTCCCAGTATTGATTGTGCAGGCCTGGTGTGGGATGCTGAGGAGACTTTAGCCCTCTGGCTGGTGTAGTGATTGTCCAGCACACCAGCAGATGGCTCATGGGCTGGGCCTTGGAGTTCCCAAGACTATCAATTTTGTGGCACTTCAACATCAGACCTGGTGTCATCCATGGCAGCATTGGGACTCTCCCAGGTTGCATCAGGTTGCACATGCCAAGCAGGTCACACACCCGATTTGATCTTTGGCATAGGGATAGATATAGATCTCATTGCCATTGATGGAATGCTGTGGTCAGATTGTTTTGCTCTGAAGGCCAGGGTGGGTTCCCCAACCCCTCATGTCTAGACAGTGAGCTTATTTAAACTTGCCCATGGAGACTAATGAACCCAAATGGGTTCCAGAAGATTCTATGGGATCTGATGCCTTCTGGTGACTCATTAGATGCACTGATAAAGGACTAAAATGTCTGCCTTTTTGAAGCCATTGATGGAATCTTGCCCCAATATCTTCTTTGTTCCCACCCCAAACTAAGGGGGATGAAGTGGGAGCTTAGATGACTAGATTGAGTTTGGCAATGGTCTCATGATGAAGCTGCAAGGACAGCCTATAGGTCACTTTGAAAGCCTACGAGATGGTGGTGAAGGCTATTATGAAGGAATTTTACTTAGCCTCCATCATACCTGCTATATCTCGCCCACCACAATGATCTAGGATAATTAGGTTTTTGACTTCTCTTACAGAGAGAACCCAAAATTTTAGAAATTTGATGATTAGCTGTGAGGCTTTTGAGACCTTTTTGGCAGATAACATCTTGTCACTCCACCATGACCTGCCTGCCAACATTGAAATGAACTGGAGGCCCCTTGGTCATCTTTGGATTCATTATTTGACAACTTCAGATAACTCTCCTGGGATGATATTGACTGGATTCTGGGTGCTGATAAGTCAACCATATTCCTCTTAGACCTATGCCCATTATGGCTGGTTAGGAAATTCAGGGTCCTTAGTAGACATTATCAATCTGTCCCTTAGGTCGGGGTCTATCCAGGGGTATTAAAAGAGGCTGTAGTACCAATTAAAAGAGGCTACAGCACCAACCCCAAATCAGACTTTTCCCTGCAGCCACTGTGGCCGGACCTGCCTGTCCCGCATTGGTCTTGTCAGCCACCAGCGAGCCTGCAGCAGACGTGGACTACTGCACCTTTCTTAAATCTTTGTTAGCGAAGTCAAGCCGAGAGAGAAAGAGAGTAGTAATACCGCTTTAAAATAAACCCTCTTTGGGCCCTATGGATCCGCCCAGTCTCGAATCTTCTGTTTCTGGGGAAGGTAATTGAGGGAGCATTGATGGGACAGCTCCAGAGTTTCCTGGAAGACATGTCAGCCTTAGATCCACTCCAATCCAGCTTCCACCCTAGCCACTGAATGGAAATGGCATTGGTTACTCTCACTGATGATCTTTGCAGGCAGCTGGATGGAAGTGGGGCAGTGGTGCTGTTACTATTAGATCTGATAGCAGCATTTTATAAAATTGGTCATGACCTGATGACCCACCACTTTGCAATGTAGGAATCCTAGAAGAATCATAGAGTTGGAAGGGACCTCCAGTCCACAGTCATCTAGTCCAACCTCCTGCACAATGCAGGAGATTCACAAATACCTCCCCCACATACATACATCCCCAGTAACCACTGCTCCATGCCCAGAAGATGAGTATTATGGGAAAAAAGGGGGGGACTTCTTGTGTTAAGGCCAATCTATAATACAAGAAATGTCAGGGTGAAACTATTAATACTATTCTAACAAATAATTTATTATAAGAAAATCATAATAGGATAATGAGAAAAACCTATAGCCTCTGCTTCTATGCAGTCTGCAGTAAGATATACAAGATTGCACACAGGCACTTTAACATTTCAAATCCTGATTTTAAAGTCTGCAATAGAATACACATGAGTGCACGCAGGCACTTTAACACAACCTCTGTTTCCAAACAGTCTGCAATAGAATAAACCAGAGTGCACACAGGCACCTTTTAAAGGTTAAGAGTCTGCAAGTGACTCATAAACCAAAACACTTGAAAACAGTCTGTGATGAATTCTTTAACCAAGAGTGCACACAGGCACTTTTTTATGGTATCCCCATGAAATGGCACAAAATCCTCACATCAAATAAATTATTCAGCTTCACAGTCATGCACACTCAGTCCTCTAATTTTTCAGTGGAACCCATTCCATCTCTACAGAGAATGAGCTAGAGCCTCATGAGGAAGTGACAGGATTTTTGGGTTCCTCTTATAAGCCATCTGTCTTGATAAAGGCAACAAAATGTCTGATGCCAGCTGACATGGACTGGCTTTATGTGGATGAACTTATTCTTTATCTGAATACATCACTGAAAAGCAGGCAGCAAGGTGAGGCTCCCTGTGCATTTGTTGTGTGTAACTGGCAGGGGGTTCATTCTATACACTTTTGAACCTGTGCCTGACATTTCCCCCAAACGCACTTTCCTGGGGGCATCTTTGGAGGGTCATAACTTGAACCTCCTAAGTTCATATTGCACATAACTTGGAGCTTGCACAGGGTATGTTCTATACAGTCCTGAACCTGCACCTTTCATTTGCCCAGAAAGCACTTTCCAGGGGGCAACTTCTTTAGGGGGCCATAACTCAGACCACATAATTTCAATCCTCTCCATCTGCTTTGAATGTAAAGGTCTCCAGGAGTTTAAAAATCTACCAGTCAGATTATCACTACTAATATCTTGTTGTTCGGATACATCGAATTAGCACCAGATGTTTTAAATGTTTAACTTTTTTATATTTAATATTGTTTATATTTACTGTTAAATGGTTGGGCATGCTATTGCTGACCCTCATACTGTTAGCCGCCCTGAGCCTGCCTTGGCGGGGAGGGCGGGATAGAAATTAAATAAATAAATAAGATGCTTGGATTCACCACCAGACAGCTCCACAGGTTCAGTAGCCAGCAGACCACTGAGACCTGAACCTTTTAGGGGGGAATTAATATTTTAATATTTGTAACAGCAAGATTGCTTTCTGATGTGTTTGTTCCTTTTGTACTTCCAACTTGACCTCGTCTTTAAACTCACAAAGCAGCTTGGGCCAGTTGTTGTTCTTCATGCCTTCCGGTCTCTCCATATCTAATATGGGGAGAGTAACAGAAATGACTGCTCTTTCACAATTACCATCGGGATTACCTATGTGCTCCTTCAGTGGGGGAGTTACTACTACTCTGCCATCCAGTGCCAGGAGCCCCTTGACTTGTCCTTCTTCTCTGCTCCATGGAAGCCTTTATGGGCCCAGGACTGCACAGAAGAGATCTCACACAATGAGAAAGGAGGGGTGAGGAGGCAGCACAGCTGGAACTGCTATGGGCCAGATAAAATCCCAACCTCAGGAGAAGCCAGTGAACACCTGAGTAAGCAGAGTCACCCTGCAGTCTAAAACATGGCTTGCATGGGGAACTCTCTCCCCTACAGGTCCAGTGGTTCACCACATGAGGCAGCAAGGCCCAGGCCTCCTGGCTGTAGTCCTGACAGCTCCCTGATCCACACTGCCCAAGCATGTTGACTTCTGATTGGCTCCCAGAGCCACTAGTGCCTCCTCTGGAAGGAAGCTGCACCTGCTGGGGGAAACCTCATTGCTCAAGGGTGATCCTGCAAGCACCTTTCTTAATCTACACTGTGATATCAGAGTGACTAATATTTTGCCAACCAACATGTTACATTTCCTCTCCTATTATCCCACATTCGTTTTCTAGTGCTAGAGGGATGATTATCCCAAGGAGAGCTTGAAAGCAGAGAAGAAAGAAACCACTGATTGGAAATGTTTGGGTACCTTTTAAGACCTCTTCCATTTACATGCAAAGATCTATGTGCTCCATTAAAGGTGGAGAGAATTAATTAAAGTCTGATCTTGATTTCCTTTGTAGCTAATGGAAAAACCACTTCAGCTTTCTGTGGAACTCTTAATATTCATTCAGACTTTGAAGATGAAGAACTTCCTCTGAACATTAAGGCTCCTTTGAGAATCTTGGGCTTTCCCCATATTCTCCTCTTCTGAGTTGAGGTTCCTCCTCTTTTCTGGAATGCATCGGCTGGTCCTTTCTCAGCCTAACGAAGCTGCTGGTCTGTTCCAACAAAGCCACCACCTTCCTAAAGTTGTGCCTCCTGAACTCACTTTATTTGGTTTAGATTATTTAATTTAACAGTAGTGCAACACAACCCCCGCCCCCAACCCCAAACTCTTGGCTGGAAAATCACAGCAGTCCAGGAAATAGAAGCCGTGCAGAAGCATCAGCTGAAGGACCTTTACATTAGAAGGAACTTGTTTCTTGATCAAAGATTAAGGGAAAGAAGAAGGCAGCAAAAAAAGGAACAAACCTGTTCCCAGTCTTCTTGCTCTCCGGCACCACCCATGAGAGGTGCAGAGCACACAGCGCCCTGTCTTTGCTTCTGCCTGTTCAATGCCAGCCTCTCCTTGTCCTCACTGCTTTCACAGGTGGTCAGCACAGGAAGTGCATTTACAAGATGCTTTCTGTGAACTTCTATATACCCAGCTCTGCACACACCCTGGTCATAGTGGTCAATACTTTGTTCTGCCTTTTCTCCAGAAAAAAAACAAACATGTTGCTTGCTCACGTACACAGTCCATAACTCACACTTTGTCTGATCCCTTTGGGTTAGTGGCCTCTTCCCACAACTATCGACCTGACCATATGGTTAGCCAGTGATAGCTTAAAAGTAGAGAACATTACCTTGTTTCTCTCTCAGTGCTTATTTAGACGCAGTCCTTGGCACACACATACATGCAATGGGTGGCTGAACCTACCTGGAGGGGCCCTTGATACATCTGCTGGAGACCACAGATAGGGTCACCAACCTCCAGGTGGGGCTCAGAAATCCCCCAGAATCACCATTGATCAGTTAACTACAGAGATCAGCTCCCCTGGAGAGAATGACTACTTTGAAGGATGGACTCTGTGGCATTGTACCCTAATGAGGTCTCTCCCCTCCCCAAACCCCACTTTCCCTAGGCTCCACCCTCAAATCTCCAGAAATTTCCACCCCAGAGCTGGAGACCCCCTCGGCAGACAGGGTGAGGCTGAACTGCAGCAGGCAGAAGGTCCTGCTTGGGCTGGAAGGCCAAGTTCCTTCCACTGGAATGAGGAGCCTGCAGGGATGAAGAGGCACAGGAAAGGATGGGCAGCAGGAGCAGGCGAGGGAAGGGGGGGATTTGTGCTCCCCTCCCCATTCAGCTCCATCCTACTCTTCTCGCCACCGTGCCACACACCCCACAGTTCGGGGGTAGCCTCTAATAACCATCATGCTTTGGCAGCCATGGAGACAGATCAAGATGGGTAGCCATGTTAGTCTCTCTGTAGCAATAGAAAAGAGGAAGAGTCCAGGAGTATTTATTATTATTATCATCATCATTTGATGAATCGCCCTATCCCAGCTAGCACCAGGCTCAGGGTGATGTACAACATTAATATATATATATATATAATCAGTTCCATTAAAAAGATTACAAACCCTGATGGCATCTTTAAAGTGCTCTTATTCAGCCATTCCATCACGGCAGGGGTGGGGGGATCCCCCCAAGAGGGAGTGGGGTGGAAAAGGTGCCAGCACGGCAACGGTCGCTGTCTTCCTGCAAAGGCTTGGCTGAACATCTCTGCCTTGCAGGCCCTGCGAAACTGTAAAAGATCCTGCAGGGCCCTGATGTCTTCTGGCAGAGTCTCACCAATTCGGGGCCAGGACTAAAAAAGCCTTGGCCCTCGTTGAGGACAGCCAGACTTCTTTTGGAGTACCTTAAAGACAAGCAAAATTTGTGGCTGGGGAGGAGCTTTGGTGGATCCCTGCTCACTTCTTCAGATACTAGAGAGGTGAGCCGTGACTCAGGAAAGCTCCTCCTGCAGCCACAAATTTTGTTAGTCTTTAAGGTGCTGCTGGACTCTTCCTCTTTCTTCTCTGGCTACCAGGTTTTCAAACCTCTATTTAACATTATGGTGCGCCTCATAATTATGCTGTGATTGAAAATAGCCCCTCAAGCCTCCACCATTCATCCCATTGAAACCAGAAAGAGCTCAACTCTCCATAATCTGGTAAACCTTCGGACAGTCAGGAATATACCAGTAACAAGCAACATTTTCTCTGACCCAGCGGCAGCAGCAGCAGCATAGCTCCTCTCAAGTCACACTGAGAATTGGCCGCGCTTCCTGGGATGCTCCCAATGCAACATGCACGGGGGTTTTAATGAGGAAAGAAACTACAAGATGAATTCTGACATAGCTTTCATTCTGTCAATGAATGGTTCTTGAATTAGACGTTTTCCTCTAAAGCATGAAAGAAACCACAGAGTGGCTGTGTTCCTTGGTACTATGAAAACTATGACTTAAATACTCTTGGCAGTAAATGAAGGGTGTGGGGAAGATGTGGGGATTTCTTAGAAGACTTTTGGTTCTTCAGAAGGACTGATAGGGAAGCCAGTCCTTATCACAAGTAAGGCTTCTATTTTTATGCTCATGAAATGGAGACTTGATTATGAGAACCATATTGATTGTGGTTTTGCAGCTACTGTGTGCAGATCTTTATCATCCTTTTGCCCCAAAGCCCCTATCAATATGTTTCTAATAATCTCACCATCATCTTATTAACATAAATAACTGTTCCATCTTATTTTTGAGAGTGGGTCCACAGCCAGGAAATGGCTCAGTACAGAAATCCCAGTTTCACATTAGAATCTTCAAGGCTAACTTTCAGAAGGAAGGGAGTGCAGTAATATCTCTCTGGCTATCTGGCTGGTGGATCTCAGTAAATAGTAAATTACTACTTAACAATAAGTAAATTAAACATTTTAAATCTAAAACGAACCAAGCTGATGGCTTGAATAGATTGTGCATTCATCCAGATATGGAAAATAAACACACTATTTTTGTTTAGTTCTTGGATATCTGAAGTGGCAGAATCATACCCATAATTTTTTAAGATTCTAAAATTTTCAGGATTCTAAGATTTTCATTATTGTACCCCAAAATCTGAGCCCTAGCATTCACTACTCTTTGTCTTATTTCTGTTGTTATTGTTTTTGTTTCTGTGTCTGTTTTGGCTTTCCTGGGCATTGTGGGGGAGGGGTGAGAGCCATCCCATCCAATGGGATCCTGGGAGGGATCAAGTGAGCTTTCCCTGAAGGGAGCTGAAGTCACCATATGTGAAAGAGTACCAAAAGGGCTTTATCCTAAAAAGAAATATTGTCAATAACATCCATAGGAGTTTGGACATAATTAGTTACCACAATTATACAAATAGGAAGCAATAGTCCTATGACTGGATATGAAGGAAGCATGTGATTTATTGGAGACAGAATACCTAATCTCCCCGCTTTCCAAAATGGTTTTTGGAGAGGCTTTTAGGATGGCAGTTAGGTCCCCATATTTCTTCTCAGTGGCCTCAGTAAGAGCCAAAGGACTTACCTCAGACCCCTTTCCTATCAATAGGGGCACTAGGTCCGGTTGCCTGTTATCTCTGCTACTTTTCTCTCTAACGACAGAACCCTTGGTGGAATTAATTAGACAAGTTTCAAACATCACTGGAGTAGAGACTGGTCACACAGAACATAAATTCTCCCTCTATACAGATGATTTGGTCCTTTATTTTACAGAAACAGGGGGTTCCCTACAAGCCCTGCCCTTCAGGCTTTCAGCTAAATCTCAAATAAATCAGAGCAAGTCAGAGTCAGACCCTCTTGATTTGAAACCATCTCCTGTCTCCAATTTAAAATCTCTCTTTAAATTTGTCTGGGTAGATAAAGTATGGCACCACCTAGGGGTTTATGTACCATTAGATTTTAAATTACTGATTCATAGAATAATAAGAGTTGGAAGGTACCTCTAGGGTCATCTAGTCCAACCCCCTGCACAATGCAGGAAACTCACAAACACCTCCCCCTAAATTCACAGGATCTTCATCGCTGTCAGATAGCCATCTAGCCTCTGTTTAAAAACCTCCAAGGAAGGAGAGCCCACCACCTCCCGAGGAGGAAGCCTGTTCCGCTGAGGAACCGCTCTAAACTCACAAATACCTCCCCCCAAATTCACAGGATCTTCATTGCTGTCAGATGGCCATCTAGCCTCTGTTTAAAAACTTCCAAGGGAGGAGAACCCACCACCTCCTGAGGAAGCCTGTTCTGCTGAGGAACCGCTCTAAACTCACAAATACCTCCCCCTAAAGTCACAGGATCTTCATTGCTGTCAGATGGCCATCTAGCCTCTGTTTAAAAACCTCCAAGGAAGGAGAGCCCACCACCTTCCAAGGAGGAAGCCTGTTCCACTGAGGAACCACTCTAATGGTTAGGAAGTTTTTCCTAATGTTGAGCCGGAAACTCTTTTTATTTAATTTCAATCCATTGGTTCTGGTCCTACCTTCTAGGGCCACAGAAAAAAAAAATCCACACCATCCTCTAGATGACAGCCCTTCAAGTACTCGAAGATGGTGATCATATCACCTTTCAGCCACCTCCTCTCCAGGCTAAACATCCCCAGCTCCTTCAGCCTTTCCTCATAGGACTTGGTCTCCAGACCTCCCACCATCTTCGTCGCCCTTCTCTGGACCCGTTCCAGCTTGTCTATATCCTCTTTAAAATGTGGTGCCCAAAACTGAACACCATACTCCAGGTGAGGTCTTACCCGAACAAAGCGATACAATCACATCACGTGATCTGGACACTATACTTCTGTTAATACAGCCCAAAATTGCATTTGCTTTTTTAGCCACCGCATCAGTCTGTTGACTCATGTTCAGCATATGATCCACTAAGACCCCTAGATCCTTTTCACACATACTATTGCTAAGACAAGTCTTCCCCATCCTATAACCATGCATTGGATTTTTCCTACCTAAATGCAGGTATCCCTGTTAAAATTAATTTTATTGGTTTTAACCCAGTTTTCCAGCCTATCAAGGTCATCCTGTATCCTGTTTCTGTCTTGTATTGTATTTGCAACCCCTCCCAATTTAGAATCATCTGCAAATTTAATAAGCATTCCCTCTATTCCCTCATCCAAATCATTGATAAAGATGTTGAACAAAACAGGTCCCAGGACAGATCCTTGAGGCACTCCACTTGTCACTCCTCTCCAAGAGGATGAGGAACCATTCACAAGCACTCTTTGGGTGCAATCTGTCAACCAGTTACAGATCCACCTAACAGTAACAGGATCCAAGCCACATTTTAACAACTTGTCAACAAGGATAGTATGTGGAACCTTATCAAAAGCCTTACTGAAACTGGCTTAAACTGACACTTAGACCAACCCAGGTGACTCATAATTGTTTTTTTGGATACCTCAATGAAGATTTGTGACCTTACAAAGAAGATCTAGTCCAAGTAGTCTCACTGATAATTCCACTCTCCATTATGGAGGGTTGTTTCTCTACATCATCCACACGCATCATTTAGGAATGGCTCCATGCTAGGTTATCATGCCACATAGACTGGGTGTGTAAGAGGGAAAAATGAAAGGTAAAGGGTAACATCATGATCCAGTGGTTTAGATATTTTCACGTCAGGGATAAGATAGAAACCTTTAGAAGAAAAGGCTGCTCCTTGTCCCTATTTTTAGATTTTGAGACTATCTGCAAGGAGTATAATGGGGGTTCGAGAGGCCTCTTGTCTTCTATCTATAGTATTCTCATAAAGGTCTTCATAGAATGGCAGACACTCATGCAGGAGAAATGGGAGAGGGAACTTTCACTTATTGAATGGCACCAGGTTTGGAACTTGGTTGCTTGCTCCTCAACATCCAGGCTCTTAAGACGCAGGCCAGGTAGGACTACATTCCCTCTGGGTTACATAATATAAATAAGAACATTAGCACATGGTTTTGGAAGGGATACAGCCAAGTTGGCACATTCCAGCACTGCTGGTGGGACAGTCCCATCATCCAAGGATTCTGGCAGGAGGTCTAAGCTAGGATGGGAAGAGTAGCAGGTCAGGTCATCCCTCTTCCTGATTCAATATAATTTTGACAAGATTCACAAGGAAATCTGCATGCAGGAAACAAGGGGGAAAACATTAAGACTATTAATACTATCATTAATACTCACAAGTATATATCTCCTTTACATATAATGCTACTCCTCTGTCCTTCCTTATTTGTCTGTCCCTTTTACATGTTGTATCCCTCAATCCTAATATTCCAGTTGTGAGCATCATCACACCTGTTAGACTTGTAGTACAACTTATCCCCAAATAAGGGTAAGAAGGTTATGATTTCTATCTTACTGGCAGCGGCAAGGTTAGCCGTTTCTTCCAAATGAAAAGCCAAGGAAGCTCCAAGTTTAGAACTATGGTTCAATAAACTATGGCTGAGGAAGGCATGGCAAAACCACCCTGTAAAAAGTCTGCCAAGAAAATGTCTTGATGTGACATCACCCCATGGGTCGATAACGACTTGGTGCTTGCACAGGGGGCCTTTTAACTTTACTGGCTTAATGCCTCTAATAGCAGGAATATGATGCTTGCCTTCCTTTTACTATATAAGTTTTATCACTTCTTTCCATCACCTGGTTTTCCCCATTGTTATTTTTTAATTTTTTTAAATATCTGTTCCAGGAGTGCCTCACCTAAGTCCTGTGCCTGGCTTGGTGGTCTTTAAGCAGACCCCCCCCCCCATAATATTACTGCTGTTTCTTACTCCTTTTATCTTTACCCAGAGACTCTCAACTGAACTTCCGCACTCAGACTTGCATATTCCCTCAGAAATATATACCTCCTTTACATATAATGCCCATCCTTATTTGCCTGTCCCTTTTAATTAAGTTATATCGCTCAATCCTAATATTCCAATGGTGAGTGTCCCCCCACGGAGGCCATAGTCCCCTTTCTGTATTAGGAGTCCACATTCCTCCTGCTTCCCCCTACCTCTGTGCAGTAGTGTAGAGACATCAACTTGCAATTCAGTTCTTTCCCAAGCCCCACTTTCCCTGACTACACCAGTTTTGCAGCTGGGCAACATGTGGGCAGCTGTGAGTCAGAATCCGCAGGGCTCATGAAGCTTCAAGCTCTCCTGTCCTGGCCCATCTGAGAGGTCGCAAAGAGATGTGAGCTTCGAGAGAGGCTTGAGAAAGGCAGCAGCACTGGCATGCTGGCAGGTGCCTCGGTTAAGGCTTTCCTCTCCCACTCAGGGTGTTTGCACTTCTTATTTCTCAAGTGGCTTTGAGAGAATCTTTGCTCAGCAGTAGAACTGTTAATGTAAACAAGAGAATGTTTTAGTTCCTTTCCAGCTAATTGCCATTGATCCGGATTGACCTTTCTGTTTCTTTACTAGACCTGAAATCTAGATTCCAATCTGCTTTAAACTGCCTCTGAGGGAAAGGCTCAGTAAATGGCAGCTGCTGCCAAAATGGAAGAGAGCAAGCCCAACTCCAGTGGTTTGTGCCCTGCTCTGTCAGAGAAAGGGTGCAGCTCCCTCCCACTGTTGCCGTCTGGCCTGAGGAGGAGAGCAGCACCCAGGAAGGCTGTTCTTGCTCCCCCGTGCTTTCAGCCTCTGCTGCTAGTGGGATGAGTGCCCTGGTGAATGAGTCCGAAGCCAGTTAAAAGTTCTGGATTTTACCTCATAGTTAGATATTTGGAATAGTTCTAATCTGGACTGGTCTTCTCATATCCAGGCAAGCACTGATAAGCCTAAAAGTGTATTGATGACACTGAGGAAATTTTACCTCAGGGGTGGGCGCTCAATACGCTCCTGCCATCTTTAAAGTTTGCAAGGCTTTATTAGTCTCCAGTTGGACTTGCAGGGCTCCAATCGGGTTCTGCGGTGATCCAGTCTAGTTCCCCTGATAAAATATGATAAAGACCTACTATCATTTATTAATAGTATTATGTCTATGCCACCTTGTGTGACCTCAAGTGTTTTGCGCCTATAACTTGGACTGTTAAATACCTCCACAGTAATATGGAAGGCTACTTTTAAATGTTATGTGAACCTTTTTAAACTGGAGATGATTGGCATGCTGTAATGCCCTTCTGAGAGCCAGTTTGGTGTAGTGGTTAAGTGCGTGGACTCTTATCTGAGAGAACTGGGTTTGATTCCCCACTCCTCTAACTGCACCTGCTGGAATGACCTTGGTTCAGCCATAGCTATAAGAACGTAAGAGAAGCCATGTTGGATCAGGGGGCCAGGGTCCGCCTCGAGCTGCGTGACCGCGGAGCAGGCGAGGAAGGAGGCCAGGCGCTCCCGGGGCTCTCTCGTCTTGACCCCCACTTGACCCCACTCCTCCGCGGAATACCGGTAGCAAACGCTGAGTGCGAAAACGCCCTCTGTGTCACACAGTGGCCAAAACAGAAAGGAGGTTCACAAGTGGGGCTAGAAGCCCTTCCACTTCCCCCCCCCCCGGCACCAAGAATACAGAGCATCACTGTAGAAAGGGCAGCTTGAAAGGGCAGCTGCTGTGAGAGTCCTCTCAGCCCCACCCACCGCACAGGGTGTCTGTTGTTTGGGGAGAAGATATAGGAGATTGTAAACCTGATTCAGAGAGAAGGGCAGGGTATAAATCTGCAATTCTTCTTCTTCTGGTGGTGGAAGGACAATACTTAAAAATACCAGTTACAAGTCAAGCAGAGTCATTATTTTGTGGGTTTTGCCCTCTGTTTTCCCTCTAAGCTGAGCTGGTTTGAGCTAGCTCACAGTTTTTTAGCCTCCAGCTCACACATTTTTTTTTAGCTCAGGAAAATGCCCCCAAAGCAAATTAATTTATGCACAACTTTCATGCCAGCAGCTCACAAAGCAGAATTTTTGCTCATAGGACTCCACAGCTTAGAGGGAGCATTGCCCTCTGCACTATTGTACAGTCGATTAGCTCTGAGAGAAATATATCATTGCTGGAGAAATAAATAGCTGGGTAATGTAGCTGTAGGCCAACATCCCTCCAACTCCCCCCCCCCTCATTTGTCCATGACACATCCGGGAATTATTGTCTGCGAACATACATGGCAATGAATGTGAGAATTAATCAATGCAGCTGCGTTGTAACATCTGGAACAAACTAGCATTGCAATAAAGTTCCATGTTGCCTTCTTCATTGGAAAACACATCCCCCAATTTTCTCTCCTTTGCTTTCCATTGGTCAATTGCTCTCCACCTTTCCATTTCTTTCATCATCTCCCCCTTTATATCCCCCCCCATAATTATCCATACTGCTCTTTTTTTATCATCAATCAAGGTTTAGAATTAAAGGATAACAGTGGATATCCCAAGACCAAACTGTTCCCCCACTTTGCAACAGGTATCAGAGTCTCAGAGAGGTCACAATCTCCAGACATCCTGTGAGGTGGGTGGGGCTGAGATAGCTCTTCCCAGAAGCTGCCCTTTCAAGGACACCTCTGCTAGAGCTATGGCTGACTCAAGGGCCGTTTTCGCACTCACGTTTTACTGGCGCCACGACCATCCTGACGCCGGCGAATCTGCATGGCTTTCGCACCAGAAGCTCCGGCGCTCCCAGAAGCGCCGGCTACTTCCGTCGCTAAGCCAGCGCAAACGGAAATCGCAAAGATGCAGGAAAACGTTTGCGCTGGCTTAGCGACGGAAAGCGCCGGCGCTTCTGGGAGCGCCGGCGCTTCTGTTGCGAAATCCATGCAGATTCGCCGGCGTCAGGAGGGTCGTGGCGCCAGTAAAACGTGAGTGCGAAAACACCCAAGGCCATTCCAGCAGCTGCAAGTGGAGGAATGGGGAATCAAACCCAGTTCTCCCAGATAAGAGTCCACACACTTAACCACTACACCAAACTGGCTCTCTGAGCAGACATACAAAGGCCTGTGCATTCTGACAGGGGTATGGAAGAAATGCATTAATTCTTTATTCTATTTTCTTAAATTTTAAATAGTGAAAGGGGAAAAATTAGATGTTGTGGCCTTCAAATTTCAACAAGATTCATTTGCTGTGTCTATCATTTTTATAGCTCATGAAGCTATGACTTACAATCAGATAGCTGTGTTCTTATATTTGCATAAAACAAATGTGGGCAGCTTACAATAAATATTTCAACAAATTCCACATTAATAAGTTTGCTAGATAAATTTTGACTCAGATAACTTAAATTTAAGGTTGAGGTTTTTTACAATCAAATTACATGGTGACCCTGCAGGGTTCTTGAGGCAGCCTGCTGTTCCCTGCCTCCACACCAGGACCCTGTGATTCTTTGGCAGTTGCCCATTTGAATACTAGTCAGAACTGACTAGTTTGCCTTCTGACATCTGACAGGATCAGGCTAGTCTGGTCTATCCAGGTGCGGCAAAGCTGGTGGAGTGGATAGAGCAGAGGACTAATACCCTGAGTGACCTAGGTTCAAATCCCCACCTTTGCCATAGAAGTTCACTGGATGACCTTGGATCCATCACAATATCTGAGCTTGGCACAGTTCTCAGGGCTGTTATTTTGAGAATCTGAACTTGCAGAGCACCAGACGGATAAGGTTCAGAACTGGTGCCACAGAGGAAGCGAGGAGCTGGCTTTTTAGCCAGGCCCAGAAATTAGGAGCTGACTTAAGTGCTTTGCTGAGATCTTGAGGCATGTGAGCAGAATCTGGCCACAAGGGAGTTTTCTTTTTAAGTCGCCTAACAAGTGGAATACGTTAAACACTCAAGCTGGGAGGAAGAAATCTCTGCCAACTGCCTTTGTCCCAATTAAGGTGGAAGGAAAGGAGAAGGGGGCAATTAGCCAGCTGAGAACGGTAGCAAACAGAACATGATCTCATCACTCTCTGTGTGTAACAAGGCTCATCAGTGGAAGGCCAGAGATCTGTGGCCTCCATTTGGATCTCTCACTCATGTAGGCAGTTAGAATGCCACACAGGAATCTCACCAGTGGTCTTGGTGCTCTGGGACAGACCTGTTACATTACGGCTAAAAGACCTTGAAACCACCCAGGCACCAGGTGAGAGGCTGTGAGGGGCCTGCTCACATTTCCCTGCCCCCTCCCCCTGGGTAAAAAACATGTGTACCCAATTGATTGTTCAAGCACTTCAAAGTGGGCACTTTCCCCAGTGATTATACAGAAATCAGTGAAGAACCTTATTCCCAGGTTTACAGACTGGTGATGTAAGATTAATGCAGAATGAAGGTGCTCTTCCTTGCTTCTGAGATATTTGGCAGCCACTGGCAAAAGTGGGGAAGAAGAAATACATATGGAAGATGTCCAAAGGATCAGCAATCCACTTTCCCTGTCAGCAGTCCGGGAGTGTCAAGCATGCTATTTCTGAATATTGAATTGGAAATATTTCTCTCATCTTCCCTCTCTTCCTGTAAGCTTTCTTTTAGTAGTAGCTCTCCCCTGCATAATAAATCTCACCATTTTAGGATGTGTAAGTAACCTTGTAATAGTAATGTAAAATGCCTCTCCCACAATTTCTCACCAACAGGTCTTATCAGCAAATAGAGAATGTGTGAGAAAAAGAGATGTTGCCATTCCTTAGTGACCAAAGAGATAGTTGATAATAGCCTTTGAACCCGCAATGTAATTTGCATCTTTATGTTATTCTTTTGAAGTTATCTGTAACCCTGCCTTTGAAGTAACCTTTAAGATACTATGCAATGCAAAGATCTGTATTGCTTCCAAAGTTTCAGTCCATGGAGCAAGGCATGGAATTTCAATAAAACAAGTCTTTCTTAAAACAAAAGCTTGATTATTTCGAAATATCGATGCTTGACAGGGAGACCTGGCTTGGACTCTCCTGTCACTGTTGGGAGATGACTCTGACCAAGCCAGGCAGCCAGTATTGCCCAAACAGATCCCATCAGCTAATCCATTTGGGACGTGGGCTGCTAACTTTTGGGCTCCTGCTGGGTCTGTAGTAGAGAGACAGAACTTTCTTGACTGAGTTGATCCACTCAGTCAATCAACTGACAACGCTGTTGACTTCCCACAATTTCTATATATATAAAAGGCAAGCAGTGCTGCCGACGACTCGCCTCACCTTCCATTCACTGAGCTGGGTGTCGCTCAATCTCAACAGAGAGCAATTCCACCCTCCAGCCCCAGAATAGATGAGGACTGGTCCACTGGAGAAGCTGCCTTTGCATCCTATTGGCCCATCCCACCAGGTCCTCCATTCTTACACTGCACTCACTTTTTCCTTAGTGGGCAGGGCCAGCGTGTGGGAGTCAGCATAGTAGGTGGCCACCTGGGGCACCAGTTCACCACAGGGGCAGGGGCGATCATCTCCTCCCCATCCCTGCTCATGCCGTCCCTTGCCTGGCCCTCTCTGGCTTCAGAGGGAGTTGAGAAGAGGCAAGAAAGAATAAGGTGACCTCTTCCAGGCTTCGTTTGATGCGGGGGAGGGCCAGGCAAGGGACGGTATGAGCAGGGATGGAGAGGAGATGATCACCCCTGCCCCTGTGGTGAACTGGTGCCCCAGGTGGCCACCTACTATGCTGACTCCCACGTGCTGTTCTTTCTTTGAGAATGCACAGCTTGGCACACCCCCGCCCCTTGCCCACCCCTCTCCTGCTTCAAAGGAAGCCAGGAAGAGGCTGTGTCCTTCTTTCTTGTGAAGAAAGAGGGAGGTGGCCTCGTTTCCAGGTCCCTCGGAAGCCAGAAAGGACCAGGCAAGGGGTGGGGGCATGCCAAGCCATGCATTCTCAAAGAAAGAACATGTGGCCCATGCCTGCCCTTGCCTGGTCCTCTTCTGCTTCAGAGGGACCTGGAAACAAGGTCACCTCCTTCTTTCTTCACAGGAAAGAAGGATGCGGCCTCTTCCTGCCTCCCTTTAAAGCAGGAGAGGGGCAGGTTGAGCGGTCACATGAAATGTGCGTGACCTGATGACATTACTTCTGGTGACATCATTGGGCTGTGCATGCTTTGAGCATATGAAGTAGTACTGGAAAGGGGAGGGGGTGTGGTGTTTGGCCTGGGGCACTAGAACCCCTAGCGCTGGGCCTGTTAGTGGGTATTGCTAGGCAACCATAAGACTATTTTGTCCTTTAAGGGAGAACTCATTGGGTCCAGTCCTGACTACAGTTGCCATCTGTTCCTTGAGATTTTGTGGTGGAGTCTACGAAAGCCAGAGTTTGGGGAGGAGAGAGGCCTTAGCTGAATATAATGTGATATAATCCACCCTCCAAAGTAGTTATTTTCTCCAGGGGGAGAGAGACCTGTTGTCTGGAGTTTAATTGTGATACCAGGAGATCTTCAGGCTCCACCTGGAGGTTGGCTTATTCTAGGCCTGGCAGCACCCTCTAGGTGACTTGATGCCATCTGACTGGCATGACTTAACTAGGTCTGGTTGCTTGCTCCTGTTCAGCAGTATAAAGTAACAGAGAAGAGAAACGCGGAAAAGTAGAGCAGGAAAAAAGGTAAATACCTCCGCGAGTAACCAGCCTCAAAACAGAAAAACTATAGAAAAAGAAAAAAATATTTATAGCAATATGACGTGAACTCAATCACAATATAGAAGCCAAACTCACACCCCAGTTTCAAAAAGGTGAAATCGTCCAAAATTACAGTGCAGAGGTCCGAGTTCTGGCAGAGGGGTAGTATTCACAGGAGTCCCAAGCTCCAAATCTTCTTTACAACAATTTGATGGAAATATTCCTGTGCAGTGAGGCACAAATACAACGCTACAGGGTTGTACTAAATTCCCTGTTTCACAAAAAAAAAGCTTCTATGAGCTTTACAGTTTCTTTATACATTTTACAAGAGCACTAGGCTTCAGAATTCTTGGCTCGCTCAGGAGCCCAATCAGATAATGATGTACTACCCCTTCAGGGTTGTTGTGCAGATCAACAGGGGAAGAGGAGAATGATGTATGCTGTTTGGTCCCCCTGCTGTGGAGAAAGAGTGTACTTTCCCAAGGAAGGTGGGAGGAAATGGAAAGCACACAAAGATACACTGATGGTGGGTGGGTAGGGTTGCCAACTCCAGGTTGGGAAATTCCTGGGATTTGGTGGGGTGCAGCCTCAAGAGGGTTGGGTTTGAGGAGACAGAGACCTCAGACAGATACAATGCCATAGACTCCACCTTCCAAACCAGCCATTTAATCCTGGGGAACCACTGTTGCCAAATCTCCAGGTGAAGGCTGGAGAACACTCAGAATTACAATCTGCCTTCCAGATGGCAGAGATCACTTGCCTTGGAGAAAATGGCTGCCTTGCAGGATGGGCTCAGTGTCATTATAACCTGCTGAGGTCACTTCCCTCCTGCTTTGGTCCTCATTGTGGAGAAAGACTCCTTTTCCTAGGTAAGGGGGAAGAGATAGAAAGCTGAAGTAAGATCACTTCCCCTACAGAAAATGGCTACCGTGAGGTGCATATTCTATGGTATACCATAACACAACCATGCCACAAAAAGATAGATCACACCACAAGCACACACTGATGGTAAATGCTGCAAGATTTAATATAACAGGATAATGTGGCAACAATGCACTGCAGACAAAAGGAATGCTGAGCTTCAACATCTGTGTGATCGTTGTCCTGCTATGAACATAAGAGAAGCCATGTTAGATCAGGCCAATGGCCCATCTAGTCCAACACTCTGTGTCACACAGTGGCCAAAAACCTCAAGTGCCATCAGGAGGTCCACCAGTGGGGCCAGGACACTAGAAGCCATCCCATTGTGCCCCTCCCAAGCACCAAAAATACTGCCCCAGACAGAGAGTTCCAACAATGCCCCAGACAGAGAGTTCCAACAATGATGCCACAGCAAATTGATGCTGCCGGCCCAACGTCACCCAGAGCCTCTTTCTAGAGCCCATTTTAATTTAATTTAATTTAATTTTTCAATTTATACCCCCCCTATCCCGCAAGTGGGCTCAGGGCAGCTTACAATATTAAAATAAACTACATCAAAAATTAAGGGAAAAGGAAAGGTCCCTGTGCAAGCACCAGTCGTTTCCAACTCTGGGGTGACACTGCTTTCACAACATTTTCATGGCAGATCTTTTTACAGGGTGGTTTGCAATTGGCTTCCCCGGTCATTACACTTTCCCCCCAGCAAGCTGGGTATTCATTTTACCGACCTGATAAACCAGGTGGAAGGCTGAGTCAACCTGGAGCCAGCTACCTGAACCAGCTTCCACTGGAATTGAACTCAGGTCGTGAGCAGAGGGCTCCGACTGAGGTACTGCAGTTTTACCACTCTGCGCCACAGGGCTCTTTCAAAAATTAAACAGCATCATAAATACAGAAGTATCAAATCAAATCAAGAGACCATAATCCACACAATTGGCAACAAACCACACAACTTGAGCACCTTGATAGCAGGGTGCTGGGGAAATGATCACAATGTGCCTTATTCCGAGTTAGAAGGATTCTTTTACACATTTATCTCCTATCTGGACATATTTATTGCTTCAACTGTTCTTCCTTAATTAAATCCATACAACTATCAACTCTATACTCGTAAGTTGTCATTCCTGTTTTGTGTCCACACATCTTAAAATATTTCCATCATGTTATATACTAATTAACTGTTCAGGCTCTGTCTATAAGTTCAAATGGTTTTCTTCCATTTCATTATATCTGCAGAAGTATGTGTGCACACAAAAGCTCATACCTTGAATGGCACTGTGTTGGTCTTAAAGGTGCCATTGGACTCTAAATTCATATTACGTTGTTTTCAGTTGTAATTGCATTTTGAAACTGCAGTGTAGGATTCGTAGTTAGAAGAAGAAGAAGATATTGGATTTATATCCCGCCCTCCACTCCGAAGAGTCTCAGAGCGGTTCACAATCTCCTTTCCCTTCCTCCCCCACAACAGACACCCTGTGAGGTGGGTGGGGCTGGAGAGGGCTCTCACAGCAGCTGCCCTTTCAAGGACAACCTCTGCCAGAGCTATGGCTGACCCAAGGCCATTCCAGCAGGTGCAAGTGGAGGAGTGGGGAATCAAACCCGGTTCTCCCAGATAAGAGTCTGCACACTTAACCACTACACCAAACTGGCTCTAAATCTATATATATCTGGCCAGTTACTAAATCTATATATATCTGGCCAGTTTCCACATATCCTACATGTAGCAGATGAAGAGAGCTGTGTTTCTCAAAAGCTTATGCTACAATAAAATTGGAAGTCTTAAAGGTGCTACTGGACTCTACTATTTTGCAGCAATGGACTAACATGACTAACTCCTCTACATCTATATACTCCTTGTGATTCATTCAATACAGTACAGCTGACTGAAGCTGGCTTCAAAGAAAAGTTTGCCTGGGAATTACAGTCACTTGGTTTATGTGAGGTGAGGCTTCAAAGATGGCTGTACTGGTGACTGCAGGTCTTGAGGTGCCACAAGGGTCATAAGAACATAAGAGAAGCCATGTTGGATCAGGCCAACGGCCCATCAAGTCCAACACTCTGTGTCACACAGTGGCAAAAAATTTTATATACACACATACACTGTGGCTAATAGCCACTGATGGACCTCTGCTCCATATTTTTATCTAAACCCCTCTTGAAGGTGGCTATACTTGTGGCCGCCACCACCTCCTGTGGCAGTGAATTCCACATGTTAATCACCCTTTGGGTGAAGAAGTACTTCCTTTTATCCGTTTTAACCTTTCTGCTCAGCAATTTCATCGAATGCCCACGAGTTCTTGTATTGTGAGAAAGGGAGAAAAGTACTTCTTTCTCTACTTTCTCCATCCCATGCATTATCTTGTAAACCTCTATCATGTCACCCCGCAGTCGACGTTTCTCCAAGCTAAAGAGTCCCAAGCGTTTCAACCTTTCTTCATAGGGAAAGTGCTCCAGCCCTTTAATCATTCTAGTTGCCCTTCTCTGGACTTTCTCCAATGCTATAATATCCTTTTTGAGGTGCGGCGACCAGAACTGCACACAGTACTCCAAATGAGACCGCACCATCGATTTATACAGGGGCATTATGATACTGGCTGATTTGTTTTCAATTCCCTTCCTAATAATTCCCAGCATGGCGTTGGCCTTTTTTATTGCAGACACACACTGTCTTGACATTTTCAGTGAGGGCGTTTTCGCACTGACCTTCAAGTGGTGCGACCACCCTCCTCACGCCGGCGGATCTGCAGGGATTTCGCACCAGAAGCGCTGGCGCACCCAAAAGAGCCGGCGACTTCCGTCGCGAAACCAGCTCAAACGGAAACCGCCAAGAAGCAGGAAAACGTTTGAGCTGGTTTCGCGACGGAAGTCGCCGGCTCTTTTGGGTGCGCCGGCGCTTCTGGTGCGAAATCCCTGCAGATCCGCCGGCGTGAGGAGGGTGGTCGCACCACTTGAAGGTGAGTGCGAAAACGCCCTGAGTTATCTACCATGACCCCAAGATCTCTCTCTTGGTCAGTCTCTGCCAGTTCACACCCCATCAACTTGTATTTGTAGCTGGGATTCTTGGCCCCAATGTGCATTACTTTGCACTTGGCCACATTGAACCGCATCTGCCACATTGACGCCCACTCACCCAGCCTCAACAGATCCCTTTGGAGTTCCTCACAATCCTCTCTGGTTCTCACCACCCTGAACAATTTAGTGTCATCTGCAAACTTGGCCACTTCACTGCTCACTCCCAACTCTAAATCATTTATGAACAAGTTAAAGAGCATGGGACCCAGTACCGAGCCCTGCGGCACCCCACTGCTTACCGTCCTCCACTGCGAAGACTGCCCATTTATACTGACTCTCTGCTTCCTATTACTAAGCCAGTTTTTGATCCACAAGAGTACCTGTCCTTTTACTCCATGACTCTCAAGTTTTCTAAGGAGCCTTTGATGAGGAACTTTATCAAAAGCTTTCTGGAAGTCAAGGTAAACAACATCTATCGGGTCGCCTTTGTCCACATGTTTGTTCACCCCCTCAAAGAAATGTAACAGGTTAGTGAGGCAAGATCTTCCCTTGCAGAACCCATGCTGAGTCTTCCTCAATAACCCGTGTTCATCAATGTGCCTACTCATTCTGTCCTTGATAATGGTTTCTACCAACTTTCCCGGTATTGAAGTCAGACTGACTGGCCTGTAATTTCCCGGATCTCCTCTGGAACCCTTTTTAAAGATGGGGGTGACATTTGCTACCTTCCAGTCCTCAGGAACGGAGGCAGATTTCAATGAAAGATCACAGATTTTTGTTAGAAGATCCACAAGTTCAACTTTGAGTTCTTTCAGAACTCTCGGATGTATGCCATCCGGACCCGGTGACTTATTAGTTTTTAATTTGTCTATCAGTTGTAGGACCTCCCTTTTGTCACCTCAATCTGACTCAGGTCTTTCAACACCCCTTCCAAAATTAGTGGTTCTGGGGCGGGCAAAAAGTTCTCGTCTTCCACAGTGAAGACGGAGGCAAAAAATTCATTTAGCCATTTCCCTATCCTCCTTCAGTAATCCTTTTACCCCATGGTCATCCAAGGGCCCCACTGCCTCCCTGGCTGGTTTCCTACTTCTAATATATTTGAAGAAATTTTTATTGTTGGTCTTTATGTTTTTTGCAATATGCTCCTCATAGTCCCTTTTTGCCTGCCTGATCACAGTCTTGCATTTGATTTGCCACAGCCTGTGTTCCCTTTTACTAATCTCACTTGGACTGGTTTTCCACCGCTTAAAGGAGTCCTTCTTACCTTTTACAGCTTCCATTACTTTGTTTGTTAACCACGCAGGCCTTTTCTTATGCCTGTTTGTGCCTTTCCTAACTTGTGGTATGTATTTTATCTGAGCTTCTAGGATTGTAGTTTTAAATAGCGTCCAAGCTTCCCCAAGGGTTTTGACCGTATGTACCTTTCCTTTCAGTTTCCTCCTCACATGCCTCCTCATCTCAGTGTATTTACCCCTTTTAAAGTTAAACGTGGTTGTGGCGGTCTTTTTGGACAACTCCCTATTTATACAAACGGTGAAATCAATAACATTATGGTCACTGCTCCCAAGCGGCGCAATCACTTTTACATCTCTCACCAAGTCTTGGGCATTACTTAGGACCAAATCCAGGATCACCCCACCCCTGGTAGGTTCTGAGACCATCTGCTCCATAGCACAGTCATTGAGAGCATCAAGAAACTCAATCTCTTTCTCTCGACCAGAACACATATTGACCCAATCAATCTGCGGGTAGTTAAAATCACCTATTATGACACAGTTTTTACGTTTAGCCGCTATCTTTAAGCCTTCCATCATATTATAATCGTCGTCTCTCTTTTGATTTGGTGGGCGATAACAAACTCCCATAGTTAAATTTCCTTTTGGGCCCTCTATTTCAACCCAAAGCATTTCTAAAAGTGAATCTAATTCTCTGACCTCAGTCTTACTGGACCATATATCCTCTCTGACATACAGAGCCACCCCACCTCCAACCCTTCCCTCCCTATCCTTCCGATATAGCTTATATCCAGGAATCACCGTGTCCCACTGATTCTCCTCATTCCACCAAGTTTCTGAAATTCCCACAATGTCTATGTTTTCTCCCAACACTAAACATTCCAATTCACCAATTTTACTTCGAACACTTCTAGCATTTGCATACAAACATCTATAATTTCCCAGGTGAGCTATGCCCGCCACCTTCCTCCTGCCACCTCGAGACTCTGGCAGACAGTCCATATTGTTTGTCGCCTTCACAGTGGACAACTCTGGTCTGTTACCCGGTAGAAAAATAGCAGCTAACCCTTCATCTCTTTGAGACGAGTCCTCCCGAACCAGAGACATTTCATCTCTTGTCGGCTTTCCCCCAAGATTTAGTTTAAAAACTGCTCTGCCACCTTTTTGATTTTAAGCGCCAGCAGCCTGGTTCCATCCGGGGACAAGTGGAGACCGTCTCTTTTGTACAGCTCCCGCTTGTTCCAGAAAGCATCCCAGTGCCTAACAAACTTAAACCCTTCCTCCTTACACCATCGTCTTATCCACACATTGATACTTCTAATTTGTGCCTGTCTCTCCTGCCCTGCACGTGGAACAGGTAGCACTTCCGAGAAGGCTACCTTGGAGGTCCTGGCCTTAAGTCTCCCACCTAGCAGCCTAAATTTTTCCTCCAGGACCTCACGACTGCATTTCCCCACATCGTTGGTGCCAACATGCACCACGACCACAGGCTGCTCCCCAGCACTGTCTATCAGTCTATCTACTACACGCGTAATGTCTGCTACCTTCGCACCAGGCAGGCAAGTCACCATACGGTCAGTACGTGGTTTCGCCACCCAGCTGTCTACTTGCCTAAGGATCAAATCACCAACTACCAAAACCTCCCCTCTCCCCCTGCTCAGGAATGGTTCCTTGGCGCGAAAGGATTCCCGCTCACCAACCGAAGAAGAGGTCCCTTCTGAGGCTGCATTCCCCTTGTCCTCGGCACGGTGCCCTGTTCCCTCTCGACCCTCTTGCTCTCTGGCAGCAACGGGGCTGCTACGTTCAGAGCGGGGCTCATCTAATACGCCCCCGAGAGTCTTCCCCAAGTGCCTAACTGACTGTCTCTGCTTCTCCAGGGCAGTCACCTCGGCCTCAAGGGTACGAACTCATTCCCTGAGGACCAGGAGCTCCTTGCATCGAGCACACACCCAAGACTTCTGTCCTTTGGGCAGATAGTCATACATGTGACACTCAGTGCAAAACACTGGAAAGCCCCCAACCCCCTGCTGGCATTCTATCTTCATGATATATATATATTAAAATATACAGTCCTCTTTAAATGCTGTTTGTTTAAGTGGCTCCCCTTCTGGAGGGTCAACTTACCTTACCTCAACTTACCTTATTGGGAACTTACCTTATTTGGAGAACAAGGAAATCAGGGACCTGGGTTCCTGGCCCTTAGAGAGCCCCTAGGCGAAGAGCCACAGGCCAAGAGCGGCCTATGCGGCCACTCTCCTTTTGGATACCTTTGCCAAAAGGTGCTGCTTAAATGGGCAGTGGTTTATCAGTGGATCAGCCTGAGGCACCTTTGTGTGTTCAATCTCTCGCTTTGGCATGGAGAATGGTGTGGTTGCAGAGCCCCAGTCTTCTTCAGTCTGCCATGAGTCCACATTCGATCACAGCACCACAGCTGTCTTTGGCAGTTTATTTCTGTCAGGGTTGCTAAGGAAGGTTTTAAAAGGTGGTGTGTACAAACTGGCACTGCTTGGAGGACATTCCACTTCCTCTCCAGCTGCCATCTACCTCTCAGTCACTCTGCCCACCCATGCTTTAGTAACACCTCAGCTGACCAGTTTGGTTTTCTGGGAGAACCAGTTTGGTTTTCTGGGAGAACCTCCTCCACTTGCAGCTGCTGGAATGGCCTTGGGTCAGCCATAGCTCTCGTAGGAGTTGTCCTTGAAAGGGCAGCTGCTGTAAGAGCTCTCTCAGCCCCACCTACCTCACAGGGTGTCTGTTGTGTGTGTGTGTGGGGGGGGGGAAGGTAATGGAGATTGAGACCACTCTGAGATGCTGAGATTCAGAGTACAGGGCAGGATATAAATCCAATATCATCATCATCATTATAATATAGTGGGTTCAAAGTTAAACTTAATACAAAATAGGCAGCCATCCTTTTTATTAAACAGATTACCATCTAAAGATCAATAGCACCTCGAATGTTTTAAATATTTTTATGTTTTTATGTCTTAATTGCATTTTGTGTTTAATGTGTTTAATGTCTATACATGAATATGTAAGCTGCCCTGAGCCTGCTTTGGTGGGGAGGGCGGGATATAAATAGAAATAAATAAATAAAAAAAGCATCGAGGAGATGAGATAACAGTGGTAACAGCTCTTTATTAGGGGCAGCATGGTAGATGGCTACACTAACAAGACTGGACAACCGGCCAACGGGGCCCTAACTATATACAACTCAGGGTTCCCACGCTAGCAGGTTATTGGTCCATTCAAACTGGCTGGGGCCCTATGATTGGTGCAGGGTAGCTGGTATAAGGATCCTGCTGCCCATTGTCCCTAGTTCCCCAAGCTCCATTCTTCTGGCTCCAATGAGCTAAATAGGAATACCCAGATACTTGACATAATTCTACATACATAACAATCATCATCATCAGCAGCAGCAGCATCTTCTTCTTCTCCTTCTCCTTCTTCTCCTCCCTCTCCCTCAGGGAAGTCAGAAGAGAGAAGCAGTGGCTAAGCTCTTGTGAGGGGGAAAGCAGCTAGAAGCCTCCCCCCTCACATGTTTTAAAAAGACAGTGGAGCCTGCAGCAAAAGAAGCAGGGGTGAGAAGCTCAGATGTCCTTTTAAAACATCCCCCTGATATTTAGCCATTTGTACTGCAGGAGGAATCCTCCCCAATCCCAGCTCCAGTTTTGCTTTTGCTTCCTCATCCTCTTCCCCCACTCATTAGCTTTCTCTGCCTGGGTGTGATCACATGAGGAGTTTGACCCAACATAGCCTCCCTCCCCTCTAGATCAAATGGGCACATCTGGCTCCCATGCCCCACTAGTCCCATGCTGATTAAATAGCCACCCACAAAGTCTGGTGACTACCTCGGTGAACTGCTTCCATGGTGGGTTTCTGGGCATCTGATTGGCTGGGTGTGCCATGGAAATGCACAGTGTGATTGTTTCACTGAATTTCCAGTGCATCTCCCTCCCCCACAACCACTTTTTGGCATGCACTTCAGCACCCCTATAGAACATGGTCAAGAGAGTGTGTGCACTTGTCTGCTTCTGCACATGCACAGTGGGAATTTGGGGAAAAAACACCAAGTGAGCCACAGGTCTGTGCTTGTGGTGCATTAGTGAGATGGACAACCAACCATGGACCCACAGAGCTATGATGCCTGCTTATGGGGTGCTGTCTTATGGATATAAACCATTCCAAACTCAAGCAGCTTATTTGAAGCTGATACTGTTGCAGCAACCTGCCTGTCTGATGACATCTGCCCCCCTCTGGCTATCAGCTAGTCTATCTTTTACTGCCCATGCAGCAGGGTCTGGGGTAAATTCCTGAGTGGCCATTTCAAAAGGTATCAAAAGGAGTTGGGGGTGGGGGAGGATTCAACCCTCCATGAGGTTTTTTTTTTTTTTTTAATTTGGATTATTCTGCCGACCTGAATCTGTAGACAGACCTGTTGGGGGACAGCGTGCCCCCTGTTTGTGGAAAGAAGTAATCACAGGCAGAGGGACCTGTTGAGAATTAGATCTATAGGTAGCTGACCTGTACATATCCCTTGTCCAAGCGGGAAAAGGGAACCACAGAATGGTCAAAGCCTAGTGGGGCTGAGACAGATGAAGAAGCGACTTCACTTGAATGCTGCCTGTGAGATGTTTGGTAGCTTTGGAGGTGCAGCAGGCTACAGTAGGGGGATGTGGGGGAGCAGTCACATGACTGTATGCTCAGCTCTGCATGGGTCACTTCAGCCCCACCCCCAGCTTGTCTGTTGAGGTGGGTCAGTGGGCCTTGAGTCTGTCATGACAAGACAGATGATGCTTGAAATGTTCCTTTGGGCCCTGCTCTGGTTCCAGGAATGTGGATGGGCTGTCAGCAACTGACACATTTCCAGGCATCTCTGGGCTTATGCAGATTTATGTTAAAATATTCATGGATTTTTTTCCTCCACATTTATGTTTATTGATTTGCAAATGCAAACCTTTCTTCCCCACTGAGTCTATAAACCTGACACTGTGTCAGAAACTTCTGATTGAACATTTTAATATCCTCTCTTGCTTTTCCTCCCAACTCCCCCCTCCTTTCAGGCTGAAGATGAATTACTTAAGAAAAGAGTTGAAAGGCTTCATTTCCATTCAACAGAATCCATGTAATACGTCCTGTGAGGGCCATGCAAAATGACCCCTTCTCTCCTGCTGCGGTCTCTGCCCAAGATTCATGGGTGGGGCCAGGTTGCAAAGTGTCTGCCTCCCTCAGGCTCTGGCCTGCTTGTCAGGCATCAACTTCTTCACTTGGAGAATAACATTTTTTTAAAAAATGCCCACTCTGCTGGTTGCCATTTTCAAACTTCATTTTAGTCTATTTTGAGATATGATTTATTCCTGAGAAGGGGGATGAGAACTGTGTGTGAGAGAGAGTGGGGGGGAGGGAGGGAGGGAGCCCCCACCTCACCTGCTTGGTGTCACCTGAAATGGCTCTCTACCTGTCACTTTATACGGACACATTTAAAGCAAGTGCAGAAATTGCTACCAGGGCTAAGCTTGTAATAAAAAGGCCACCTTTCCATTTCCAATATATTATTAGACATACTTTAAGGCTTTATTTGTTTGTTTGTTTTTCCCAGAGAAGGGCCTTGGGAAAGGTAACGGGAAATGTCACATGCTGACATGCCCATGACAGAAAATAATAATGCGCTTTTGAAATGAGAAATGCCTGCCATTGTCCAAAATGTCATTTCACTGAAAAGATCCTGGGGGCAGAATTTTCTATTCTGGAAACAACAGAGCCTTGCACTCGGCTGCTGCTGCTGCCGCCGTTTGGTGCTCCAAAGTTGCCTCTTGGGGCTGCAGGGAAAGGGGGGGGCAGTCTCTGCTTCAGAACAAATGCCTGGCCCAGGCAGCTGCCCTGCCAGCTAATGACATCCAACATCACACTAATGAGCATTTATTATTTTTTTTAATAAAAAATTTATAAAAATGCTGTTCCACATAGATGTGGAGGCTCTCCTGACCACCCACAAGGCTGCCAGTCTTACCAGTTTGCAAGGTGGCACCTGCAGAAGGAGGCTTTGCTCAGGTAAGCAAAGCCATCGTATCAGTACATCACGAGACCACCTGTCCTGCAGGTAGGGTGGTCTCAGGTCATGTAGACATTTGTATGTGATAACAAAGTATTGAATTGGATCTGATACCTGACATGCAACCAGTGCAGTGACTGCAGAATATGTTTAATATGCTCAGACAAACTCCTGATAGCAAACAAGCTGCAGCATTCTGTACTAGCTGGAGCCTCCAGAGTCCAGACCCAGGCATTATAAAAGCCTAGCTTTTTTGAGCATGGATCCATGTGGCCAGAACAGCTGCATCAAAGGAGGGAGACATCTCACGGGCTAACTGAAGATGGAAGAAAGCATTTTTTGCAGCCACATTAGCCTGCTTCTCCAGCAATCATGCTGTGTCCACTATTTCCCCTAAGCTGAGTCAGTAAGGGTTAGCCCCATCAGATGTGCAAAGCCCAACATCCTTCAAGACCTCCGCCTTCTCAACCAGCACAACCTCCACCTTGTCAAGATTCCATTTTCACTTGAAGATTTTTAAGCTGAATCTTGGGGGAAAGCCGACAGGAGATGAAATGCCTCTGGTTCAGGATGGCTCATCTCAAAGAGATGAAGGATTAGCTGTTACTTTTCTACAGAGCAATGAATTAGAGTTGTCCACTGAGATGGTGACAAACAATATAGACTGCCTGGCAAGGTCTCGAGGAAGCAGGAGGAAGGTTAACATGCCTGGGAAATTATAGATGTTTATCTATAAATGCTAGACGTGCCTGAGGTAAAATTGAGTTGGAATGCTTAATGTTGGGGGGAAATATAGTTATTGTAGGCATTTTAGAAACTTGGTGGGATGAGGAGAATCAGTGGGACATGGTGATTCCTGGATATAAATTATATTGGAAGGACAGAGAGGGAAGGATTGGAGGTGGGATGGCTCTGTATGTCAGAGAGGGTTCACAGACCAGTAAGACTGAGAAGGTAACAGAATTAGATTCACTTCTGGAAATGCTTTGGGTCAAAATAGTGGGCCCAAAAGGAAGCTTAACTCTGGGAGTTTGTTATTGGCCACCAGATCAAAAGATAGAGGATGATTACAAAATGATGAAAGAATTAAAGATAGCAGCTAGACATAAAAACTGTGTCATAATAGGGGATTTTAGCTACTCACGCATTGATTGGGTCAATATGTGTTCAAACTGGGAGAAAGAGATTGAGTTTTAGACACTCTCAATGACTGTGCCATGGAGCAGATGGTCACAGTACCTACCAGGGAAGAGGCAATCCTGGACTTGGTCTTAAGTAATGCCCAAGACCTGGTGAGAGATGTAAAAGTGATTGCACTGCTTGGGAACAGTGACCATAAGGTTGTTGATGTTACTATTTGTATAAATAGGGAGTTGCCCCCAACGACCAACATAATCACTTTTAACTTTAAAAAGGGGTAACTTCTCTGAGATGAGGAGGCATGTGAAGAGGAAACTTAAAGGAAAAGTAGATAGGGTCAAAGCCCTTGGGGATGCTTAGAGATTATTTAAAACTACCATCCTAGAAGCTCAGATAAAATATATATTGCAGGTAAGGAAAGGCACAAATAGGTATAGAAAGAGGCCTGCATGGTTAACAAATGAAGTTATGGAAGCTGTAAAAGGTAAGAAGGATTCCTTTAAGACATGGAAAGCTAGTCCCAGCGAGGTTAATAAAAGGGAACACAGGTTGTGCCAAATAAAATGCAAGTGAGGCAAAAAGGGACTATGAGAACTTGTATATTGCAAAAAAACCATAAAGACCAACAATAAAAATTTCTTCACATACATTAGAAACAGGAAACCAGCCAGGGAGGCAGTGGGGTCCTTGGATGATCAAGGGGTAAAAGGATTACTGAATAAAGATAGGGAAATGGCTGAGAAGCTAAATGCAAGAAGTGCTTGCCCACTCCAGAACTGCTGATTTCAGGAGGGGTGTTGAAAGACCTGAGTCAGATTGAGGTGATGAGAGAGGAGGTCCTACAACTGATAGGCACTTTAAAAACTGATAAATCACCATGCCCAGATGACATACATCCAACAGTTCTGAAGAACTAAAATGTGAACTTGTGGATCTCCTGACAAAAATATATAATCTTTCATTAAAATCTGTCTCCATTCCTGAGGGCTGAAAGATAGTTAATGTCACCCCCCCCCCCCCAAAAAAAAAGATCTTTAAAAAGGGTTCCAGAGGAGATCTGGGAAATTACAGGCCAGTAAAACTGACTTCGATACCAGGAAACCGTTATTAAAGAGAGAACTAGTAGGCACATTGATGAACAAAAGTTATTGAGTGTCAAGCAATGTGAATCTTTCTTTTAATAATATAATGCTAATAGTATGATGCTAACTGAATGTATCTGTAAAGCTCCATGAATGTTACTAACCATGAACTAAGCTGGGCACATCAAAGCAGAGAATAGCCAGAGTGTAGTTCACGCCTCTTTTGCCTCTCGCTTTCACTAACAAATGCAGGAATTTACTCTTTGAAGATAAGCACCTCCAGGGACAGGTTCTCAGGCCTGGTCCCAGGAAAAGAAACCACAGGGGAGATAAGAAGTTGCCGTGTGAAGATTCACACATGAATACAGCATTGTTTAGAGAATGTAGCTTTGTTTAGGAAACCTTTGATGTGCCACCTTTAAGTATGCCTTCCACTATTACTATGTATCAGTTCCAATACCTAGCTCAATAGAAGCATCTTGGATTATCAATAAATCATACTTCGTTTCAAATCAAGGACTGATTGCTTGACATTGAGGGAGACTCAGCATGGGTTCTGTAAGGGAAGATCTTGTCTCACTAAGCTGTTGGTGTTCTTTGAGGGGATGAAGAAACATGTAGACAAGGCTGACCCAACAGAAGTTGTTTACCTTGACTTCCAGAAAGCTTTTGATAAAGTTCCTCATCAAATTCTCCTAAGTAAGCTCAATAGTCATGGGGTAAAAGGACAAGTCCTCTTGTAGATCAAAAACTGACTTATTAATAAGAAACAGAGAGTGAGTATAAATGGGCAATTTTCACAGTGGGAGGTGGTAAGCAGTAGGGTACTGCATAGCTCAGTATTGGGTCTGATGCTTTTTAAATTGATCATTAATAATTTGGAGTTGGAAGTAAGTAGCGAAGTGGCTAAGTTTATGGATGACATTAAACTGTTCAGGGTGGTGAGAACCAGGAAGGGTTGTGAGACCCTCCAAAGGGATCTGTTGAGGCGGGGTGAATGGACATCAGTGTGGCAAATGAGGTTCAACATGGCCAAGTGCAAAGCAATGCACATTGGAGCAAAAAATCCTAAGTATAAATATAAGTTGATGGGGTCTGAACTTGAAGGAGCTGGGCATGTTTAGCCTGGAGAGGAGGTGGCTGAGAGGTCACCATCTTCAAGTACTTGAAGGGCTGTCATATAGAGGATGGTGTGGAATTGTTTTCTGTGGCCCCAGAAGGTAGAACCAGAACCAATGGGTTGAAATTAAATCAAAAGAGTTTCTGGCTGCATATTAGGAAGAACTTCCTGACAGAGGCATTCCTCAGTGGAACAGGCTTCCTTGGGAGGTGGTGGGTTCTCCTTCCTTGGAGGTTTTTAAACAGAGGCTTGATGGCCATCTGACAACAATGAAGATCCTGTGGATTTAGGGGGAGGTGTTTGTGAGTTTCCTGCATTGTGCAGGGGGTTGGACTAGATGACCCTAGAGGTCCCTTCCGACTCTATGATTCTATGATTGTAAGAGAGAGATCTTGGGGTCATGGTAGATAACTCACTGAAAATGTTGAGACAGTGTGTGACTGCAATAAAAAAGGTCAACACCATGCTGGAAATTATAAGGGAATTATTAGGAAGGGAATTGAAAACAAGTCAGCCAGTATCATAATGCCCCTGTATAAATCGATGGTACGGCCTCATTTGGAATATTGTGTACAATTCTGGTCACCGCATCTCAAAAAAAATATTATAGCATTGGGAAAAGTGCAGAAAAGGGCAACTAGAGTGATTATAGGGTTGGAACACTTTCCCTTTGAAGAAATGTTAAAACACTTGGGGTTCTTCAGCTTGGAGAAATGTCAACTGAGGGGGTGACATGATAGAGGTTTCCAAGATTATGCATGGGATAGAGAAGGTAGAGAAAGAAGTTTGTACCCTTGAGGCCGGGGTGACTGAACTGCAGAAGCAGGGGCAGTCAGTTAGGCACTCGGGGAAGACTATTGGGGGAGAACTATATGAGCCCCGCTCTGAACGTGGCAGCCCCATTGCTGCCAGGGAGCATGAGGGTCGAGAGGGAACAGTGCACTGTGCTGCAGATAAGGGGAATGCGGCCTCAGAAGGGACCTCTTCTTCAGTTGGTGAGTGGGAACCTTTCGCACCAAGGAACCATCCCTGGGTGGGGAGAGAGGAGGGGTCTTGGTATTTGGTGATTCAATCCTTAGGCAAGTGGGTGGCAAAACCACGTACTGACCGTATGGTGACTTGCCTGCCTAGTGCGAAGGTAACAGACATTACGCATGTGTAGATTGGCTGATAGACAGTGCTGGGGAGGAGCCAGTGGTCGTAGTGCATGTTGGCACCAAAAATGTGGGGAAATGCAGTCGTGAGTTCCTGGAGAAAAAATTTAGGCTGCTAGGCAGGAGACTTAAGGCCAAGACCTCCAAGGTAGCCTTCTCAGAAGTGCTACCTGTTCCATGTGCAGGGCAGGAGAGACAGGCACAAATTAGAAGTATCAATGTGTGGATGAGACGATGGTGTAAGGAGGAAGGCTTTAAGTTTGTTAGGCAGTGGGATGCTTTCTGGAACAAACGGGAACTATACAAAAGAGATGGTCTTCACTTGTCCCCAGATGGAACCAGGCTGCTGGCGCTTAAAATCAAAAAGGTGGCAGAGAAGTTTTTAAACTAAATCTTGGGGGAAAGCTGACAGGAGATGAAATGTCTCTGGTTCAGGAGGACTCATCTCATCATGAAGGGTTAGCTGTTACTTTTCTACCGGGTAATGGATCAGAGTTGTCCACTGAGACAAACGGTATGGACTGCCTGCCAAAGTCTCAAAGCGGCAGGAGGAAGGTTGCGGGCCTAGTTTGCCTGGGAAATTATAGATGTTCGTATGCAAATGCTAGAAGTGTTAGAAGTAAAATTGGTGAGTTGGAATGTTTAGTGTTGGGAGAAAACATAGACATTGTGGGAATTTCAGAAACTTGGTGGAATGAGGAGAACCGGTGGGACACTGTGATTCCTGGATATAAGTTATATCGGAAGGATAGGGAGGGAAGGGTTGAAGGTGGGGTGGCTCTGTATGTCAGAGAGGGTATATGGTCCAGTAGGACTGAGGTCAGAGAATTAGATTCCCTTCTAGAAATGCTTTGAATTGAAATAGAGGGCCCAAAAGGAAATTTAACTATGGGAGTATGTTATCGCCCACCAAATTGTTGATTTTAAATTTATATATAACCTATTGTATGGATTGATATGTTGTTAGCCACCCTGAGCCTGCATCGGCGGGGAGGGCGGGATATAAATAAAATGTTATTATTATTATTACTATTATTATTATTATTAAACATAGAGGATGATTATAATATGATGGAAGGTTTAAAGATAGCGGCTAAATGTAAAAATTGTGTCGTCATAGGTGATTTTAACTACCTGCAGATTGATTGGGTCAATATGTGTTCTGGTCGAGAGAAAGAGATTGAGTTTCTTGATGCTCTCAATGACTGTGCTATGGAGCAGATGGTTTCAGAACCTACCAGGGGTGGGGCGATCCTGGATTTGGTCCTAAGTAATGCCCAAGACATGGTGAGAGATGTACAAGTGATCGCACCGCTTGGGAGCAATGACCATAATGTTATTGATTTCACCATTTTTATAAATAGTTGCCCCAAAAGACCGGCACAACCATGTTTAACTTTAAAAGGGGTAAATACTTTGAGATAAGGAGGCATGTGAAGAGGAAACTGAAAGGAAAGGTAAACACAGTCAAAACCCTTGGGGAAGCTTGGAGGCTATTTAAAACTACAATCCTAGAAGCTCAGATAAAATATATACCACAAGTTAGGAAAGGCACAAACAGGTATAAGAAAAGGCCTGCATAGTTAACAAACAAAGTAATGGAAGCTGTAAAAGGTAAGGATTCCTTTAAGCGGTGGAAAGCTAGTCCAAGTGAAATTAATAAAAGGGAACACAGGCTGTGGAAAATCAAATGCAAGACAGTGATCAGGCAGGCAAAAAGGGACTATGAGGAGCATATTGCAAAAAACATAAAGACCAACAATAAAAATTTCTTCAAATATATTAGAAGCAGGAAACCAGCCAGGGAGGCAGTGGGGCCCTTGGATGACCAAGGGGTAAAAGGATTACTGAAGGAGAATAGGGAAATGGCTGAGAAGCTGAATGCATTTTTTGCCTCCGTCTTCACTGTGGAAGATGAGAAGTGTTTGCCTGCTCCAGAACCACTAATTTTGGAAGGGGTGTTGAAAGACAACTGATAGACGAATTAAAAACTAATAAGTCACCAGGTCCGGATAGCATACATCCAAGAGTTCTGAAAGAACTCCAAGTTGAACTTGTGGATCTTCTGACAAAAATATGTAATCTTTCATTGAAATCTGCCTCCGTTCCTGAGGACTGGAAGGTAGCAAATGTCAACCCCATCTTTAAAAAGGGTCCCAGAGGAGATCCGGGAAATTACAGGCCAGTCAGCCTGACTTCAATACCGGGAAAGTTGGTAGAAACCATTATCAAGGACAGAAAGAGTAGGCACATTGATGAACACGGGTTATTGAGGAAGTTCTGTAAGGGAAGATCTTGCCTCACTAACCTGTTACATTTCTTTGTGGGGGTGAACAAACATGTGGACAAAGGAGACCCGATAGATATTCTTTACCTTGACTTCCAGAAAGCTTTTGATAAAGTTTCTCATCAAAGGCTCCTTAGTAAGCTCGAGAGTCATGGAGTAAAAGGACAGGTCCTCTTGTGTATCAAAAACTGGCTAATTAATAGGAAGCAGAGAGTCAGTATAAATGGGCAGTCTTCGCAGTGGAGGACGGTAAGCAGTGGAGTGCCACAGGTCTCAGTACTGGGTCCCATGCTCTTTAACTTGTTCATAAATGATTTGGAGTTGAGAGTAGGCAGTGAAGTGGCCAAGTTTGCAGATCACACTAAATTGTTCAGGGTGGTGAGAACCAGAGATGATTATGAGGCACTCCAAAGGGATCTGTTGAGGCTGGGTGAGTGGGCGTCAACGTGGCAGATAAAGTTTAATGTGGCCAAGTGCAAAGTTATGCACATTGGGGTCAAGAATCCCAGCTACAAATACAAGTTGATGGGTTGTGAACTGGCAGAGACTGACCAAGAGAAAGATCTTGGGGTCGTGGTAGATAACTCACTGAAAATGTCAAGACAGTGTGCGATTGCAATGAAAAAGGCCACTGCCATGCTTGGAATTATTAGGAAGGGAATTGAAAACAAATCAGCCAGTATCATAATGCCCCTGTATAAATCGATGGTGCGGTCTCATTTGGAATACTGTGTACAATTCTGGTCACCGCACCTCAAAAAGGATATTATAGCATTGGAAAAAGTGCAGAAAAGGGCAACTAGAATGATTAAAGGGTTGGAACACTTTCCCTATGAAGAAAGGTTAAAATGCTTGGGGCTCTTTAGATTGGAGAAACGTCGACTGCGAGATGACATGATAGAGGTTTACAAGATAATGCATGGGATGGAGAAAGTAGAGAAAGAAGTACTTTTCTCCCTTTCTCACTGTACAAGAACTCATGGGCATTCAATGAAATTGCTGAGCAGTCAGGTTAAAACGGATAAAAGGAAGTACTTCTTCACCCAAAGGGTGATTAACATGTGGAATTCATTGCCACAGGAGGTGGTGGCAGCCACAAGCATAGACAGCTTCAAGAGGGGGTTAGATAAAAATATGGAGCAGAGGTCCATCAGTGGCTATTAGCCACAGTGTGTGTGTATATATATATGTGTGTGTGTGTGTGTGTGTATGTATGTGTGTGTGTGTATATATATATAATTTTTTTTTTTGGCCACTGTGTGTTGGACTAGATGGGCCATTGGCCTGATCCAACATGGCTTCTCTTATGTTCTTATGTTAAGTCCTTTTCTCCCTTTCTTACAATATAAGAACTTGAGGGCACTCAATGAAATTGCTGAGCAGTCGGGTTAGAATGAATAAAAGGAAGAATTTCTTCACCCAAAGGGTGATTAACACATGGAATTCACTGCCACAGGAGGTATTGGCAGCTACAAGCATAGCCAGCTTCAAGAGGGAATTGGATAAACATATGAAGCAGAAATCCATCATTGTTATTAGCCACAGGGTATAGGTCTCTTTCTGAGGGAGTGATGCTTGCCAGAGTAGGTAAAGACTCGGAAGCCTGGAAAGGAGTACTTGGCAAACACGGCATTGACAACTGCAATGACAACGGGCGCCTCCTGCTAGAATTCTGCATGGAGCACCAGCTCACCATCACCAACACTATCTTCCAGCAGAAGAACAGTCTGAAGACAACCTGGATGCACCCACGGTCCAAGCACTGGCACCTTATCGACTACATTCTGGTGCGCCAGAGAAACCTTCGAGATGTCTTACACACCCGAGTAATGCCCAGTGCAGAATGTCATACGGATCATCGTCTTGTACGCTGCAATCTCCATCTTCACTTTAAACCCACACCCAGGAGAGGAGGTATCCCTCGGAGGAAGTTTCAGGTTGGCAGTCTCCAGTCAGCCGAAGTTAAAGCTGCTTTCCAGGCAAAACTCCATTCAAGAATTGAGGACCCCAGTTGCCCCACAGACCCTTCTCCAGAAGCACTCTGGGAACACCTAAAATTACCGTCCTGCAGATCTCTGAAGAAGTCCTCGGGTTCTCCACAAGGAAGAACAAGGACTGGTTTGATGAGAACAATCAAGAGATCCAAGATTTACTGGCGAAAAAGAGATCTGCCTACCAAGCACATCTTGCTCAGCCCTCCTGTCCTGGGAAAAAAGCAACCTTTCATGCTGTATGTAGCAACCTCCAGTGCAAGCTTCGAGACATTCAGAACGAGTGGTGGACCAAGCTTGCTGAGAGAACCCAGCTGTGTGCAGACACTGGTGATTTAAGAGGGTTCTACGAAGCCCTGAAGGCAGTATATCAGACTCTGAGTCCCTTGCGTAGTGCAGACGGCCAAGTGCTCCTCACAGACAAGGCATCCATATTGAACCGGTGGTCGGAGTATTTTCAGGTTCTCTTCAGTGCCAACCGCGTAGTTCAAGATTCAGCAATTCACCTCACCCCACTTCAACCAGTGAAAACAGAGTTGGATGAGATCCCCACTCTAGAAGAGACTGTTAAAGCCATCAAGCAACTGAAAAGTGGCAAGGCAGCAGGAGTTGATGGAATTCCACCAGAGATCTGGAAGCATGGGGGCACAGTACTACATAGCTCACTTCACAAAGTACTTGTCACCTGCTGGGAACAAGGCAAATTACCACAGGACTTTCGCGATGCAATCATCATCACCCTATACAAGAACAAAGGGGAAAAGTCAGACTGCTCCAACTACCGGGGGATAACCCTGCTCTCTATCGCAGGCAAAATCCTTGCCAGAATACTCCTGAACAGACTGGTGCCCGCCATTGCAGAAGAACTCCTCCCAGAGAGCCAGTGCGGCTTCAGAGCTAACAGGAGCACCACCGACATGGTATTTGTTCTCAGGCAGCTCCAAGAGAAATGCAGGGAACAGAACAAGGCTCTGTATGTGACTTTTGTCGACCTTACCAAAGCTTTCGATACCGTTAGCAGGAAAGGCCTGTGGCAAATCTTGGAACGTTTAGGATGTCCCCCAAGGTTCCTCAGCATGATCATCCAGCTACACGAAGACCAGCGAGGCCAAGTCAGACACTGCAACGACCTCTCGGAGACCTTCCCAATAGGCACAGGTGTAAAGCAAGGCTGCGTTCTCACGCCAACTCTCTTTACGATCTTCTTTAGCATGATGCTTCAAAGAGCCGCAGTAGATCTAGATGATGACGATGGTGTCTACATCCGCTATCGCACCGATGGCAGCCTGTTCAACCTGAGGCGACTAAAGGCCCACTCCAAGACAATGGAAAAACTCATCCGAGAGCTACTGTTTGCTGATGATGCTGCACTCGTCTCCCACTCGGTATCAGCTCTGCAGCATATGACGTCCTGCTTTGCAGAGGCTGCCAAGCTATTCGGCCTAGAAGTTAGTCTGAAGAAGACAGAAGTTCTCCACCAGCCTGCACCCCAGGAAGTTTATCACCCTCCCTGCATCACTGTGGGTGAATCAGTTCTGAAGACAGTCCAGCAGTTCAGCTACCTGGGGTGCATCATCTCCTCAGATGCTAAGATCGACAAGGAGATTGACAACAGGCTGGCAAAGGCAAACCGTGCCTTTGGCCGACTGCACAAAAGAGTGTGGAGCAACAAGCATCTGAAAAAAGGCACAAAGATCAATGTTTACAAAGCGGTTGTGATGACAACCCTCATCTACGGCTCCGAATCGTGGGTTTTATACCGTCATCACCTGCGACTCCTTGAGCGCTTTCATCAGCGCTGCCTTCGCACCATCCTCAACATCCACTGGAGTGACTTTGTGACCAACACTGAAGTTCTCAAGCGGGCGGAGGTTACCAGCATCGAGGCACTGCTGTCGAAGACGCAGCTGCGCTGGGCAGGGCATATTTCTAGGATGGAAAACCACCGCCTTCCCAAGATTGCCCTGTATGGCGAACTCTCCACCGGCCATCGAAATAGAGGGGCACCAAAGAAGAGGTACAAGGACTCCTTGAAGAAATCCCTTGGCACCTGTCGCATCAACCATCACCAGTGGTCTGACCTAGCCTCAGATCGCAAAGCATGGAGGCACACCGTCCACCAGGCTGTCTCTTCTTTTGAGAACGCACGCATAGCTGGTCTTGAGGACAAAAGGAGATTGAGGAAGAATCGCACTGCTACAGCACCAACCCCAAATCAGACTTTTCCCTGCAGCCACTGTGGCCGGACCTGCCTGTCCCGCATTGGTCTTGTCAGCCACCAGCGAGCCTGCAGCAGACGTGGACTATTGCACCCTTCTTAAATCTTCGTTCGCGAAGCCAAGCCGAGAGAGAGGGGTGGCGGGGCAATAATGGGAGAACTTCTAGTGTCCTGGACCCACTGATGGACCTCCTGGTTGGCACCTGGGTTTTTGGCCACTGTGTGAGACAGCATGTTGGACTGGAGGGGCCATTGGCCTGATCCAACATGGCTTCTCTTATGTTCTTATTTTTAGTCACTGAACAGCAACAGTCAGACAGTGTCCCAAGAGCTTCACCACATTAACAGGAAATCTGGACCAAGTCTAATTCCTGTCCAAGCCAGACATGAGAGGAATCCTTATGTTGTGATTTCTTTTCCTACATTCCTGCTTAAGGAACTGGAGCACCTGCTCCCAGTCAGTAAAGAAGTGCTTCACATATGCACAGCAGCACACTTGGTTTCTTTGCACTGGTGGCTTCCACGTGTGCGACCTGGTTGTGCAGTGATGAGAGCGATACAAAGCCCCTGTCCTGGTGCTGTCTCCAGCCCTCTACACTGGACATTCCCTCCAGTGATTTCAGGGTGGGAGGGCACCTGTGCAAAGGAGCCATTTATGTGGTCAGACACACAAGTGTATCCTGAGATCTCCAGTTCCCACAATGAGGCTGGCAACCTGACTCTGTCCCGTCACAAGCACCAAAGTCTTCCTTTCAAGAAATGTAGCTCAGAGTTGCCACAGTGATTTTCAATGCAGACTCTGCTGGCAGACTATAGGCAAACTGCATCTTTGAACCTTCACCCATTGTGAAAAAAAGAGAGGAAGAATTCCTTGAGGAAGAATGTACCTTGATGTGCCTCTGCTGTTTCTTTAAAACGACTTATGGCTAATGGTCTTGGTTTCATGGGGATGGGGGGTGGCAGCTTTGAAAATGCTGATTTGGTAGGAGCCTCAGATCTGTTAGAACACTTTCCGCCCTCCAAAAAATTAGACACACTCTTTCCACTCACCATATCCTTCTTCCTGTCTGTTTGCCCAATCATAATCAGCTATATAAGTTAATTCAAAGGGGCCGCACTTTCCAAGTGGTGGTATGCAAAGCCCTCAATGCCCCCTCATGTTCAGCCCCCTCCCCCCCACCGGCTTCCTCTGCCAGCAGATCCAGGAGACACCACTCTTATGAACACATGAGAGCTGATGTCGGTTGGCCACTGGCCCAGAAAATGGTCTGGAAACTCCAAAAGCTGTTCTGCAGATGAAGGCACGCAGGCCTGGCCCTGGAAGGCACCTGGAATCCTGGGGAACATTAGCCACACCCACAAGGCCTGCCTAGGAATGGACCCTGCCCACCATCCCTGCCCCCCTCCAAGCAGCATTCAGCCTCCAGCCCAGGCTCCATTGCAGGCACCCCCTCTGCCTGCCTGCCTGCCTACGTGCTCCATCCATGTGGCTCTTGGGCTAAGAGCAGAAAGCTGAACTGCTTAATATGCAGAAGGCTTCCTTCTAATTACACAAAGCAGAAAAGTTGCAAGAAAGAAGTATTTAGAAGCAAACAGGGGACAAATGGAAATGCTAAGTAAGGAGATCAGGAAAAAAAGCAGCAAAATGGGACACGCCAAAGTTCTCTGCCACCAGCACAAGGATGTGGCCAGATGAGATAGCAGATCCTGGTGGGGCCATTTGAAGGCAGACAAATGCTAGGCTCCCCTGTTAGCACTTCCAAATGATTTACTAGATCATTTTGCCGTGCTTCATAGTGCACCATCCATGTCGTGGCTGAACTCTCATCTAGTAGGACACGAGTCTTCACAGACACCTGTGAACCGTCCAAGGCCAGCCTGGCTGCCAGACATACCTAGGGTGTCGCCTAGGGCATCAGAGGTGGCAGGGCAATCACCAATCTTGCTGCCCACCCTGCCTGCCTGCCCACAGCATTTGCCACAGCCAGCAGCAGCTTTAGGAGGCGCCCCCGGCCCCCATGGGCAGCTGGCAAAAAGACTGCTCCTTCCGCCACTCTGCTCTCTCTTCCTTCTTCTTCCATTGCTGGGACCTGGCCCTCTTCCATGGGCCCTCACAGGATCCCCTGGCTGTGGTGTGTGTGTGGGGGGCATCTCATTTCATCACCTCCATGCCTAGCGTTGCTGCTGCCATGCCTGGGCAAGGAGGGCAGGTGCTGTCTCACCCCTCTGCCTCCACACCTCACTCCTGGGGGGACTCACGGCAGCTTACATCATCCCCCTTTCTTGCTATAATGGGAGACCCCCCCTCCTGCCCTCCCTGTTCCCTGCCTCCACTCAACACAGTTTTTCAAGGAGCCAAGCTGTCATAATCTTTGTTTTCTTTTTACTTACACAACAAATCGTGTTGTCTGAGGATTCATTTGACTACAGCTGACCAAGTGAGCTCCAGTCCTTAAGATTTCAGCCTTTATGATGCCATAGGGGATGGAGTTGCCAACCTCCAGAATTACAAGTTATCTACAGACCGCAGAGATCACTTCTGGAGAAGATGGCTGCTTTGGAGGATGGGCTCTAGGGCATCATATCCCTGCTGAGGTCCCTCCGCTCTCCAAACCCCGCCCCCTCAGGCTCTGCCCCAAAATGTCAAGAATTTCCCAGCTCTGGAGGCTGGCGGAGGCTGCATGAAAGCAGACAGGCCTTGCTGGAGACTGTGCAGCCCCTCCAGCTGCAAGATTCTTCTCCCAGGGGATTGGACTGCTGCTCTATAAGGAAGCCTCTTGGCCTCTGTCTCTGCACGAGGGAGAAGGAGGGTGCTCCTTACCTCTACAGACCTGCTTTTCATTAATGGAGCCTTTGGACAGAAAACAGAGAGTTACCTTTTTGACACTTAAAAACAACAACAACCCAAGAGTCTGAGTTGGCTTTTTGCTTATCATCTGATGCTACATTCCTGTGGGCTGGACTCTCCCACCTCCTGTTTTCCGCCATGAAGTTGTCTTAATAATGGAGATTAACAACTCCTTTAAAAGGGCAGTTTAATTGGTTCCAAATTCCCCAGCCAACTATCTCAGCTATTCTCTCCAGCACAGATATAGACAGAGAGGCCAAGAGAATCATTTGTCGCACACAGCCTGTCTGTAGGGCAGCTGCTCAGAGGCAAGGGGTTCCTTGTGTGTTGTGGTGTCTGGGGGTTCAGTGCTGGAGGGATCCTGATTAATACCCTAGCAGTTGGCAAAAGCAGCTGATAGCAGTTGACTGGATCTTGCCCTCTCTTTGCCATGAATGGGTTAGAGAATCTGAAGGAGCAATCCTCTTTCATAAGCACTGTGAGAAAATAAATCAACAGAGCACCGGCTTTTTCAACTAGTGGCTCGGAAAGCTCATTGCATCCAAACGACTAAATCCTCTGGGGCTAGAGAGAGAATGCTGTGTTGTGTAGGAGGGTTTTGCAGCACAGTCTCCTGTGGAGCTGGACACCCTGAAACCTGGTGATTGGGAAGGGCCCTGGACAAGGCTGTGGGCAGGAGCAGGCTCTTTCCTGGCTGTGCGAGGGGAGGGGGGGGGCAGACATTGGCCAGGAGCCTTGCTGAGTCAGCTTTCCAATTCTCATCTTTTTTTTGGGGGGGGGGGGGGGCTGGTAAGAAAGAAAGAACACAAAATTTAGAGCTTTCGGAGCTCCACTCCTGTGAGCTCCTGCCCAAAATGAGGCCTGCCATCATTTCCAGTGAGAGCTGACATCATAAAGTTTGGGGGTGAACACTAGATCATCCCCATCCTCAATTGGAAGAATTTAGGAGAGGACTTTGTGTCACCAAGGACACGTTTCCTCTTCCTGGAAGACAGGATCCTATGTATGTTTACTTGGAAGTAAACTTCACTGAGCTCAGTGGTAGTTGCACCCAGGTAAGTGTAGAGAGGGCCCTGTGGCACAGAGTGGTCAGCTGCAGTACTGCAGTCCTAAGCTCTGCTCACGACCTGAGTTTGATCCCCTGTGGAAGCTGGGTTCAGGTAGCTGGCTCAAGGTTGACTCAGCCTTCCATGGTCAGTAAAATGAGTACCCAGCTTGCTGGGGGGAAAGTGTAGATGACTGGATCAGGAAGGCAATGGCAAACCACCCCGTTAAAAAGTCTGCTATGAAAACGTCGTGATGCGAAGTCACCCCATGGGTCAGAAATGACTCGGTGCTTGCACAGGGGACTTCCTTTACCTTTAAGTGTAGAGAAGATTGCAGCCTGAAGTCCAGACAAAGATGTGGATGTGGCTTCTGCCCATTGAACTCAGCCTTGTCCCTTTCTGCCTTTTTTTTTCCATATCATCTCCCTTTCTCTACACAAGACCCTGCAGCAGGCCAGTTTCTGCAACTGGCTGCTTCCCACCAGCTTTGCCTGCCCTTTGGTTGCTGCTGTGAATGCAGGTGAGCTTTGCTTCTCTCTTCCACCATCTCCTGGATCCCTGCCTTTCCTCGATCTTGCTTAATCTTTATGGTCCATCATGATCCTTGGAAGCAACACAGGCAAAGTGATTTTATAGGAAGCAGTCAACCTGTTTTCTGGCTTGACTTGCCTCCCTCCCACACAGGGGTTGTTTTGTAGAAAAATAGGTGGTGGAGCTCATCCAAGGATTGTTATGCAGCTGCACCTACTATTCAATGGACACGGAGGTGGAACTCTCAGAAAGGTTCAGGAGCTGTGCTCCTGTGAGCTCTCACTGAATCTGAGGCCTGCTCCCACACCTGTTCACCATCTTCTGCATCTGTGTTGCTCAGGTGGTCCCTCAATTTCCCAATCAGTACTTCACCTGTTGTGTATATTGATGCTTCCTGTTTCTCACTGATTGGTGCCAGCAGTTGGCATGAGCTCAGACTGGCCTATTCTCCTTTGTCCACTAGCTGCACCCATCACAGTGCTTGGTGAACTATAGTCTGTAAACGGCATAATATTGAAGTAATTTATTCTGAACTCATTAGGATTTGTGGATTGGCATGCTGTGTAACAATGACCAGTATAAATTATGCAGGATTTTAAATGTGGATTATGGAGATTCTTCTTATTCAGGTTTTACTTTTTGGCAGTAAATCCACGAACCCTGGAGACAGTTTGGGCAGAGATCCTCCACACATTCGCCCTCCCTGTGCATTTTCACAGTCGTGGAGTCAATTTATTTTCTTCCACCTGTGTCTTAAAGAATCAGGATTTTCAAAGGAGGATGCTGCCATATATGGTGTCGCCTTTGGAGACATCACAGCACAAACACCTTTTTTAAATTTTTGCACATGCTTTTATCAATACATCAATACTGTAGCTGCATTTAAAAAATCAGTGTTGTAATTATAGGTTAAGTGGGTTCTCTGAATTCCTAGCTTTCTTTTTTTTTAAAGTAATTATCTAGCCTTTTCCATTGTGGTGGCATGCCTTTTTCCTTATAGGGAAGAGTATAGAGATTTTTTTTTAATGAAAGCTGGCAATTCAGAGAACCTGCTTAATCTATTGTTTTAATGGCATGCTGATATATCAGTATTTTAATGCTTTAAAAACAAACTAAAAGACACCAGATGTCTTTAGAGGGGGGGGGGGGAAGTGACAATGACAGTCTAGCCATTGATAAGTGGGCTGATGGGAAGTGGGGGGGGGATGGGCAGGGCAAAGAAAACCAACAGAAACATTATGTATGAGGGGAAAAGTGACTCAAAATTGGCCTGCAGGAAAGATCAGGCAAAGATGGTCTCAATAGAACCAGAACTCCCACCCCAGGTGTGTATGTGTGAACAAGAAGCCTGAAGCAAAAACTAAGGCGTAAAAATGCATGCAGAATCCAGGAGATTAACCAAAACAGTGCAGGGGAAAATTCATGCAGAAAAGCCCAAAGTTTATTTGGCATGCTTTGTGCACTCCTCTGCATCTGTCATCCCTCCTGCTTCAGTATGCCCTTTGATGAAGGGGGCACGCACACAGCAGCTTATAGACTGAATAACACGTTGTTGATCTTCAAGGTGCCTGACTGGATTCCAACTTTGTTCTGTTGCTTCAGACCAGCATGGCTGCCTACCTGGATCTGAGCCCTGAGCCCGCTTCGGTGGGGCAGGGCGGGATATAAATCGAATGAAATAAAGAAAGAAAGAAATAATAAATCTCTTTCCTCAGAATCACTTTTCTGTTATCTTGGTCATAGCACTTTCTGGGGAAAGAAATTGTTCTTCATGGAGCTTCCAATTCCTGGTTCTTTTTTGTGCCCTGAAATTTTTCATTCCTCATTTAATTTCCTCCTCCTCTGTGAGGTCTGATGAGCCCCCCCCCCCCCCCCATGCCTCTCAGAGTCACCCTCAGGGGTTATCCAATAATCTCAAACTTGTGGGAAGCCATCAAAGCAATTCATCCTCCCATTTTGAAGAGAGCCTGAGAAGAATCTTGCTCTGAAAGAGACCATTTGTCTCACCTCGTCAGCAGTTCTGCTTTCCAAGATAAAAGTCCTCAGCTGTCTAGAAGATTGGTAGTCAAATAATAATCTTTCCATGGTGGGGCCTCGGACAGGAAAGATGGAGAATGCAGATTGAAAACATGGTCCAAAGGACATAGCCAGGAAATCCGTAAGGTGGCAGCCACACTGGTCCTACACAAATATTGGGGGAAGTGATTATAACTAGTTTATTTGACAAACTAGTGTGTTAAAAATGCACAAGAAGTAAACTTTCATATTCCATAGGGTGTTTGAGCCTTTGTGAAGTGTCCTTAAGGGGTAAAGAAGCTTGAGAAGGAACTATGGATCCATAGTCTGTGGCTGCCCAAAGCACTGGGCCTGTTGTGTGATTCTCAGAGTGAGTGTGTCAGTTCCGCCCCTTCACAGCGTATCACCACTGTACGTTGTCCTGACTTTCTGGGCCTTCCTTTAATGTCATAGTTGGCTGGATGGAAGGTTAAAACAAGCCTATATCACGTATAATTTGAGCAGCCTATGCTAATTCTTTCGTTCAATGGAAGTTTTAAATGGCATCTTCACATCATGTGAGCTGTGGGAAGGTGAATTTACACCACATTGCTGCGCTGAGCCCTGTTTTTCAAGGGACGGTGGCCTAAAAGCCTCATTTAATTAAAAAGAAATATCCATGGGGGGAAAAAAAGAAAAATTGTTCCACTGGCAAAAAGCAGAGAGATAAGGATGACCCGGCCTATATAGACTATGAGAATAGTTTTCCCACTCACTGTTGCCTCACAAATTGTTTGGATGTTTGTGTTCATTTTCTTCATATGGTATTATTGTAAACCCTTGTAATGGCCATTGGACCTAAGCAATAAAATTTAACTGAACTGAACTTGGACTAGTTATTATTTGTTTCCTTTGGTTTCATTAGGAAATGCCTCTCTTGTTGAAATACTAATTCCATCAACTGATTGCAACAAACTTTCACAAAAATTTCCAAGAGGGGTACATTTGGTAGTGCCTTTGAAGGTGTACGGAATGCCTTTCACCGACATACCTCTTCCAATATCCACCTGTGAATTAGGAACAGAATAGGTTGGTCTTCTAAAAATATATATTTGTTAAAATACTTATACCTTTCCATATAGGTCAAAGAATTTAAAACATACAGTAAAGGTAAAGGTAGTCCCCTGTGCAAGCACCAGTTATTTCCAACTCTGGGGAGACATTGCATCATGACATTTTCACAGCAGACTTTTTACAGGATGGTTTGCCATTGCCTTCTCCAGTCATCTCCACTCCCCCCCCCCCCCCCCAGCAAGCTGAGTGCTCATTTTACCAACCTTGGAAGGTGTAGTTTGGCTGGAAATGAGGACCAAGGGGGGCAATCAGAGCTCGGGGGGGGGCTTTAAGGCAGGGGTGTCAAACATGCAGCCCAGGGGCCAAATCAGAGGGCCAGAGGGCTCCTATCAGGCCCCCAAGCAACTGGATGTCATCTGCTTCCTTCCTTCTCTTTCTTCCTTCCTTCTGCATCACAGCTTGCTTTGCCAGGCTTGCTCAATCATACATGAGCTACAGAGCAATGGCTCTATCTTCTCCATTGGCTGAGGTTCCTCCCTTGGGGAGGAAAGGGGGCTTGCTTTGCCAGGCTCTCTCAATTGCACAGCAGAGCTACTGAGCCAAGCTTCTCTTCCTTCTATTGGCTGAGGCTCCTCCCCTCCTGGTCCCCTGGGGAAGGATGGAAAGAGCCAGAGCTTCCTTTGCCCAGTTCCCTGATCCCAGCATCCATTTAGTCCAGTCAAGGTGATGATTTTTGATTTAACAGTCAAAGGCTTGGTGGAAGAGCTCCGACTTACAAGCCTGACAGAACTGTTAAAGGTCCCGCAAGCCTACCATCCTCAGGGAGCTCATTCCACCAACACAGGGCTGCGATTGAAAAAGCCCTTACTCTTGCTATGGCCAACCTGGCTTCTGTAGAGCCAGGTATTGAAACCTTGACTGTAGTACTTTTTGGGGAATGTGTGGGGAAAGGTGGTCTCATAGGTATGAAGGTCCCTGGCCATATAGGGCTTTAAAGGGACTCTGGAAGAACACACCATGCTGTCTGTGTCTTCTACACAGTGGCTAGTGAGTAAGACTCTGCTGTGGGACAGTGGTTTTTGGACCAGTACTGATATCTTTGGGAATGGTTTCTGCAGTTGCTTTCTGTTGTATTGACATAAATTGCATTTACATTTTGAGTTTACAAAGATTACTCTAGACTAGGGGTGCCAAACGTGCGGTGCAGAGGCCAAATCAGGGCCCCAGAGTGCTCCAATCAGCAACTGGATGTCGTCTGCTTTCTTCTCCCTCTCTCTTGCTTCCTTCTGCATAACAACTTGCTTTGAAAGGCTTGCTCAATTGCACAGGAGCTACAGAGCAAAACCTCTATTTTTCCCATTGTCTGAGGCTCCTCCTTTGGGGAGGAGAGGGGGAGGGAGAGCTTGCTTTGCTGGGGTCTCTCAATTGCACAGCAGAGCTACTGAGCCAAGCCTCCCTTCTATTGGCTGAGGCTCCTCCCCCTCCTGGTCTCCTGGGGAAGGAAAGAGCCAGAGCTTCCTTTGCCCAGTTCCCTGAATCCCACAGGAGAAATACAAAGAAAGCACCTTTAAGATCAACAAGTGCTAATGTTTTAAGTATGTTTTATTATAAGGGGTTTTTTTAAAAAAGTCTTTAATTGTGTTTGTGTTCTTTATAAAGTTTATATTTCTGCTACCTAATATTAAATAGGTCCACACATGGCCCGGCCTGACATGGCCAGGGCCAACAAGGTCTCATTTATGTCATATTCAGCCCTCATAACAAATGAGTTCGACACCCCTGCGTCTAGACTTTGAACCTGGCCTTGCGCCTGAGGGCTGCACTGGCTGCCTCTGCAAGATTCAGCAGAAGGCAAGTGTTGTGTCTTGCATTTCAATCCCGAAATTACAACACAGCGGACGCTACGGAGGTGAGCAGTGGAAGTCCACTGGTCCCCGGATGTAGCTCCGCAAATACACTCCACCAATCAAGATCTGTGGCGGGAAGTTTAACTGGCCAGGATTGGACCTGGCCAGACTGAGGGTTGTTCCGGAGTATGTATATAATCAGGACCCGGCCCGCGTTGCCCTGCCTTGTGATGTACTCGCTAATAAAGCATGTTGCCTTCAACACGTCTCGTCACTCAGTACATTACAGCAAGGAAGAGTCTCCCTAGAAGGAAGACTTCAGAGCCATGCAAGTGATGGAGCCAAGTGGGCAGCCGTGTTGATCTGAAGCAGTTGAACAAAGCAGGAGTCAAGCTGCACCTTTAAGACCAACCAAGTTTTATTAAGCACATGAAAGCTTACGTTCTAAATAAAACTTGGTTGGTCTTAAAGGTGAAACTTGACTCCTGCTTTGTAATTGAGATGGTGGCTTGAGGAGGGAGAAATGGCTGCTTGGATTCCATTAGGTGGGAGAGTGAGCAGAAGGATCACCACCGTTACAGCAGCACCTAATAAAAGAATAAGAATGCATATTTGCATATCGCACATCCTGTTAAATATTCATACCCTCCTTTGAAATATTTAATTCTTGTTATAAACTGTTTTTACATGATTTGGTTCTTGTTATTATCCCTTGGTCTCAGTGTCTGTCTATCCTGTGCTTCATATAAACCAAGCTATCAGCATATAAATAAAAATGTGGCAGTGGAACATAATGGATACAAGATTCAAAGCTTGCATGCCTTTTTCCTGAGCAGTTTGAAAGCAAAAGTGAGGTGCTGTAAAGATTTCCACCTTCCTGTGTCAGGATCTCAAAGCAAACCTGCCCACAAATCGAGTCCACAGAGGTGCCCCCTCTGAAGCAGCAGCAGTCCCAGCAAAGCACTCCGAGAGCTGCTGGACTTGGGCCTGAACCGGAAGGGAAGGGAACTCCTTTGAAGCCGATCCTTCTTAGGATCCTCCTTTGCAGGTTCTCTTAGTTTTGTTTCTGAGATGCTTCCCGAGCATTTTTTCATAATTTAAGTGCACTTGAATTTTAGTTCTGCATTTTTAATTTTGGATGACTGATTACATTTAGAAAATGTGCACACCACTTGCAGGTGAATGGATATGCATCTGTTTGTGCTCTGGTTAGAAAATGCTCCAGCAGGCCCATGGTGGTGCCACTTGGCAAATGCAATATTTATGCTGCAAGCTCTCACATCACGCTCCACGTTAGTCCTGCCCAATTCCAACTTCAAAGCATTCAGTGTTTGCTTCTCCACTAGCTGGGAAGCAGGCATGGGTCTGACTTGGCTCTCTTTTTCATTTACTTACACTCCCCAGTTTCCATCTGGAGCCATGTGGAATTTTTGCATTTCAGATACTTAACCTGACTTTAATTTGAGTTGAAAAGTCTGATATTTTCAATTGCGCTAACATGTCCTAGATGTAGAAGAAAAGGAAGGGGGTGAGGGGTAGGAGGAGAAAGAACACCAAAAAGCTCTTCACAGGAGCATTCCAGACGGTCCCTGTTAAATGACTCTTGGCAGGCGAATGCATGGCAGGCAGTACCAGGGAGCTTAATCAGATCTGGGGAGCTCAGGATCTTTGGAGCAGCAACCAAACAAGGGCATCTCCTTTAGATGCCCAGGAGATCTGCTCCCACATTTTTCCTTTGGACCATCTGTGCAGAGTTCATTGGAGCTGGGGGTGGTGATGCTAAGAGCAGCTCCCCTTACGATGACCTTTTATTCAGAAGGAAATAAATCAGATCATACAAATGGCCTCCAGAGTTGGCATTTGTGCAGCAGGATTAGCACCGTTTGTTCAAAAATAAGTACCTACTTTCAAAACTCACCTGTATCAAGATGCATTAGGAACAGGGGACTGACATTTCCACACCTGCTTTGCAAATGAGCATTTTTATGACTTCTAGATGTGTCCTTTTCTCCTTTCCATTTGTAAGGGAGGATCCCTTGTGTAATGTACTGAGTGACGAGACATGTTGAAGGCAGCATACTTTATTAGCGAGTACATCACAAGAGGGAGAACGCGGGCCAGGTCCCCAATTATATACACGACCTGGAACAACCCTCTGCCTGGCCAGGTGCAATCCTGGCCAGTTAAACTTCCCGCCACAGGTCTTGATTGGTGGAGCGTATATAGAGTTTGCAGTGTTGTAATTTCAGGACTGAAATGCAAGACACAACACTCCTCCCCCCTTAGTTCAAGACACAAAGTCTTTCAAGTAGGCTGGCGCCCTGCGTTCCCTGGTCGACCTTCTCGGGGTTATTTGGGGAGTTGGAGTGGCCGCCATGGCTGGCGAGGCTGCTGGTTCCTCGTGGTGGGGTGATGTCGGAAGAGGGCTGTCCGCCGCTTGTTGCTGTTTTGGAACCTTTGCTCTGGGGGGGGGGGTTGCTCCCTCCGCTGTGGTGCTCTTCTGCCCACATAATCGGTGCGACTGGCATAGGTTGGGTAGCTCCCGGGGGGGTTGGTGTTACTTCTCCCCCACTCCCCGCTCCCCCTAACGCTGTCGGTTTTTTCGGCAAGGTGCGGCGGTGCAGCTGGTCAATATGCCTCCTTAGGATCTGGCCCCCCTCTGACAAGACCTCGTAGGAACGGGACCCGGTGACCCACAGCACCCATGCACCTACCCACTCCGGCCCGCTTGCAAAGTTCTTTGTGTATACCGGATCCCCCAGAAACAATCCCCTAGTGGAATCTCGAGTCTCGGGGGAACTGCGGAGGTCCATAGCCCGGTCAGGGTGCAACCTGCCTAACCTAGTGATCAACTTCCTCTCCATTATCAACTCGGCAGGGCTTAACCCAGTGACGGGATTGGGGGTGATTCTATTCCCAAATAGGAAGGCTGCCAGGTGGTGGTCCCACTCCCCCTGTACATTGTGGTGCACACCATGTGCTCTGCTTGGCTTTTGGTGGCTGGATGGAAAGGGGCAGACCGAATGTGCTGGATGAGGTACCTATTCAGGAACTCCTGGAATTCCCGGGAGGTGAAAGCAGTACCATTGTCTGTAACAAGGGTCTCGGGGATCCCATGGGTACAAGGCTCTGACCGCCACCACAGTGGAAGTTGAAGCTACGGGAATCACCTCCAATCACTTGGTGTACGCATCAACTAGAATAAAGAATATTTGGCCCTGGTATGGCCCCGCAAAGTCTAGGTGTAGTCGGGACCACGGCCTCCTATTGGACTCCCAGAGGTGGACCGGGACACTGGGCGTATCTGGCCGGGACTCTTGGAAGGGTTGGCACCTTCGAACCCGCCCCTCTATCTCCTCATCCATCCCTGGCCACCATACGCAGCTACGTGCCAGGGCCTTCATACGCACTATCCCCAGGTGTGTTTCATGTAAGGCTTCCAGCACTTGCTTCTGCAGTGTGGGGGAACCACCACCCTGTACCCCAGAGAATAAACCCTTGTGTATGGACAGTTCTTCTCTGCGAGATGCAAATGCCCTGAATTCTGCATCCAGTTTGCCCTTTCCACCCAGTCTAAAATGCGTGTGGGGATGCGGTTTCTGCCCTTGGCCCGAGCAACCTCAGCAGCGTGAAGGGGCCTCTTGGGTAGAGTCTCTATAAGCATCACATGGTGGGCAGGAGTAGGATCCGGATCCATAGAGGGCAGTGGCAGGCAGCTGAGGGCATCAGCATGTCCCATAGCTTTGCCAGGGCGGTGGACCAGGGCATATGTGTACGAGTTGAGGAACTGGTTCCACCGCAGGACGCGCTGTGACAGAATCTGCAGTGTCTGGTGGTCTGGGGCGAGGAGACCCAGAAGCGGCTTGTGGTCTGTGGCAATCGTGAAACACCTACCGTACAGGTAGTCGTTGAATTTATGCACACCCACCAAGATTGCCAAGGCCTCCTTGTCTATCTGGGCATACTTACGCTCCGCAGGGGTCAGGGTCCGTGAATAATAGGCCACGGGAACCTCCCTCCCATCTGGGAGTTGGTGCCCCAGAACAGCGCCCACCCCATACGGGGAAGCATCGCAAGCCAGAATCACTGGTAGGGATTCATCAAAATGGTGGAGCACAGCATTGGAAACTAGGAGGTCCTTTTCCCAGACCCACGGGGCATGTTTAACGAGGAGCCTATGTAGGGGTTCTGTGATGGCTGCTTTGTGGGGCAAAAATGAATGGTAAAAATTTAATTACCCCAAGAAACTTTGTAACTCCACCTTGCATGTGGGTGCCGGGGCGTGGACTATTGCCCTGGTCGGGTGGATTCCCATGGCATCCACAGCAAACCCCAAGAACTCCACCCTCGACACCCTGAGGGAACACTTCTCCCGCTTCACTTTAAGTCCCGCCGTCTGGAAGCAGTGGAGTACCTCTCGCAGACGGCTGCTGAACTCCTCAGCATCCGGGGTAGCAATCAAAACGTCATCGAAAAACAGTTGCACTCCGGGGATCCCTTTGAGAAGAGAGTCCATTATGCTCTGAAAGATTCCCAAAGCCACACAAACCCCAAATTGCAACTGAAAAGCTCCCCTGTGAGTCACAATGGTCTGAGCCTCTGCTGTCTCGGCATCCACTGGGAGTTGCTGGTACGCTTTGGCCAGGTCCAGTTTCCCAAAAACCTTAGCGCCTGCTACGGCTGCCAGGATGTGGCTGACCACCGGAATGGGGTATGGTTGTCCTGGAGCGCTTTATTTATTGTGCACTTATAGTCAGCGCATATGCGCACATCTCCATTCGGCTTTACCGGAGTGACTATGGGTGTTTCCCATGCAGCGTAGGATACCGGTTCTATTACTCCCTGGGCCGTGAGGTTTTTTTTGGGTTTAAGAGTGAACGGAACTCGCCTGGCCTTCAGCCTTATTGGTCTCATGTGGGGATTGAGAGGTAAGGTGGTGGGAGGCCCCTTGTAGCACCCCAGGGACCCATCAAACACTTCCGGGAATTCCCGGCTCACGTGCTCAAAATTGTTTGTTTGCATCTGCTGCACCCCGACTATTTGAATGCCCAGCGGTCAAAACCAGGCCAGAGAGCCAGTTTGGTGTAGTGGTTAAGTGTGCAGTCTCTTATCTGGGAGAACCAGGTTTGATTCCCCACTCCTCCACTTGCACCTGCTGGCATGGCCTTGGGTCAGCCATAGCTCTGGCAGGGGTTGTCCTTGAAAGGGCAGCTGCTGTGAGAGCCCTCTCCAGCCCCACCCACCTCACAGGGTGTCTGTTGTGGGGGAGGAAGGTAAAGGAGATTGTGAGCCGCTCTGAGACTCTTCGGAGTGGAGGGCGGGATATAAATCCAATATCTTCTTCTTCTTCAATGTGGTGAGCTGGTGCTTGACCATGAGTATGTCCAGCGTGCCCTTAAAGTTCTTAAACTCTACCCTTACAGTGGCCCAACTCAAAATCTGTACAGGGTTTTTCTGGAAGTCCCGCAGTATGAAATCGGCCGGTCGCAACCTGGGCCGGCCATGAGGGCAAAGGTTTCTTAGAGACTCCTCCGAAATTATGGAGGTGGAGGAGCCCGAGTCCAGCTCCATTAGGCATAGAGTGCCCTCAATGACGACTGACACTCTGACCTTATTGGGGGTGGTGAGCGGCAAGTTCATTACCTGCAGGCTAGTCGATGCGGTTGAGTAGGCGGCGGTCGAGTCGTGGTGGGTGGACTGGCGTCTGCGGTTGGCCTTGGCCCGGCAAGCCCGCACTATGTGGCCCACTCTTCTGCAGTTCCTGCAGTCCACATTGCAATAAGGGCAGTCCCGTCACTCATGTGGATCTCCACAGCTGGTGCACTTGGTGTTGGCTGGTCTCTCTGTCGCACGTGGCCGAGTAGGCACTCTCGGCCCCATTCCTGGTTGGCGGCGGAGCTGGTGTGCCTCCTCCTCCTCTGGGTCGCCTGGTGCCATCTCCTCCTGGTGGATGGCTTCAGCTCATGGGTTTTGGTAAGCTTTGGTTGCTCTTTCGAACACAGTGGTTTCGTTGAAGGCGAGTTGGAGGGTGATCTCCTCCTTTGCAAAGAGCTTTTGCTGCAGTCTTTCGTCTCAGAGGCCCCAGACCAATCGATCTCTCAGGCCTTCCTCCAGCTTGTCGAATCTGCAGTTCCCCGCAATCTGGCGGAGGGCGGCCAGGTAAACGGCGGCCATCTCTCCCACCCCTTGATCCCTCTTGTGGAAGAGAAATCGGTGGGCAATGATGGATGGGGCAAGAAATGCCCGGTCAGGAGTCTGACCACCTCTTCGTACATTTTCTCAGTGATCTTCATGGGGGCCGAGAGACCCTTGGCTATCTCAAAAGTGGCCTCCCTGCAGACGCTTAGGAGCACGTCTCTCTTACGGCTGTCATCTGTAATCATGTTTGCTCGTATGTAGCAGTCAACCCGCTCCGTGTAGGTCTCCCACCTCTCGGGGTTGGCAGGGTCGAAATCAGCCAGGTGGCCTGTAATCCCACTCGTGTTAGCCATGGCGGCAGCGAGCACTTCAGTCTCTCTAGACTGCGTGCCTTGCTCATCTCCAGCCAGGTCAGCGAATTCCCTCTTGGGGAGTTACCTGTCTAGCATCCCACCTTCGTCGCCAGTGTAATGTACTGAGTGACGAGACGTGTTGAAGGCAGCATGCTTTATTAGTGAGTACATCACAAGAGGGAGAACGCGGGCTGGGTCCCCAATTATATATACAACCCGGAACAACACTCTGCCTGGCCAGGTCCAATCCTGGCCAGTTAAACTTCCTGCCACAGATCTTGATTGGTGGAGCGTATATAGCCACTGCCAGTTCTGACATTATAACACCCCCGCCGGCGGCCCCAGGAGGGGGGGAAGGCGGGAGACCGCACGAGCTCAAGATAACCTTCGATGGCGATGGAGACGAAGTGGAATACTTCACCATCCAGTGCAACACCTTCTTCACGCACTGGGGAGCCGGCTACCCGATGGAGGCCAGCCGCGTAGACCACATAGCATCCTGGCTAAAAGGGGCCGCGAGAAAATGGTACGTGGGGCTGTACACCGGGCGGAAGCCCAAGTTGGCCTCGGTGGCCGAGTTCCTCCAGGCGATGCTACACCAGTAGGGGGACCCCCTACGGGAAGAGAAAGCCACCGAGGCTCTCCAGAGGATCGAGCAGGGGAACCGCACGATTCGCGAATACGCCACCGAGTTTATGGGTCACTGCACCGGGGTGAGAGGTTGGAGCGAGCTGATGAAATGCTCGGCGTTCAAGAACGGGCTGAACGCGAACATACTCGACAGGTGTTACCACCAAGGGAGACCCGACACTCTCGTGGGGTGGATTCAACTGGCGGGCGAAGTGGAGACGAATCTGCAGCACGTCGGGCTACGCCGGCAGCAGCAGCTGGGAAAGAGGGGAGGAAAGGCAACCCCGAAGGCAGAGGCGAAGAAACCACTAGCGACCTCCACGCCAACCGGCGGCGGGCGGAGGTGCTTCAGGTGCGGAAACCCGGGGCACCTCGCTGCCAACTGCCCCGCGAGAGCCCCGACGGCTACGCCACCCCCCAAGCAGCCCACGAGCACACCAAAGAAGGGAGGGAGCCGCGCCAAAGAGCCCAGTCGGGGCGCCGTCGCCACGTCCATGGCGATTGACGAGGAAACTATAACCATCGGCGAGTCAAGCGAGGAATCGTGGGACCCCGAACCGGCGGAAAATGACAGCGACCTGCTTTAATGGGTGCCGCAAAGCAGGTCCGGGAAACGCCAGCACCGATGATGGTGAGAATTACCGGGGAACTTTTATTTATGGCAGTGACCCTACTAAACCCCCACCTCAAATGCTTTATGCACACCCGCGCACTGATTGACTCTGGGTGCACGAGAGACATCATGTCCCCTTGCCTAGTAGAGGCCTTAGGGTTGACAAAATCCCCCCTGCCTTGCCCCATCCAATTCGCACAAGTGGACGGGTCGGTGATGAGGGGCGAGCCCTGCACCGAAGAGACCCAAGTGGTGCCCATGGGGACCGAGGACCACTGGGGGATAGAGGTGTTCGTAGTTGCCCCCTCATCCTCGTTTGATTTGGTAGTGGGGGCGGGCTCGCTAGCGAGGCACCAGCCAGATATACAATGGCAGGCCCAGATCGTTCGCTTCCCCGACTGGCGATGCGAGCACCACCACTGGAGGGAGGAGTGGGGGCCAAAAGCCCCGCCGCGAAACGAGCGGCTATGCTTGACCATAGAAGAGGTGAAATCGATCCCCAGAGAATACTGAGACCTAAAAGGGGCTTTTAGCGAGCGGGAAGCGGACGAACTCCCCCCGCACCGCCCCACCGACTGTGCGATTGAACTAATACCGGGGCAAGAGCTGCCGAAAGCGAAACTGTACTCGATGGGGTGGGCGGAGAAGGCGGAACTGAAAAAGTTCATAGACAAAAACTTGAAGCGAGGTTTCATCCGCCCCACTACAGCCCCCCACGCAGCCCCCGTATTGTTCCGAAAGAAGAAAGATGGAAGTCTGAGACTTTGCACAGATTTTCGCGGGATTAACGGGATTTCCATGTCCAACGCCTATCCGATCCCGTTGATAAAGGACCTGTTAAGCACTGTGGCTGAGGGCAAGGTGTTCACCAAACTTGACTTGCGTGACGCGTATTTCCGCGTCCGGATCAAGGAGGGAGATGAATGGAAGACGGCGTTCAATATGCCGATGGGACAATTTGAGTACTTGGTTATGCCGTTCGGGCTACAAGGGGCGCCCAGAGTATTCATGAACTTTATCAATGAGGTCCTGCAGGAATACTTGTATAAGGGGGTGGTGGTGTACCTGGATGACATCATTATTTACTCAAAGGACCTAGAGTCACATGTGCCCCTGGTCAGAAAGGTGTTGACTACACTGTATCAAAACAAATTGTATGCCAAATTGTCTAAGTGTGAGTTCCACAAAACGGAACTAGATTACTTGGGATTCAGAGTGTCGGGGGAGGGATTAGCAATGGACCCCGCGAAAATACAAGCGGTACTGGATTGGGAGCCCCCCCGAACCCGACGGCAGTTACAATCATTCCTCGGGTTTGCAAATTTTTACTGCGGGTTCATCAAGGGGTTCGCCCAAGTCATGCTGCCCCTCACGGAGCTCCTCAAGACCAAAGGGAGGGGGGAGGAAGCGAAGAAACCAGGGGCGCGCCTCAATTGGTCGCCCGAGTGTCAACGCGCTTTCGACAAACTGAAAAGATTGTTCACCAGCGAGCCGGTGCTGGCCCACCCCAATGAATTAAAGCCCTTCGTGGTGCAATGCAACGCTTTCGATGTCGCGGTGGGGGCCATATTAATGCAGAGGGACGAGGAGGGGGGGCTCCGACCCTGCGCCTACATTTCCCACAAATTCTCCAACGAGCAGAGAAACTGGTCGGTGTGGGACAAGGAAGCTTTCGCAATCACGTTCGCCCTTAAAACCTGGCGATCGTGGCTAGAAGGGTCCCGGGTCCGGTTTGAAATCTGGACTGACCATAAAAACCTGGAAGCATTGACCGGCCGGTGTAAACTGACAGCCAAGCAAATTAGGTGGGCCGGATTCTTTGCCAAGTTTGACTTCGTGCTGAAACACATCCCCGGCACCAAGAATTTTCTCGCAGACGCGCTCTCGCGCATGCCCCAGCATGATAGTCAAAGAAAGGAGGTGATAGACTCTCTGATCCCCCCAGACCAAGTAGCAGGGGGAGTCACCACCCAATCAGGGAAAACAACCGGAGCCCCAGAGCTGAAAGGAAAAGACCGTTTCGTGGCCGAGACGGAAGCGGAGGGAGGGGATCGGCCCGAAGGAATAGAGAAGGGAGAAGGGGGGCTTTGGTATCACAATGGGAAGATCTACGTGCCCAGAGCCCTGCGCAAAGAAGTACTGGGAAATTGCCACGCAGGCAGGCTGGCAGGGCACTTTGGTTACGTGAAAACCCTGAACCTAGTCACGAGACAGTTCTGGTGGCCCCAATTAAAAAGAGATGTGTCAGAATTCGTAAGTTCTTGCCCCACATGCATCATGGCGAAACGGAGAGGGGGGAAGCCACCCGGCCACCTCATTCCCCTGCCAACAGCCACCCGACCGTGGGCGGTGGTCTCGATGGACTTCATAGTCGAGCTACCCCCCTCCCAAGGGAAAACGGTGATACTGGTGGTGGTAGACACCTTTTCCAAGCAAGCCCACTTCATCCCATGCAAGCAGCTCCCCACCGCTAAGAAACTGGCGCACCTTTTCTTTAATCACGTGGTACGCCTACACTCATTCCCCGACAAGGTCATTAGCGACCGCGGGCCACAGTTCGTTGCCAACTTCTGGCGGAAGTTTTGCAAAATTGCAGGGATAGAGCAGGGACTAAGCTCCGCCTACCGCCCGCAAACGGACGGACAGACGGAGAGGGTGAACGGGCTTCTCGAGCAATACCTTAGATGTTACATCAACTTCCAACAGTCGAACTGGGTGGAGCTATTAGCCTTCGCGGAGTATTGCTATAACAACAGCCTACACAGCTCCACAAAAACCTCGCCCTTTCAGATAGTGAACGGCTATGAAGGCAAGCCATTTCCACACCTCCCTCTACCGGCAGGAGAGCCCAAACCAACCTCCTGTCAACAGTGGTGGGAGGGAGTATGACGGGGGTGGGAATCAATAAAAGAAAACCTGGAACAGGCCAAAGAGGAATACAAATGGCAGTTTGACAAAAAGCATTCCCCCCAGTGGGAATTTAAAGTGGGGGAGAAGGTATTCCTGTCCACCAAGAACCTCCCCCTCCCACAAACCTGCCGAAAACTGGCCTACAAATATTTGGGCCCATTCACAATTAAGAGGGTGATCAACAGTGTGACGGTGGAACTAGAACTACCAAAATTGTTGAGTAAGATCCACCCTGTTTTTCATTGCAGCCTTCTTCGCAAAGATCCTGGGGCTACATCCTGGCACCCTCGCCCTCCCGAGCCACCTCCTACACGAGTGAAGGGCCAGAGTCACCATGAGGTCCAGGAAATCCTGGATTCCAGGGTCCACCGGGGGGTTCTGTACTACCTGATCCGCTGGAAATACTTCCCCCCGAGCTGCGACGAATGGGTCAAAGCCAGTGATGTAGCTGCCCCGCAACTGCTAAAGAAATTCCACCTACTGTACCCACACAAGCCCAGGGCGAAAGCTTAGGGGGGGGCAGTATGTCCGAACTTGTAACTTTCCTATATGCTGTTAGCCTAACTGACTCCATATTGAAAGCAATACTAACCCAGGAGGCTTACCTAAAATACTAACCAGTTCCCTTGCTGTGTATGCCTGTGCATTTCAAACAAACTGTGATCACTGAAGGGTAACAGATAGCTCAGGGTCAACATCTGCAAATGGCCTTTTGAAGCCGGGCCGGCCCACACTTTCTCAGCGGGATTCCATCCTCCCTGCCTGATAACAACCATGAGAAGCAGACTGTTGTCTCTACCCGTGTGAGTGATCGGTTTATTGTTGTCAACAGAATCCCATAAAGTGTATCGAATACTAGCTGTCTGTTATCAGTGTTATTCTGCACCTCAAGCTCTGAAGTTCTCTAATAAATGCCTATACTTGCAACTAAGTCTTGGGCCTTTCTTGAAGTTCTGCCAGTTCTGACAGTTCGCAGTGTTGTAATTTCAGGACTGAAATGCAAGACACATCACCTTAGTTGAGAATTTCCTTGCAATTGGAGGAGGGGAGAAAACTTAGGCCCACAAATATTCTGCCTTTCCTTGTCCCTAGATAAGGGATGCTTTTTCTCTATTTGCCTGAAATTTGGGATTCAGGATCCCTCAGGTGAGGGAGAGTCCCAGAAAATTTCCTTCAAACATAGCATGGGAATTCCTCTGACTGGAACCTGGCCTTCCTTCTGTTCACCTACATCTCCTGCCCACCATATAACTCTTTTTTTTCACCTTACAATGGTCTTGAAGTTCTTTTTCTGCATTCCCAGTATGCAAGACTGCATGTTGTCTGTTTTCATGCCACCCTTCCTTTTGTGATATCAGGATGCTGTAGAAGTTCTGCTGTTTTCCCTATTTTATAATTTCAACAATTTATTTGTTTATTTATTTGTTTTATTCAATTTATATCCCACCCTTCCCACAGAAGCAGGCTCAGGGTGGGTTACAGCAAAGATTGAACAGAATAAGGTTGAGATACAATAAAACAGACTAAAAATGCATCTAAAAACTCTGCCTTAGCAGTCATGATCAAACACACCCAGCGGCCACTCAGTATCAAGTGCTTTGGGTGGGGGGAGGCCAGATAAAGAGTGGTGTCTGCCATCTTAGCTAAAGGCCTGGCGGAAGAGCTCTGTTTTGCAGGCCCTGCAGAACTGCAACAGATTCCACAGGGCCTGATCTCCAAGGGGAGCTCATTCCACCAGGCAGGGGCTGGCCTTAGTCGAGACAAGCTGGACATCTCTGTGGCAAGGGACAACCAGAAAGTGTTGGGTGGCTGATCGTAAAGACTGATGGGGCTCATATGTATGCAAGCCTCTGGCCAGATAGGGGTTTGAAGGAAAGCACCAGCACCTTGAAGCAGACTTGGTACTCAATAGGCAGCCAGTGCAGTTCATGCAGCGCAGGATGGATCCATACTTGCATAGGCAACGACGTCAACATCCATGCAGCTTTAGTTTTCAGATCAGAGCCAAGGGCAGCCCCATGTAGAGAGAGCTACAGTAGTCCAGCCTGGAACTGACCATTGCATGGGTCACTGTGGCCAGGTCATGGGCTTCCCTTTTTCAGAATATCTGCCACCTCGTTAATAGATTCCATAAGTGGAATGCAGGAATCTTTAGCTATTGGTTCATTTCTCTTTGACTTGATTGGATAGTTGCTTAGGAGAATTGTTTAAGGAAAGCCAGATGGCCCACCCATGACCTGAGGTCACTGCCATTCACACAGGTGAGTTGTGACTCTTATGATCAGTTAGCTCTGATCATGTGCCAACACACACGTACCATCTGTGGGCCATTGAGTTGATCCGTCCTGCTCACACACACACACAATGAAGTGGCAGATGGTGGGATTAGACAGGAAGTCACTTTAATCTAAGCAGGACCCTGGAGCAGACCCATAGCTATGGTGGGGCTCCAAGGGTCCCAGCCCCACAACTTCAACACCAAGGCCAGAGACTTGTCCCTGCCACTTACTACCCCCTAACTTTTGATTACCTCCTGCACTTCCCACACTCTCTTTGGGGGGATTCTGGAATCACCAGAGCAGCCAGTACCATGACATCAGCCAAGCCAGGGGGGTGGGAGGGGGGAAATTGTTTAGTTTGCACCAAAACATTTGTTACTTGGCAAAAAAAGGGTAACCTGCGAGCCTTCTCCTTTCCCCCTGCAATCTGCCTCAACAGCTCCCTCCATCAACATCCTTTCCCCCTCGCAGGGCCTGGGGGACTTGCACACATTCACTGGGGATTGGGACTGTTCTATACACAGGTGCAGAAGCAAGAGCATGTAAGGTAGTTGTGCAGGAGGTTGGACTAAATTGCCCTGGAGGTTTCCAACTCCTTAATGGTCAGAGACCCACGTGTCTTTAGAACTGCCTCTCCCAGTATACCCTCAGAAGAACATTGTGCTCAGTAGACTGAAACTTCCTGGTGGTCCCTGGCCAAGGGATATCCGTCTGCTCTCCACCCTGGCTCCAGTCTGGCAGAACTCTCTGCCAAAGAATATCCCTGCCCTGCAAGACTTGATGCAGTTCCACAGGGTCTGTAAGGCAGAGATGTCCCACCAGCCGCTTGGTTGAAGACAGTGAGGATCTCATCGTTCTGGCACTGCCATTCCCCCCTGCCCCCCCCCATGCAGCAGTGGCACTACTGGAATTCTCTAGTGTCATCTTTTAGCTTAATTATTCACTGCCCTGAGCCTGCTTTGACAGGGGGAGGGCAATCTAAAATCTAATGAAATAAAGATGAGATTCCAAAATAGAAATGGAGCATAATGTTTAAGGCACAGCTTCCCCATGAAGGAATTTATGCAGGAGAACCTGTAGAAGCAGCTTCACACAGCAGCTGATCCCAATGCCAGGCACAACAGGAGGCCTCCTCTAAATGCTCACAGGAGGTTGGACCGGGGTTGCATCTCCTTCAAACTTCTCAGCAACTCTGATACTGAGTATCAAATGCATTTATGGGGACACTGAAGTGATGCTGTTGGGTCAGCTGGGGCTGGTCACTCAGCCTGGCCCACCTTATAGGGTTGGTGGTGGGAAGGGGGTGCTGGAGGGGGAAGTTCAATGTGCCTCGTTGATATCCTCAGAGGTAGGACAGATGAAGAGAGGAGGCAAAGAGTGAGAGGCAGATCATAGCTGTACTTGGCAGGGTGTATTGGGAGGGGGCTGGAAAACTACCTTATTTACTTGCAAGGAAGAGGACTCATCTCATAAAAGTGCTAGATATACAAAAAGTAACTAATTTGTTTGGAAATGTAAGATATCCCCCCCCCTTTGTTGTTATCCTTTGAGAAAAAAACCTAGTCTTGCATATGATTAAATACGTTGGTTGGGGCTTTAAATCATTTGCTTTTACTCCTAGGAATCCATTGTTTTTGTTTGTATTTTGAGTAATAAGTAATATACATTAATTGGGTTTGCCTGTGTCCTTTATAATGGTTATATATCTGGTACCTGGCAATTCCATTAAATGGCACACATAGCCTGGCCAGACAAAGTAACATTTATGTCAGATCCATCCCTCGTAACAAATGAGTTCAGTGCTTCTGCTTTAAATAGAACAAAATAGGAGTCAAGTGGCACCTTTAAGATGAACTTAGTTTTATTCAGAACGTAAGCTTTCATGTGTACTTGATTCCTTGTCTGATGAAGTGTGCTTAGAGAGCACACAAAAGCTGAGGTTCTGAATAAAACTAAGTTCATCTTAAAGGTGCACTTGACTCCTATTTTGTTCTACTACTTCAGACCAACATGGCTGATTACTTGGATCTATCTGCTTCAAATAGTTTGTCTTTCAAAGAGTAGAATGTAAGAACAGCTACTGAGACTGTAAACAGTAACTGAGTAATACGGATCTTGAGTAGCAGATGTCCAATTTGGTCCAGCAGGAGACACTCTCAGAGTAACTGGCGGGAGTGGTTTTTGGAAAGCCCAGGAAAAAGAGAAATAGGTGGCTTTGCCAAGTGGAGATTTGGGTGGGCACTGGGTTTTCCACTTCTAGTGACCAGCCTGAAAGAACTAAAAGGGACTTGTGAATCCGTTCCTTCATGGTGCACAGATTGTGGAAATATAGAGTGTGTTTTGCAGAGAACCAGAGAGAGGCAGCAAGATAAATAATCTCTCCCCTCCAACATGGAGTAGAAAAGCCATAAAAAGAAAGGAAAGTCTAACAGGGATCCTGACCTCTGATCTCTTTGACCCTCTTTTATGTTTTCTTGACTTCAGTCTTATTGTGGGCCATTGCCTGAGTATGATTTATTTGTTTCTCTTGGCATCCAAACAAGGGGCCTGGAGATGAGAAAAGGCTATTGAGAGTCTGTTTCCGAACCCCCCTCCCCTTTTCTGCTGTGCTCAAAGGCTGCCCCAGGAGCTGCCTCCAAGCTTTTGTCTCTCCAGCCAGCAGGAGGAAGGTTTACATTCTTAAAACAATAGACTCCACTGGCCTGTGGAATGGCAGGTCAGACGCTATTTCTCTAGCTGTCAAGGAGGGGGTTTTCTTCCTGCCTGATGAGGAAAGCACTGCAGGGAAATGCAGCCTTGATTCAACAATAAATAACAATAAGAAAATGACTGATCTTCTTTGTTGGCTGCATCAGCAAAACTGAAACAAAGCATAAATGGTGATGCCCCTTTGGACTAATCAAAATCCAACCAAAATCACATCCATATAGTCAACATAACCAATTCATCTATAATCGTTTGAAACACTTGTGTCTGTTACACTGATATACTTTCCTGATATACGTTCCAAGCTTTCCTGGAGGATACATCTGCCCTTTACCCATTCCAGTCCAGCTTCTGCCCTGGTCATGGGATGGACACTGTTCTGGTCGCTCTCACAAATGTCCTCAGAAGGAATCTGGATCAAGGCGGGTCAGCACTGCTGTTGCTTCTAGACCTATCAGCAGCATTTGACACAGTCGATTATGATCTAATGACCCACCGCCTTGCTGACATTGGAGTTCAGGGGGTTGCCTTACAGTGGTTCTCCTCCTTTCTCTGTGGTCGGGAACAAAGGGTGGCACTTGGTTAGCAGACCTCCCTGCAGCACCCCCTTGAATGTGGGGTGCCTCAGGGAGTCATTCTCTCACCCATGATGTTTAACATCTATATGCGCCCCCTTGTCCAGATTACTCGAGGTTATGGGCTGCGTTGTCACCAGTATGCAGATGACAACCAGCTCCATCTATTGATGGATGACCATTCAGACCCCACCGCAAATCATCTGACCAGGGCCTTAGATGCTGTGGCTAGATGGTTGCAGTTAAATCGGCTGCAGCTTAATCCTGTCAAGCATCGGTATTTCGCATAATCCAGCTATTGTTTAAATCAAAGATTGTATTGATAATCCAACACTTGTCCAAGGAACGATACCTTGGAAGTGATACAGAATGTTACATAGCATGGCATCTTAAAGGCTACTTCAAAGTTCAGATAGCTTCAAAACATAACATACAGATGTGAATTGCATAGAAGGTTCAAAGCATACTATCAACTACTCATTTGGATACTATAACATCTCTCAGTTCCCACACATTTCTGACTTGCTGATATGTATGGGAACTCGGGGGAGAGGCACTTCTTGCTTTACAATAGGAAGATTACTTGCATATCCTGCATCCTTGAGAGTCCACAAGTGGGGGAACTTTGACGAGAGATCTTTATTCAGAAAAGAGGGATAATAGAAAGGGGGGGGAAGTATGAACACAAAATGCCTACTAAATTAATACTCAGAAATATCATGCTTGACATACTGCCCCCTCTAAGATCTTGCTCAGGGCTTGGAGGGGTGCAACTTGTAGAATTTTCTTACTTTTGCTTGCGCATTCGAGCTCTCTACCCATTCATCGTGGCTTGGTGAAAAATGCTTCCATTTGATTAAAAAATACATCTGATTAAAAAAATACAACACCCCCAGTTTTAACTTGGCATCTAATATTTCTTTAACTTCGTGGTGACTCTGACCCCCAATCTGGATAGGTTGTGGAGCTTGTGGTCGAGGGTTCCAGGGTCTCTGCAGAGAAGACTGCAATGAAAAACAGGGTGTATTTTACTAAACATTTTTGGTAATTCTAATTCTACTGTAACTTTGTTTTGGTTAAAACAATTTTTTATTTAGTAACATGTGGTAACACATTATATTTCTGGCATCACTAATAACTTCTTCTATCTATCCCATATATTACTTTCTACCCACCCCTCCTCCCGTTACTTGACCCCACCGGCATTATTAAAATTTTTCTTTTTTCTAAAACTTAATCGTTATTAAAAATTGTCCAATGTCCTTTTATTTCCCACTCTTCTTCTACATATCTTCTGAACTTTTTCCACTCCATCTTAAAAACTTGTAAATCATAGTCTCTTAAAATTCTTGTTTGTCCATTTCACTCCATGTAATAACTTTTACAATCCAATCCCATTTTCCTGGTATTTTTTCTTGCTTCCACAACTGCGCATATAATGTCCTAGCCGCTGAAAGCAAGTACCAAATTATAGTTCTATCTTCTTTGGGAAATTTTTCCATTTGTAATCCCAACAGAAAAGTCTCTGCAACTTTCTTAAATTCATATCCCAAGATCTTAGAAATTTCTTGTTGAATCATCTTCCAATACTTTTTTGCTCTTTCAGAAGTCCACCACATACGGTAGAAAGAACCTTCATGTTTTTTACATTTCCAACATCTATCTGGCATCTTGTTCATCTTTGCCAATTTTTAGAAGTCATATACCATCTATACATCATTTTAAAACATTATATCATCTCTAATACTATGACACGTCGACAGCTTCATAGAATTCTTCCACAAGTATTCCCAAGTTTCCATCTGTATTTCTTTATTTACATTAATTGCCCATTTAATCATTTCAGATTTCACTACTTCATCCTCCGTAGACCATTTTAAAAGTAATTTATATATTTTTGAAATTAATTTTTCATTGTCTCCAAGCAGAACTTTTTTCATTTCGGTTTGTTCTTTTCTTATTCCAGTTTTGATATAATTATCCACCAAACTCTTTATTTGTTGCATTTGGATCCAATCATATTTATTATTCAGTTCTTCAGCAGTTTTCAATTCTATTTTGCCACTTTGTGTTTTTAATAATTGATTATATGGCAACCACTTTTCTTCACCTATCTCAGCCGTTATTTTTATTACTTCAGCTGGCACTATCCATAACGGTCCTCTCTCATCTCCATATTTCTTATATTTGATCCATGTATTTAACAAATTATTTCTTATATAATGGTAAGAGAAAAAACTGTTCATCTTCTTTTTTCCATAATACAAATACGTGTGCCAGCCAAATTTATTTCCGTGACCTTCCAACGCTAAGAGTTTTTTATTTAACAGCATTATCCATTCTTTTATCCACACTAAACAAACTGCTTCCTGATATAGTTTTAAATTTGGTAATTGAAATCCAACTCTCTCTTTTGCATCTGTTAAAATTTTCATTTTGATACTTGGTTTCTTCCCAGCCCACACAAATTCCGAAATTTTTTTTTGCCATTTATCAAATTGTTTACTGTCCTTCACAATCAGAATAGTTTAAAACAAATACATTATTCTTGGTAGAATATTCATTTTAATTGCAGCTATCCTGCCCAGCAATGACAAATTAAGTTTATTCCATTTTAACATATCTTCATCCATTTTATGCCATAGCTTCTCATAGTTATTTTTGAACAAATCAATATTCTTCATTGTTATCTCCACACCCAAGTATTTTACCTTGGAGGTAACTTCACAGCCCGTCAGTCTCTGCAAGGCCTGTTGCTTATTTGTTTGCATATTTATACATAAAATTTTTGATTTTTCTTTGTTAATACAAAGACCCACTAACTCCCCATATTCTTGTATTTTGGCTAACAACAAAGGTGTAACTTGTATGGGATTTTCATTTATAAACATTATACCATCTGCAAATGCTCTGTATTTGTAAGTAAATCCTTTTATTTTTAATCCTTCTACAATATTTACAACAGTTCTAATATTGTCTCTTATTTGCCTTTTGGGAAGAAACTCCACTGATCTTCCTTTATAAAATTTATCAAATGTTGTTTAAGCCGTTCTGCCAAGATTCTTGTATATATTTTATAGTCATTATTTAATAGCGAAATTGGTCTGTAATTTTTTACATTCGTGACATCTCTATCTTCTTTTGGAATCAACGAAATAACAGCTTCCTTCCATGTGTTTGGTATTTTCCCTTTTATTCTTATCATGTTCATCAACTTCTGCAATTTCGGTATTAACTCTTTAAAATATTTAGCTCTTTTAAAATATTTAACTGTATATCCATCTGGCCCAGGTGCCTTTCCATTTTTCATTGTGTTAATTGCTGCTTCAATTTCTATTTTTTCAATTGGATCATTCAAAACTTTTTGCATATTTTCTGTTAAGGGTTCTATTTTTATTTTTTGTAAATACTCATCCATCTTTTCTTTCTTTATTTTAACATCTTTGAACAACTTGGCATAATACTTAAAAATTCTCTTTTTATTACCTCTTGGCTAACCACCTCTCTTCTATCTACCACAATTTTATTAATACTTTTATTTTCTCTCTTTTTCTTCAGTTGCCACGCCAAATACTTTCCAGGTTTATTTGCTCTCTCAAAAGATTTCTGCTGCAATCTTTTCAGATTCCATTCCAATTCTTTATTTAACAAATGTCTCATTTGTGTTTGTAGTATTGTAATTTCCATTATAATTTTCTTTTTCCCTGGGCCTTTTCTCAACTCCCCTTCTTTTTTCTTTATTTCATTTTGAGTGTCCAACAACTGTTTTTCTTTTCCTCTCTTATCTTTATTATTCAAAGTAATCAAAATTCCTCTCATTACTGCTTTATAGGCATCCCGGACAGTCTGAAATTCGACATCCTCTTTGTCATTTGTTTGAAAGAAAGCTTTAGTTTCATTTTCTAAGTATGTCACTATTATGTCAAGCATTGTATAGTCATTTTATATTATAGAACCCAGATTTTAGAATTGTTACTAACCCAGAATTAAACATGGGCACATCAAAGTAGCAACCCCCACCTTTCTTCTTTCACTTTTACTAACAGATGCAGGAATGTCCTCTTTGAAGATAAGACCTCCTGGGACTTGTTCTCAGGCTCAGCCAGGCCTGAACCCAGGATGTGCTAGTCACAATATAGATAAGGAATCCAGCGTGTGAATTTCACACGTGAATGTAGAATTGTTTATAGAACCTTTGATGTGCCATTTTAAAGCATGTATTCTAGTGTTACAAAGTATCAGTTCCAACCTTCAGCTCGAATGAGCCACATAGATTATCAATAAACCTAACTTTGTTTCAAAATCCAAGGACTGGTTATTTTGAAATCTCATGCTTGACAGTAGTAAATCATCATTCAATCTCCATCTTCTCAACTTCTTAGACAATTTTGTAATCCACATTATTGGGTTATGGTCAGCCCCAATTTTAGGTAAAATCTCTATTTTCCTTGTTATAAGACCTAAATCTTTAGTGACCCACAACATGTCAATTCTGGAAAAAGTTTTATGTGTCAGCGTAGGGACATTGAAGATTTCAATATGAGACAGGCTAGCTTTGTTGAAAACAAAGTTTCTGTTTATTGATTACAGCAATGCATACCACAACGCAGGGTCGTTGATACTAATAATGAAAAGGGTGCAAGCATGAATATATAAGGATACACATCAAAGGCTAGGGGGTTTAAATCATTTCCCAACATAAACCTGGGACTTCTTGGCTGAGAAGAGCCAGGGCAGTTATCTGATATCTCCCACCTACATAGCCGCCTCTCCTCCGCCTCGATGGCCTTGCTTGTCTCTTCCAGGCGCCTGGGAACGGCTAGATGTTTTACATTTCAAAGGCCTGTTGGAGTACTGGCCTCCCCCCTCCCGACGAGCCTTCTACAATTCTAAGGTTAGTGTAGCAAATGGCCTAATGTTAGTTCACAGTAAATAAACAGGTGAAGTCATAAAACAAAGCTTCAATGTATACAAGCTGACATACTGCCCCCCCTAAGCTCTTGCTCGGGGCTTGTCAGGGTGCAGTAGGTAAAATTGCTTCAATAGAAGGGGAGCGTTTAAATCAGAGTGTTTCACCCATTCATCACAGCTGGGCGGAAAGTGGCGCCAGCTAACAAGATAGTGTAAAACCTCTTGTTGCAGTTTAGCATCCAGGATCTCCTTCACTTCCTGATGTTTCTGACCCCTCACCAGAATAGGTTCTGGCTCGGGTCTCCGAGGATGCCATTCCGACCCACCCGGATCGCAATGGATAAGACTGCAATGGAAAACAGGGTGTATTTTACTGAATAGCTTAGGCAGTTCCAGTTCTATGGTTACTTTGTTAATCACCCTCTTGATTTTAAATGGGCCCAAAAGCCAGTAGGCTAGTTTTCGGGGTGTCTGGGGTAAGGGCAGATTCTTGGTAGATAGGAACAGTCTCCCCTGCTTTGAACTCCCACCCCGGACTATGTTTTTTTGTCAAATTGGGCTTTGTAGTCTTTCTTTGCCTCTTCCAGGTTTTTTTGAATTACTTTCCATGACTTCTGGAGATTCCCCCACCATTGGTGACATTCGGGCGATAGGGGTGGTGTATCTCCCCCCGGTAGGGAGGGGAAGGGTTTTCCCTCGTAACCGTTCACTGCTTGGAATGGGGAGACTTTAATTGAACTGTGAAGGCTGTTGTTGTAGCCATATTCTGCGAAGGGCAGGAGGTCTATCCAGTTATTTTGCTGGAAATTGATGTAGCAGCGCAGATATTGTTCCAAAAGTCCGTTCACCCTCTCACTTTGACCGTCCATTTGGGGGTGATAGGCGGAGCTTAGACCTTGCTCCACGCCCGTCAATTTGCAGAACTCCCACCAGAAGTTGGCAACGAACTGCGGCCCGCAGTCGCTAATGACCTTGTCAGGGAACGAGTGGGCCCGGACCACGTGGAGAAAGAACAGGTGGGCTAATTCTTTTGCGGTGGGGAGCTTTCGGCAGGGGATGAAGTGGGCCTGTTTGGAGAATGTGTCTACTATCACCAATATCACTGTGCGGCCGCGAGAGGGCGATAGCTCCACTATAAAGTCCATCAAGACTACCGACCATGGTCGCCCTGCGGTGGGGAGCGGCTGCAAGAGCCCGGGGACTTTCCCCCTCCTTCTTTTAGCCATTAGGCAAGTGGGGCAAGTCTGGATGAATTCTGAAATGTCTTTTTTCATTTGGGGCCACCAGAATTGCCGGTGTACTAGGTTCAGGGTCTTGACATAGCCGAAGTGCCCTGCCAGTTTGTTAGTGTGACAGTGCTGCAATACATCAGCCCTCAGGGACTTTGGCACATACAATTTTCCTTCATGGTACCAAAATCCCCCCTCCCCTTTTTCCACCCCCGGCGGAATGTTTTGAGCCGGGGATGTGCCGCAGGGTAAAGTCAAATTTAGCGAAAAATCCTGCCCACCGAATTTGCTTCCCCATCAGCTTGCGGCGGCCCGTGAGGGCTTCTAGGTTTTTGTGGTCAGTCCAAATCTCAAACGGCACTCGGGCCCCTTTCAGCCATGATCACCATGTTTTCAAGGCGAACATGACTGCATAGGCTTCTTTGTCCCACACCGACCAGTTCCGCTGCTCGTTTGAGAACTTGCGGGATATATAGGCGCATGGTCTTAGGCGCCCTTCGTTGTCCTTCTGCATTAGTATTGCTCCTATGGCCGTGTTGGAGGCGTCACATTGAACTATGAAGGGCTTAAGCTCGTTCGGGTGCACTAGCACCGGTTCGCTCGTAAAGAGGCGCTTTAAGGTGTCGAACGCCTCCTGACATTGCTTAGTCCAGGAGAGTTTGGCCCCGGGTTTTTTCACCTCCAGTCCCTCCCCTTTGGTCTGGAGGAGGTCTGTCAGGGGCAAGGCTACCTTAGCGAACCCCTGGATGAATGACCTGTAAAAATTTGCGAACCCGAGGAATGATTGGAGCTGTCTACGTGTCCTCAGGGATTCCCATTCTAACACCGCTTGTATCTTGGCCGGGTCCATGGCTAATCCCTTGCCTGACACCCGGAACCCCAGGTAGTCCAGCTCTTTCTGGTGAAACTCACACTTGGAAAGTTTTCATACAGCTTGTTTTGGTAGAGGGTTTTTAAGACCTTGCGGACCAGTTTCACATGGGAAGGTAGATCATTCGAGTAAATAATGATGTCATCCAGGTACACCACCACCCCCTGGTACAGGTACTTCCAAAGTACATCGTTGATAAAGTTCATGAACACCCCCGGCGCCCCTTGCAACCCGAAGGGCATGACTAGGTACTCAAATTGACCCAGGGGTGTGTTAAACGCCGTCTTCCATTCGTCCCCCTCCTTTATTCTCACTCGGAAGTAAGCGTCTCTAAGGTCGAGTTTGGTGAATATCGACCCTTTCAAGACTTTGCTCAACAAGTCCTTAATCAGGGAGAGGGAGTAAGCATTTGCCATGGAGATCCCATTAATCCCGCGGAAATCTGTGCAAAGTCTCAGACTCCCGTCCTTTTTCTTCCGGAAGAGCACCGGGGCCGCGTGAGGGGCCATGGCCAGGCGGACGAAACCCCGCCGGAGGTTCTTGTCTAGAAATTTACGTAACTCTTCCTTCTCTGCCCACCCCATGGAGTACAGTTTTGCCTTGGGCAAGGATTGGCCTGGGATGAGCTCTATCGCACAGTCCGTGCTCCTGTGGGGCAGTAACTCATCAGCTTCAATTTCGCTGAACGCCCCCTTCACGTCCCTATACTCGGGGGGGATAGTCCGTATTTCCTCTATGGTCACGCAGAGTCTCTCATTTTTAGGGGGGGGGGGTTTGGCCCCCATAGTCCGTTCCACAGATGGTGGGTGCACCGCCTATCGATAAAGTCTATGGTGCGGTCCCCCCATTTGGTGCGGTCCCCCCCATTAATGTTAGTTCACAGTAAATAAACAGGTCAAGTCATAAAACAAAGCTTCAATGTATACAAGCTGACATTATGTCTTGCTGAAAAAAAGGTGTAGTCCCGCACTTCAGGGTTCCCCCCATTTAATATCAGGTTCATGCTTCGCCAACCACCCTACCCCTAATACGATGTCGAAGGACAAGGAGGGGGCTATTACAAAGAGTTCAGTGCACCCAGAATCGATTAAGGCCCGAACATGAATGAATCGCTTTAAGTTTGGGTTCAACAACGTCAGGGGAACGAAAAATAAAGTTCCTGTTATCTTCACCCTTAGTGGTGCCGTTAGTTCCACGACCTGCTGCTCGGCACCTCTCAGTGCAGGCCATTCCTGTTTCCTGCTGGCTCGTCCTCCCAGGACATCTCGCTCAGCTCATCGATGATGACGGTTTCTTTGTCCGCTGAGGTGGCAGCAATGGTGCTCCCTTTGGCAGAGTCCTTCTGACATCCCTTGTTCTTCTTCGGTTTAGGGGTGCCAGGCTTCAGAGTAAGGGGGGCTTCAAGGTCACTCAAGGCAATTCGCGGTCAAGTGATTCGAGTCTCCACATCAGAAGCAACACTGTGGGGTGGCTGGTTTGGTAGCTCCTCCTGTGGGGTTAGCTTTTCTTCCCTCGGGTTTTGCCCCAGACTGAGACTCATGTCCCCCCTTTCCCCCTTGCTGCTGCTGTCGTTGGAGGGCCATTCTTTTCATGTTGGTTTCAACCTCATTGGCTAATTGCACCCACCCCACCAGCGTGGTAGGGCAAGCTTGTTGCAATGCCCGATCCAACATGCTTGCATTTAGGCCCCTCTGGAACTGCTCCATTTTCATTAGTTCGTTCCATCCCCTCACCTTAGCCGTGTTCACTCTGAATTCGGCTGCATACTCTCTCACTGATTTTGATCCCTGTTGTAGGTCTTGCAAGGTGGTGAGGGCTCGGGTTTCTTGGAGGGGGGTTTCGTACTGCGTCAGCAAGGCTTGTAGGAAAGCTGCTACAGTATCCAATTCGGGGCTCCTGGTTTTGTACAGGCTTACATACCAGCATTTTGCGGCCCCCTTCAGTTTCAACCCCAGATAATCCACTCAGCTGAATTCGTCAGGGAAGGTGTTCCCCCAATAATACATCTAGCTGTTGGCTTGGATGGAAAAATATTCTACTTCTTTTGGGTCCCCATTGAAAGTGGCATCCAGCTCCCTCCCTCTGCCATAATCTTGTGGAGCTAGTGGCAATGGAGGTTGTGGCACCACCAGCTGCCTCCCGGGAGGGGGTGGTTGGGTCCCTCTCGGATCTACTGGAGGTAGTACCTTCTCCAGCTGCCATCTCATCTCTTGCGCTATGAAGGTGGCGTTGGCTTGCATCTCCTCCTGTAAGCATTTTGCCATTTCAGCCATCTCGCTCCTCAACGTCTGGACAAATCCTCTACCTTCAGGCTCGGGGTCGTCGTCGTCATCATCTGGGCATAGAGGGTTAGGGTCGTCATACTCTTCTCCCTCATCCGATCGGGGTTCATTGCGATCTCCACCGCCCCCAGCTCGTGCGCCATCTCGGCTACTCTCGCTCGTCACTCTCACCCTCCGTGACGGCCGTGCCAAGATCGATTCCCTCTGTGCCGGTGCTTCGTCCATGAGTGTGGTAGAGGTTCTGGGGACCCAGTCCCGGGGTGTGATGAGGAGTTGTTGGATATGCAGGAGAGACCCTCTCCCTGCCGCTCTACGGGCGTCTAGGGTATGCCACAGAGGGGTCCATACTCCGGTTTCCTCCTCTCTGCATTCTCCTCATCTCCTCTCAGGGGATGTAGGGAGAGTCTGCCACTGTCTGGTGTTCTTTCCATCATATGGTTAGAAAGTTGCCAGGTCAGTTAGAATCCCAAAGAGGATCACTTCCAAAATGTCAAGCATCGGTATTTCGAATAATCGAGCTATTGTTTAAATCAAAGCTTGTTTTATTGATAATCCAACACTTGTCCAAGGAACAATACCTTAGAAGTGATACAGAATGTTACATAGCATGGCATCTTAAAGGCTACTTCAAAGACAAAGTTCAGATAGCTTCAAAACATAACATACAGATGTGAATTGCATAGAAGGTTCAAAGCATACTATCAACTACTCATTTGGATACTATAACATCTCTCGGTTCCTACACATTCCTGACTTGCTGATATGTATGGGAACTCAGGGGAGAGGCACTTCTTGCTTTACAATAGGAAGGTTATTTGCATATCCTGCATCCTTGAGAGTCCACAGGTGGGGGAACTTTGAAGAGAGATGTTTATTCAGAAAAGAGGGTTAATAGAAAGGAGGGGCGGGAAGTATGAACACAAAATGCCTACTAAATTAATACTCAGAAATATCATGCTTGACAAATCCAGCTAAAATGAAGGTCCTGTACTTGAGCCATGGAGCATTAGAGTCAGGCATCTGGCTCCCAATCCTGGACGGTGCACCTTTTGTGCTGGCCCAAAAGGTGAAGAGGCTGGGAGTGATACCGGATGCCTCACTTTCCATGGAGGCCCAGATCACAGCAGTTACTCGATATGCCTTTTTCTATCTTTGTCAGATTAGACAAGTAGCACCCTACCTGTCTTCCCAGGACTTAGCTACAGTGATCCATGAGATGGTCACTTCCAGATTGGACTACTGTATCTCACTCTACGTAGGCTTGCTCTTGCAGCGAACCCAGAAACTCCAGCTGGTGCAAAATGCGGTAGCACAGCTGGTAACTGCATTGCCTCTATGAGCAAGCATCCGGCCAGTGCTGCACCAATTGCACTGGCTACCAATAGAATACCGGATCCGCTTCAAGGTTTTGGTCTTAACATTTAAAGCCTTACATGGCCTTTATTGGGCATTCTTAGAGAAAAATACTATTTAGTAGAGTTAGAAATGAGTAGCACAGCAGAGAACACACAGAGATTATTTGTGTGTTTAAAAGAATATGATTGCTTTACTTAAAACTACAAGGGCAGGGTAAACTGGGAGTAAAATAACAGACGCTAACTCCTACATCTTTACATCTTGAGTACAAAGCTAGGAATGGCTTCTGTTCTCCAAAGTTAGACAAAGGGAGGAAGAGATGCCATAAAATGCAGAATAGGCAATACATTGATTTCCAATCACAGCACTCAATTACTGGTCATTTAACTAAGACCTCCTACAGACTTTCCTACAGACTTTTGCAGGCTTTCTCTCTAGCTAACAGATAGGTTACAGTAAGCGCATGTCACTTCCTGTTGACTAACAGTAACAGCAAAGTTAACTCTATAATTACTTGCAGACTTGCAAATCCCAACACCCCTTCTCAAGTTAAAACACTGAAGTCACGTAAATTCAGTCTTTCACGAAGAGTTTCAAACTTCTCCTTGCCAAGCGGTTTTGTATGTCCGCGATCATCTTCTCTTTAGGACAAAATTCCATTTCAATCAGCCCTTCTTCTTTGTTAAGTTCATCAACAATGTCTTGTACATCAGTTTCACTTTGGCAACACAACAACAGTCCATCCATTGATGTTAGCACATATTGGTACTGTCCATCTTTCAATTTCTTGAACAGGTTGGGTTCTATTTTTCCTGGTTGGAACCCTTGCTTTTGCAGTAAAGCAGTTAACTTTTCATTCAATTCTTTCACTTGTTTCTCTTTGAGATCTGTTGTCCCAATATCAAGGCGTTGAACATGCATCTCCTTTGATGCTACTAACCTTAGTAGAGTTCTGAGAATGGTATATTTGATAACAAGTTCCTTTGGCATTTCCTTCACAGGTTCACAAGTGTAGGTGGTGGTACTCCTTTGTTGCTTCTTGCTGATTGTCTCACAGTGGTAGATTCTGGCTCACTTGGCATAGGCTCTCCTGGTTCCCCTTCTGAGTGAGAACTCTCTTTTGGAGATGGACCTGCCTGGTCACAGGTGGTCCCTGCAGTGTTCCAAGTGCCCAAATGGAAGAAAGAGATTGCAGTAATGTCCTGAGTAGGTGTCACTGAACAAGGACTCAGCTTGTTCAGAAGTTCGCAACATGCTGCTTCCATCAACATGTACCACATTGGTTTCTTTCACTTTATAAGTTTCAGGGTTCAGGATTCTATACCCTTTGCCACCAAGAGCGTATCCCATGAATATACCAAGTTCTGCTCTTGGGTCAAATTATGCCCCTTCTTTCCTTAGGTACGAATGCAAAGGCTTTAGAGCCGAAGACCTTTATATGCTTCAATCCAGACATTCTATTGAACCACATTTGAAAAGGGCATTTCCCTGTCACTTTAGATGGGATGCTATTATGGAGATATATACAGTGGTGTTAACCGCATCAGCCCAGAAAATTTCTGAAAGTCCAGACTGCATCAGCATAGAATGTACCATTCCTTGAATGGTCCTGTTTAAACATTCAGCATTCCCATTCTGTTGGGGTGAATAAGGAATTGTAGCCTTATGTTCAATTCCCTCTTGTTCCAAGAATCTTTGGAACTCCCTGCTGCTATATTCAGTACCATTGTCCGTGAATAGTACTTCAGGAGCTTTACCAAATTTGTTTTTAACAGCAGCAACGTAACATTAAACTTGTCAAAGACTTGATCTTTGCTTTTGAGTAGATATACATAGACATATCTGCTTTTTGCTTCCAGGAAAGGTAAAAAATATTTGGACTTTCCGGCCGAATCCTTAATTGGCTCCACAAGGTCGGAATGCACCATCTCCAGAAATCTTACATTATGTTCAGGAGACTGACTTTTATATCTGGGAGCTGTTCCCTTTGCTTTCAGACATGTCTCACAACCATTTTTCATCACACCACAATCAACAGCATTGATATCACAGTCTTCCAGTAACTTCTGCACACTCGGCACATGTCTATGACCTAGTTTGACATGCCAAGCATAAAGACAGTTCTTGTGATCATATGTGGGTGACCTTGTATGGAATACTTCCCCATTAGTATCTCCAACATTTCTCAGGTAATGATAACCATCAATTTCTTCAAGTATTAATTCAGTTTCCTCATCAAACACAATTTTGCCACCTTTCTCTTTAAGACTGATTTCAAAACCCTTTGAATTATGCGTCTCGTGGACAAAAGGCAATGTGAGGCTTCAGGGCAAAATATACAGTTATTCAAAGTAAGTTCCTCAGTCTCATTGTTCATAGTTAAAACTTTCAACACAGCAGTGCCACATCCTTCAACTTTTAGAAGTTGACCATTTACTCAGTGTAGCTTGGGTCTGTTCTGTCTGTTCAAATCAACAAATACTCCAAGGAATTTGCTATATGGGAAAAACTGCCTGTCTAAAAGCCACAGGCCATCCTCCTTAGAGTTGTGGGTATCAGATTTCTCTTCGGTAAGAGCAAATGCTTTGCTAGGCTGTAAATCTCTGCTTCCTGAGATACAGCATACAAGATTTTTGTTCTTTGCATTGGGTTTAGTACTTCCTCTCCCACGCCCTCTAGATGGGGTTCTTTCAGTGGGAACACGTGTAGCATGATCTCCTTCATGCTCCACATGTCTAGATGTACACATTTTCACATAATGTCCATACTTGGAACATATGAAACACTTAATATCTTTCTTTGCAGTTCCCTTTTGAAATTCAGCATTTACTTTAAATACAGGTTGCATATAAGGAGTTTGAGATATTTCCCTTCTGTTCCCCTCTTGCTTCAAAAAATGATATTGCATATTCTAAGGTCAGCTTCTTCTGTACCTTTAGCACAGCAACTTCATTAGCATATGAACTTGGAAGTGCATTGAGGACCAAAGCAATAACAGTTTTATCTGAGACTGGATCTCCTATAGTTTTTAGTTCAGAAACTGCTCATTACTATGTTTAAAAAGTCATTCGGTTTGTCTCCTTCTCTCATCTTCATATTTAATAAGCTCTGAAGGAAGAAGAGGCTATTGGTTTCTGATTTTGACTGGTATTACTGACTGAGGTAATCATACATAGCCTTAGCCGTTGTATGTTCGAGGATTACGCTGCTCTCCCCTTCGTTAATGCTTCCCAAGATCAAAGAGATTCCCAAACCATCCATTTTATCAAACTTTTCCCTTTCTGCAGGAGGATTCTTTGTGAGCACATCCAAGGCCCCTTGGGACTTAAGCATTGCCTGGAGGCATGCCTTCCACCAAATGAAATTTACATTTGACAGAATTGGGAGATTTAAATGCATGTTACCAACATTTTGATGCACTGAGGATGTCTCTGGATCATGGCGTCTCGGTGGAGGTGTAGCCGGCAAAGAAGCTGGCAAAGTATTCTCTGACATTGTTCCTCTGGTCAGCAAAGGATTGCAGGCACACACAGGATAAGGATGTTCCTTTTGTTCGTCTCAGCAGGGTATCGGCTTAGAGCAAAGCACCTTCACTTTCTTCTCGGCAAAACAAAAGGCCAAAAGAATGCACCTCACCTCCCTTGTTCCGTCCACATATAGCAAGACAAACTCTGAGGATTGAGAAGGTGTTTTTCAGCTATATCAAAAAGACTGAGACTTTTGCAAAATAGTTTTTAAAATTGCCTACACTTCAGAATCACACACACACATAGGTATTCTAAAACTGGCGCCCAAAAAACAACTGTTGCCCAACTGGAGCCCATAACCTATTGGGTATTCTTAGAGAAAACTACTATTTAGCAGAGTTAGAAACGAGTAGCACAGCAGAGAACACACAGAGATCATTTGTGTGTTTAAAAGAATATGATTGCTTTACTTAAAACTACAAGGGAAGGGTAAACTGGGAGTAAAATAACAGACGCTTAACTCCTACATCTTTACATCTTGAGTACAAAGCTAGGAATGGCTTCTGTTCTCCAAACTTAGACAAAGGGAGGAAGAGATGCCATAAAATGCAGAATAGGCAATATATTGATTTCGAATCACAGTACTCAATTACTGGTCATTTAACTAAGACCTCCTACAGACTTTTGCAGGCTGTCTCTAGCTAACAAATAGGTTACAGTAAGCACATGTGACTTCCCATTGACTAACAGTAACAGCAAGGTTAACTCTATAATTACTGTTATAGACTTGCAAATCCCAACACCGACATACCTGCGGGATCGCCTCTCCCCATATGTGCCCCAGAGATCACTGCATTCTGCTTCACAGTATCTTTTGACCATCCCTGGCCCAAAGAATGTTCGGCTTGCCTCAGCCAGGGCCTTTTCAGCCTTGACACCAGCCTGGTGGAATGGGCTCCCAGTGGAGATCCAGGCCCAACCTGATTTGATGCCATTTCATAGGGCCTGTGAGATGGATCCTTTGGTTGAGGCAGCGGACATCCTTATTTCCATCTACTTGGCCTCCCTTGCCTGTCATGATGCTATATCATCTTATCTTAATTTATCATTTCATCTCTGGGTCTACTACTGTATTGATATATAAAGAAGAAGACTGCAGATTTATACCCACCCTTCTCTCTGAATCAAAGACTCAGAGCGGTTTACAATCTCCTATATCTATAGAATACACCCAATGGAAACCACCACCTGTGATATATGTGCTATTTGCTTTATTGTATCAAAAAAACTAAGATCATGGCATCTGGACCCATCACACCTTGGCAAATAGAAGGGGAAGACATGGAAGTAGTGACAGACTTCACATTTCTGGGATCCAAGATCACTGCAGATGGTGACTGTAGCCATGAAATTAAAAGACTTTTGCTCCTTGGGAGGACAGCTATGGCAAACCTGGGCAGTAGAATAAAAAGTAGAGACATCACCCTGCCAACAAAAGTCCATATAGTCGAAGCGATGGTATTCCCAGTAGTAATGTATGGCTGTGAGAGCTGGACCATAAGGAAGGCTGAGTGCAGAAGAATAGATGCTTTTGAGATGTGGTGCCGGAGAAGACTCTTGAGAGTCCCTTGGCCTGCAAGAAGATCAAATCAGTCAGTCCTAAGGGAAATCAACCGAGACTGTTCCCTGGAAGGTCAGATGCTGAAGCTGAAGCTCAAATACTTTGGCCACCCAATGAGAAGGGAGAACTCCCTGGAGAAGATCCTGATGTTAGGAAAGACAGAAGGCAAAAGAAGAAGGGGACGGCAGAAGATGAGATGGCTGGACAGTGTTACTGATGTAACAAACACGAATTTGAGCAGACTTCAGAGGATGGTGGAAGACAGGAGGTCCTGGCGTGACTTTGTCCATGGGGTTGCAAAGCGTTCGACTCGACTGTGCAACTGAACAACAAAATGGTTTTAGCTTGTAGTTTTTAATTGTTTTAACTTTTGTTGTTATCTGCCCTGAGCCAGCTAGCAGGAAAGGATGGAATACAAATTAACAAAACTAACTAAATAAATCAATTGTTCGATTTCCTTGTTCGATTTCCCCCCCCCCACACACACACACACACCAGACAGGATGAGAACAGGGAGAGGAGAATATGACTCAACCATCAGCACCTCCCAGTGACGGCATCCAACCAAAGTAAAGAGCAGAGTAAAGGCCAAAGAGGTCGTTTTATTCCACCAATCCTGCATCCTTTCTGAAATTTTGACGAGGCTTTTTGATTCTGTACAAACATGGGGCTGGAATACCTGAACTGTTTTGTTACCTGGTAGGCACTGACTGACAGTACAGCACATGCCAGGTTGGGGGGGGGGGAGTTCAGTCTGAGGCCCAGGCTCTCTCCCCCAGCAACACCTTCCCTGTGGAGGGGAGACAGATGCTATTGTTTAGTTTCTTCTACTGCTAAGACATGATTGTTTAGAAGGGCATTTTTACAAAGAGAACAGGGCAGCAGCCCAAGAAAGCACAGGTATAAATGGGACAGGACAGGAGTCTATGCCACTGCTGATGGGTTGGATTATCTGCTTATGGTGTGTATTATCCTGGCATTGCTACATAGAAACATAGAGTTGGAAGGGACTCCAGGGTCATCTAGTCCAACCCCCTGCACAATGCAGGAAACTCACAAATACCTCCCCCTAAATTCACAGGATCTTCATTGCTGTCAGATGGCCATCTAGCCTCTGCTTAAAAACCTCCAAGGAAGGAGAGCCCACCACCTCCTAAGGAAGCTTGTTTCATTGAAGAACCGCTCTAATGTTCTGACATAGTTGTTTACTTTTGTAATTCCATCATCGTTTGAAATATGTCTGATACTTAGAACGAAATGTCTGGAAGGAAAACTTTCTCCAGTAGAACACGGCACTTGATCCCGAAAGATTCTACAAACCCTAATGATGTTACCAGCCGTGAAAACCTGAATTCTGTGTCTGATACTGTTTTTGCATTTCTTTTGATTTTTTGTAATCCTAACCATACTCTGCATTACTTATTAGATGTTCCCTGCCTTTTGATTGCATCATTTTACTCTATAGAATCCACCTTGAGACTCAATGAGCAAAGTGGACGAGAAATAAAGTAATTACAACAAAAAATGCAACAAAGGCTACTGGCGGGCTGTCAGGCAGGGTCACGCATTGGGGCAGGGTCACATTCTTTGCCCCTCCCTAGGAGAGGTACCCTGACTGCCCAACAAGAGATGAGAGAGGCAAATATGTGGCATGTGCTAGAAAGAATGGACATCAGGCTTCATTCCATGAAGAGTACAGTACTTGATCATTTCATCCCAATTGGGTGTCTACAAAAAAGCTGCAGAGGATTTCCCAACTTCAGATGCAGTTAGTATTTCTCTAACAGGTTGAGTCTGGGGGTGCTCCTGTAGTCAGTCTTGTTGGTGGCAAAATTGATTGGTGCTTTTGCTAACTGCACCACAGAGGTGGTTCATCACTGCAAGGGAAGAATAACCAGGGCTTCTCCCTCTTTCAGCCACAGACTCCAACCCCCCTCCCCCAGTGCCCTTGAAGGGCAAAGCACTACCTGTTGCCCCTCTGCCCTGCCTTGGACTTGGGACTCCATGGGGCTAAATGCAAACCCTGGAAATGGCTGACTCAAGACTACTGAACTAGGCCAACGAGGCCAAATATATACACAGTCAAGTTCTCGCACTGGGTCATTTGAACCAGCAGGGGGCTGGTGATTGGCCAGGGGAAGCAGGGATTTGGATCCTGCTTCCCATCTGAGTTTGATCCTGGTGGAAGCTGGGTTCAGGTAGCCGGCTCCAGGTTGACTCAGCCTTCCAGCCTTCCGAGTTCAGTAAAATGAGTACCCAGCTTGCTGGGTGGAAAGTGTAGATGACTGGGGAAGGCAACGGCAAACCACCCCATAATTAAAAGTCTGCCATGGATACATCTTGATGCGATGTCACCCCAGAGTCGAAAATGACTGGTGCTTGCACAGGGGACTACTTTTACCTTTACATAAAATAAAAGAGCTTGTCAGTCTGTTTGGGGTGTTCAGCAGAGTCATCCTTAGGAATGCTAATGAATGCGATCAGTTTCAATCAGCAGTGTTCTTGCACATATATCGTTTTGGGGAAAACCCAATGCAAACCAGTTTGGCAGTCATTTGCAGGTGATCAGCTCACATCTGATTGCCACCTTCAAACATGGTGATTCCAACCATCAAATGTGGTCACACTATGAAACTTCCAGCATCTCTAATTCTTAGTACAGTGAAGCCACCAGAACAAAAACAGGCACACATGAGGACCAAAGCCTCTAGATCAGAGTCTGCACTACAGCTGCCATCAACAGGCCTCCTTTGCCCATCCCTCCAACATTTTCCCAGCTCAAATTCTTTTAACATTACAGATGGCCTCAGCCTTGGCCTTAAAAGGAGGAAGAAGAGGAGAAGCAGCAGCAGCCACTGCTAGGGCATCTATATACATCTTTATTGCTTAACAAACCTGCCCTTTCTCTGCTAGAAACCACATGAGGTTGTCTACAGGTAAAGGCCAAACCTGCTTGAGCTCTGGAGCATCTGGAATTCATTCAGGCCCCATATTGGGGACATTTCCCATGTGCTGTGAGCATCCCTGTGCCAAGATCCCATGAAAAACGGGTGTTGGAGGCCAGGCTTCCTGTGGTGCAAACTCCCACAACTGCACCATCTGAAGATGAGAGAATGCATTAACGGGTCCTAGAAGGTGTTTTGCTACAAACAAAATGTTCCAGTGCCAAGCAAATGTTTAGACTAACTTCCTTCAGGTGGCAGACTAAGAAGCCCATGGCATGACCACCAGCAGTCTTACCCATGAGATCCAAACCCATGCCCCTTCGTTGCTTTTGACTGCCCCTGCAACCCCACTGCTCCAACCAAGTGCAAGCATCAGCCTTCAGGTGGGCCTCGGCTGCTCTGTCAGCCTCACCTCTTCTGTGCTACCTGGCCAACCCATGTAACTAACCATTTATTGGGCTGGGGCCTGCCCCCGCACCACAACCTCCTTCCCATTCCTTTGTTCTCCCTGTTCTGGACACCACCTTCTAGCTTGGGAGGAGCAGGAAGGCCCTTGGTGGGAACTATCACAGGAGAAACTCCCAAACATAAAGGCTTCCTTGCACATCTGTCTCTCTCCTGGGTTAGAATCCCAGAAAAGAAGGCGGGGCTGAACCTGCTGGTCACTGGATCCAGTGTGCAAAGTTTCACCAATAGCGCCCTCTGGTGAACCAGAATATCTCCCAGACAGACACAGTGGGAGCCCCAATGGGAGCTGGGTTTGTCTCTCAGGTGAGAGAGTACAAAGTCACATCTTTTCTAACAGCAGAGAAAAATCTTGCATCCATTTGGCCACACTGAAGGGCAGCTCTTGAGAGACACACCTCCCTTCTTCAGAATATGGGTTCTGTTGTCAGAAGCGTTTCTCAGCCTGGGAAGACCATGGCTGTTTTTCAGGCTCGTGCTGTGTGGGAGGTCTGAGGTTTCTCTGGGCTCTCCTGGCTCTGCTATGACCACAAAATCTGCATTAATGCCTCTCTTCCTCAACAAAGCCCCTAAAGTCAGCAAGGGCCAGACAGGCACTCAACAAGACCTCAGCACTGCCGAGTTCCTTCCTACTCAGGACTTTCCCACTGAGCTGTGTTACGCAGCATTACTGCTGCCTCCATCTTGAAGGCTTTGGACTGGAGAAACCACCTGGGGCCACCAGCTGACGCCTTTTGGAAGTCTGCCCCATGTAGATGGGAAGCGTGTATTTATTTCTTTTGCTGTACATTGCCCTCTCAGCTCAGGAACATGATGCTGAACTTCTGCTGGAAACAAACCTGCCTATTTGAACAGCTTTTTTCTTTTTTGTTAAAGTGCCCCCATCACTCACCATCTCCCCATCACAAGATTTATTGACTGTTGTTTGTTTATTTGGACTGGGCCATCTTTCTTCCGAGGGCTGGAGCAACGTGCTGAGTGAGGAAGGCCTGGTGAGGCCTCAGTCTGCGTGACTCACTGCCTTGTGCCGCTGAGATGTTTTGTTACCGTGGCGTGAATCATGGGATGTCTCCACACAAGCTGGACATAGGCGCCCTTGTTCCAGGACAGCAGGGGATGATGCTTCATGGGGTCAGAGCAGGATGTGGTGAGGCCAGCAAAGTGCTCTTTCCTTTGCAATCCACACGCTGAGGATGGTTCTTGTGGTGGGGGGGACTCTGGTTCAGCTTTTGCTGCAAAAGAGCCGAGTTCACAAACAGCAGCATAAATGTGTCCTACCTACAGCAGCAAGTTTGGGAATAGTTTTTGGGGAAAGGGGAGCATCTCACAGCAAGGGATGTTTCTTAACCCCCCTTTTGCATAGCTCAGGGGTCCCCAGGGAGGTGGCCTCCAGGTGGGACCTGGGCATCTTTCAGAATCTCCAGGCTACAGAGATGGGTTCCCCTGGAGAACATGGATGCTTTGGAGGGTGAACGTTGTGGTCTCGTACATCTTTGGAATCCCTGCCCTCCAAATCCCCAGCCTGGATCTGGCAACCCTCCCCTCCCCTCCCCTGCTGGCAACCCTCATACCATGGTGCCTGCCAGCACTTCCCTGGTGCCCACAAAGGGGGGGTTGATTGTAAACAAAATGGGCAAGGCCAGGTGGGGCTTTTGCCCAGCCAGGTTTCTAATTAAGATTTGACAGGTCATGCAGCCTTTTACAAAAGTTGCTTTGGCAGCAGCTGCAACCACAGGACAAGGATCTTCCCTCTGTGACAGAAGGAAAACTGTGGCAGCCAGCTGGGGGCAGGAGGCAGCTGGGCTGTGGTTGTGCCGAGAACATGGTGTCAGAATCCCAAAAGCATCGAAGGGCTCAAAAGATTGGGGACCCTTGATGCAGGTCGGGGAAGGAGGTGTTCAGCAATACCCAACCAGTCAGGGAATTAGGAGCTGTCAATTGTCCAGAGAGGACTCATTTGACATGTCCAATGTGTGTGAGGTTCACATATGTGATACTGGCCTCACAGTCAGATGGGCACCTTAAAAACCACTCAATCACTCAGTGCTGTGAGGAAGAACTTTGCCAGATGTCTGGTCCTACCACACTGGTGGCATCCGGCATTGCGGATTCTGCAGGAGCAGCACTCATGTGGCTCCCCACAGCTGGTGCACTCTTGGGCTGGTGCAGTTTCCCTTGCACGTGGCAGCTGCCTTGTGGAGTTTAAGCGCATCGTCTCCCTCGGAATCCTCAGAGGCTGAAGTGGTGGTGGCTTGGTGTGCCCTGGTTGCTTGTCGCTCCTTGTGGGATTTCTCGTAGGCTGTGGCTTCGCTGAGTGCATCCACCAGGTTGAGGTCCTTGTGGACTGCCAATGTCTGCTGCATCTTCTTGTCCTGGAGGGCAGTTACAAATCGATCGAGGTTCGAGAAGGTGCACTTGAGGGCAAGGCAGCAGAGCTCGGCGAGGAACTCTGGTTCTGCTTGTGGAACTCTATGCATTGGGTCATGTGGGTTGGCCTGGTCAGCTTTTCTATGATGGGCTTGTATGTGGCCTCCTCAAGCATCATGGGTGAGATGAGGCTCTCAGCTAGCTGGAGAGTGGCCATGCCACAGATACGGAGCAGGAGATTTCTGCTGTTTTTCATCCGTGTTTTTCGTAATAGTGGATGAAGTAGTTCAGCTGCTTCTCCCAGGTCTCCCACTGCCCCGGGTTGAACTCCGGAATGTACCCGGGTGCGGCAACCGTGTTGGGCTCGGGTGTTGGAGTTGGTTGCGCAGTATTCATGGTCAGGTCCTGGTGTGGCAACCTTTTCACCAGCTATGGCGATGCGATGCACAGAGCTGGATGCAATGCATGGTGCGGTGCTGGTTGCTGGACTCGCTTCCCAGGATCCCACCTTTGTCACCAGTATAATTAATGTAGTGGGTGAAGAAGAGAGGTGGTAGTGATAATCAGCTCTTTATTAGATACAGCACGGTAGGTGACTGCACTACAAAGACTGGCAAACTGGGCCAACTATATACAACACAGGGTTCCCACGCAAGCAGGATTTTGGGTCAGCAGGGGGTCTGTGATTGGTGCAGGACAGCAGGGATTCAGATCCTGCTGCCCATTGTTCCTAAGTCCCCAAGCTCCATCCATATGGCTCCAATGAGCCAGGCAGGAACACCTAATTAAGTCTTCACTTGAGTCCAAAACACCACACCGACGCTTCTTGGCATATCAAGGGGAGAAAAATAAAGGGGGAAAAACCTGCTGCCTGCCTCTGTGTTCGTATGTCACTTCCAGGTACAAGAAGAAGAAGAGATTGCATTTCTACCCCATCCTTCACTTGGAGTCTCAGAGCAGCTTACAAACTTCTTCTCTTCCTCTGCCCACAAAAGATACCCTGGTAGGCTGGTGGGGCTGAGGGAGCTCTGAGAGAGAACTGTGACTGGTCCAAGGTCACCCAGCTGGCTTCACATGGAAGAAGAGTGGGGAATCAAACTTGGTTCTCCAGATTAAAGTCAGCCACTCTTAAGCACTACACAGAACTGGCTCTCACTAGAACTGCACTGGGAGCAGATGAAATACAAAGCAAAATGTTTAGAGCAAAGTGCCTGTGTTCAACTCAAATGACATGGAGAAAGAAATGAAATGCAAATTAATGGAGGGAGTTGAAACCTGTGGTAAATATAATGTAATCCAGTTTCAGAATCAATTCACTTTATTAATTTGAAATTGAGGAAAACTGTAATATAAGATAGAATGAATCCACTAAAAGTCAAAAACATTAAAAAAAACAAACCTAGTTTAAGCAGGAAAATCCACATCTCTATATATGTGGCTGTCCCTTCCTTCCTTTCTTCCTTCTTGGAGTTCTTCTGAAAAATCAGTTTGGTGCTAAAGAATGGGAAGCAGAATCTCCCCCTAATCCATTGACAAACCATCTGGGTGGTAGAGAAACAAAAACATGTAAATTTTTGGACATTTAAGGAGACAATTTTGTCCTCTCCAAAGTTTGATAAATTCAGCTGTTTCTTTTACTGCTTTTAATGATAGCTTTGCCTTGACTTGGATAGCCCAGGCGAGCCTGGTTTTTGCTGGAACAAGATTAGGCTTTGGAAGCTCAGTAGGATCAGCTCTGGTGAGTACTGGGATGGGAGACCACCACTGGAGCCCAGGGAATGGAGGCAGGCAATGGCAAACTCCCTCTAAATGACTCTTGCCTTGAAAATCCTGTGGGGGATCTCTAGGTCAGCTGTGACTTGAAGGCGACAAACAGAAGGCTTCATGTCTGTTGTATGCTGTTTAGTGTCTTTTTCATAACATTTTACTGTCCTGACAACATGAGAAATGATGTGTGGTTCACTCCTTTGTCCATTTGTGTTGTTACTCTTATTGTTGAGACTTCTGAGTCATAGCAGTTTAAATCTTGTTCCAAGAAAATCAGTTTGTACTTTTTAGAAGTCTGTTTTGTCTTTGAGGTTCTAACCATGTGGCTTCTGATTCCCTCTGTGGGGAGAGAACACTGAAGTCTTATGGTGGGTTTGTAGTATTTACAAATATACAAGTAGAGCACAACTCTGCCTTTGTCTCTTCCTGATGAAATTGACTGTGTTTTTAACATGTAGTTGTTATTTCTCTGAGCTCTCACAGATCCTTTTCCAAGCTACCAGGGGATTCTATCCTAGCAATTAACACTAATTGAGGAAACATCAGATGGCCATTCTGAGTAAGCAACATAATAACAGAGGTTAAGTCAGACAGTGTTTTTCTAGGGAATGCTGCTCATGTGATTGGAAATCAACATCTATCTAGATTTTCATCCCAGAAACCAAGCCAAAGACATCATGAAATCTGGTTGCATTCCTATTGTGTGAGGGAGTCAGTGGCCTCTCTGAGTTCTCATTCAGTGCACACTCCTTGGACATCAAAGTCTTGTATTTAGATACTACTGCCTTTGAATGTGGAGGTTCCCTTTAGTAGCCACTCATTTATTTATTTATTTAAATATATATACCGCCCTCCCCGCCAAAGCAGGCTCAAGATCTCTTGTCCATGAATCTGTCCAACCCTCATTTAAAGCTAGATATGCATGTGGCCATCACTACATTTAAATGACTCACTGAGTAAATGTAAAGCATCGGTATCTCGAATAACCAAGCAGTTGTTTGATACAAAGACTCATTTTATTGATAATCCGGTACTTGCCCAAGGTGCGATACCTTGGAAGTGATACAAAGTTTCACACGGGATAGATTCTTAAAGGCTACTTCAAAGGCAATAGGAAAGATAGCTTCAAACTATAACATACAGTTGTGAATTGCAACAGATGTTCAAAGGGTACTACCAACTATCATTATGTGGTTACAACTTCTCCCAGTTCCCAGACATTCCTGCTTTTCTGATAATATGTATGAATGGGAACTGTTCGGGGGAGGCGCCTTTCTTCTATCATCAAGGTTACTTGCATATTCTAAGTCTTCTACCCAGGGGTGAGAAAGGAAGGAGAGGAGAGAAAGAGGGGGGGGGGTACGAGCTTTGAAATGCAACTATGAGAGAGAAGGATTTTAAAGCAGAGAGGAAATGACTTCCAATACCTATATTGATTTAATACACAGAAATAGCATGCTTGACATATTGCCCCCCACCCCCTGCTAAGACTTTTTCCAGGGTTTATTTGGATTCAATTTGTAAAATTTCTTTATCAAATCTGCTGCCTTCACACTTGAAGCCTCCACCCATTCATTGTGACTTGGTGGAAAATGTTTCCATCTGATTAAAAAATACAACACCCTTCTTTTTAATTTCGCATCTAGAATCTCTTTAACTTCGTGGTGACTCTGATTCCAAATCTGGATAGGTTGTGGAGTTTGTGGTTGAGGGTGCCAAGACATAGCTCCAGGATCCCGGCGTAATAGACTGCAATGAAAGACAGGGTGGATTTTACTGAACATTTTTGGCAATTCTAGTTCCACTGTAACTTTATTGATGACTCTCTTTATTTTGAATGGGCCCAGGAATTTGTAAGATAGCTTCCTCGAAGGCTGAGACATAGGTAAGTTTTTTGTTGACAGGAAAACAGTTTCCCCCACTTTAAAGTCCCACACTGGAACATGATTTTTGTCATAGTGTCTCTTGTATATGTCTTTAGCCACTTCTAAGTTCTCTTGTATTATTTTCCATACCTTTCCCAAGTTCCCCCACCAATGTTCAAATGAGGAGGGTAATTCTGGGGTAGTTCCTCTGGATAAAAATGGAAAAGGCTTCCCCTCATAACCATTCACTACTCTGAAAGGAGAAGTTTTTGTGGAACTATCAACACTGTTGTTATATCCATACTCCGCAAATGGCAACAGGTCTACCCAATTGGATTGTTGGTAATTTACGTAGCACCGTAAATACTGTTCTGGGAGGACATTCACTCTTTCCGTTTGTCTGTCAGTCTGAGGATGGTATGCGGAACTCAAACCTTGCTCCATGCCAGTTAATTTACAAAACTCCCGCCAAAAGTTGGCAACGAACTGCGGCTCTCTGTCACTAATAACCTTGTCTGGAAATGAGTGTAGTTTGACCATGTGCTGGAAAAATAGGTAGGCTAGCTTTTTTGCCATGGGTAATTGGGTGCATGGAATGAAATGTGCTTGCTTCAAGAAAGTGTCCACCACTACCAAGATCACGGTTTTTCCTTGTGATGCTGGGAGCTCTACTATAAAGTCCATCAAAACCACTGACCATGGCGATTCACCAGATGTAAAGTTTTTACGTAACCAAAGTGCCCAGAAAGTTTACTACTGTGACAAAATTGTAATACTTCTTTCCGGAGGCTCTCTGGTACATACAGTTTTCCTTCTCGGTACCAGAATCCTCCCTCTCCCTTAACAACCCCATCTGGTTTCTGGTCTCCCTCCTTTTCCACTTCTAGAATCAGTTTTTCCCCTCCCCACTTTTCTTCTATGTTTTCCTTTTTAGCTTTAGTCCTAGTGGTTACTGCCCCCACCAGGTGATGGGGTGATAATAGAGTCGATAACTTCTTTCCTTTGGCTATTGTGTTGAGGAAGTCGAGACAAAGTATCCGCTAAAAAGTTTTTGGAGCCCGGAATGTGCTTTAAAGTAAAATCAAATTTGGCAAAAAATCTTGCCACCGAATTTGTTTCTCAGTTAATATTCAGCATCCCTTGAGTGCCTCTAAGTTCTTCTGATCTGTCCAAATTTCAAAGGGGACCCTGGCTCCCTCTAACCAAGACCTCCAGGTTTTTAAGGCAAACGTCACGGCAAATGCCTCCTTGTCCCACACAAACCAATTCCACTGTTCTGGAGAGAATTTCTTGGAGATGTATACACAAGGTCTTAGTCTCCCTTCATCATCTGGTTGCATCAGAATGGCTCCTACAGCGACGTCGGAGGCATCACATTGAACCACAAAGGGCCGTAACTCATTAGGGTGACTAAGAATGGGTTCACTAGTAAATAGTCTTTTCAGTTTATTAAATGCCTCCTGACATTTGGCTGTCCATTCCAATTTTGCCCCTGGCCTCTTTGCTTCTGGACTTTTCCCTTTTGTTTTGAGGAGGTCCGTTAACGGTAGCATGGTGCGTGCAAATCCCTGAATGAAATTATGGTAAAAATGTGCGAAACCGGGGAAAGATTGGAGCTGTCTATGTGTCCTCGGGGGTTCCCAATCTAGTACTGCTTGGATCTCGGCAGGGTCCATGGCTAACCCCTTCCCAGGTACCCTGTACCCTAGGTAATCCAATTCTGTTTTATGAAACTCACACTTGGACAATTTGGCATACAGCTTATGTTCGTACAGGGCATTGAGTACTTCCCTCACCAACTTTACATGAGATTGTAAATCCTTGGAGTAAATAATTATATCATCCAAGTACACTGCGACCCCTTTATAAAAGTATTTCCGCAGCGCTTCATTTATAAAATTCATAAAAACTCCGGGAGCCCCTTGTAATCCAAATGGCAGGACTAAGTACTCAAACTGTCCCATGGGAGTATTGAAGGCAGTTTTCCATTCATCTCCCTCTTTTATGCACACTCTAAAGTAAGCATCTCACAAATCTAATTTGGTAAAGATTTTCCCTTCAAATACAGTGCTCAATAGATTCTTGATTAGAGGTATAGGATAGGCATTCAAGGTAGAAATCCCATTGATCCCTCAAAAATCCGTGCAAATCCTAAACCCACCATCCTTCTTTCTGAACAGTACAGGGGCAGCGTGGGGGGCGGTGGCCGGTCTGATGAATCCTCTTTTTAAGTTTTTGTCTAAAAACTTTCGTAATTCAGCCTTTTCCGCCCATCCCATGGGGTACAGTTTAGCTTTAGGGAGCTCTTGCCCAGGAATCAGTTCTATTGCACAGTCAGTGTCCCGGTGGGGAGGAAGTTCGTTTGCTTCCTCTTCACTAAACACCCTTTTTAAATCTTTATACTCCTTGGGAATGGAACATACTTCTTCTACCATTAAACATAGTCTTTAGTTCCTAGGGGGTGGTTCAGGGCCCCAAGTTTTGTCCCATCGATGGCGTTCACATTTATTATCAATAAAGTCTATGGTTTGGTCTCCCCATTTAATGTCTGGTTCATGTTTCGCCAACCACCCCACTCCTAGTACCATGTCAAATGAGGCGGATGGAGCTATTACAAACAGTTCTGTATCCCAGTGGTTTTCTATGCCCACTGGCACTGCTTGAATTTGGGGTCCCCTTTCATTACTGTCCCATCCATTTGCTCAAATTGTATGGGATGTGGTAATGGGATCTTGGGGAGGCCCAAAGCTTCCACTAACTTGGGTGTAATTATTTCTCTCGTGCATCCTGAATCAATTAGGACCCGAACATGGACAAACCTCTTTAGCTTCGAGTTTAACAAAGTCAATGGGACAAAAAATAAATATCTAGTTATTCGCACCCTTAGCGGTGCTGTTAGTTCCACGACTTGCTGCTCGGCACCTCTCAGTGCAGGTTGCTCCCATTTCCCGCTGGCTCATCTTCCCAGGACATCTCGCTTAACTCATCTATGATGATGGTCTCTTCATCCATGGAAGTAGCGGCTACGGCACTCCCTTTCGCTGATTCTTTAGGACGACTCGTCTTCTTTGATGCCAGTGCACTGAGCTTCGGAGTAAGGGGGGGCCTCAAGGTCGCTCCGAGCAGTTAGCAGCCAGATGGTTCAGGTCCCCACATCGAAAGCAACGTTGCGGGGTGGTTGGTTTGTTGGCTACCCTCATGGGGTTAACTTTCTTCCCTTCTGGCTTTGCTCCCGACCGAGACTCACGTCCCCCCTTGCTCCCTTGCTGCTGTTGGCATTGCAGGGCCACTCTTTTCATGTTGGTCTCTATTTAACCAACTAGCTGTACCCATCCCACCAGTGTGGTAGGACGAGCTTGCTGTAGCGCTCAATCAAACACGCTTGCATTCAGGCCCCTCTGGAACTGCTCGATCTTCATCAGCTCGTTCCATCCCCGGACTTTGGCTGTATTTGCCTAAAATTCAGCCGCATACTCACACACCGACTTCGACCCCTGTTACATGTCCCGTAGTGCTGCCAGTGCTTGAGTTTCTTGGAGTGGGTCTTTGTACTGCATGAGTAAGGCTTGAAGGAAGGCAGCCACTATGTCTAATTTGGGCCTTCTGGTCTTGTATAGACTTACATACTATCATTTGGTGGCCCCTTTCAGTTTCGACCCCAGGTAGTCCACTCTGTTGAATTCATTGGGAAAGGTGTTTCCCCAATAGTGCATGTAGCTATTGGCTTGGATAGAGAAGTACTCCATCTCTTCGGGGTCTCCATTGAATGTTGCGTCCAAATCTCTTCCCTGGCTATAATCTCGGGGGACCGGTGGTGGTGGCATCGGTGGTGCTACGGGTTGCCTCACCAGCGCGGGTATTGGTGCTCCCCTCAGATCTGCGGGTTGCAGTACCCTCTTGAGCTGCCTCCTAATCTCTTGTGCCATAAAGGTGGCATTGGCTTGTATTTTGTCCCTCAAGCCCCTCGCCGTGGAAGGAGGGGTGGCTGCCAAGACGGACTTCCTGTGGGACAAGTGCACCGGGCTGGCGGCCAAGAGGCTAGAATTGTGGAGAGCTTACCTGGAGGTGCATTGGCGACAGGGCACAGGGAAACAGCTAGAGAGGGGCCCCAGAAACTGGCTGAGTCTGAAGCCGGCCGAGCCGAGAGGGGCGTGCGGCAGAGGACGCTGCTCTGTGACTGAGATGTGAGGCTGCTGGAGGTTGCTGGAGGCTGTGGCCGCGGTCCAGGGTGAGCAGTTTGGCTGGGTGGCGAGGACAGAGAGCGAGGAGCCATGCAAGGGGCTGCCATTGTAGCCAGAGCCTGAGTCGCGAGAGAGGCGGGAGTGGCAAGTTACAAGAACAAAGTGACTGGGAGCGGGGGGTGCAGAGGAGTGAAGACTGGTGCTCCAGAACAATGAGCTGGTGAATAATTCAGTGTTAAGAAGGTCCGTGCAAAAGCCAGGGGGGTAGGGCGCCCTGGCCCTGGAGAGGGACAGGGGCTGGCCTACCCCGGCAGCGAGTGTGACACAGATGGAAACGTAATACCTAAGAAATTACACTTTAATATCTGCATTGGCACCTTATAAAAGACAATCATTGTGGTGCCTTAAGAACTCCTTTAACACTGCATACCAGCACTTCGAAGCACTTCGATGGACTGTGATTTTACATTCTGCTACCTCTGCAATACCTCTGCACTTTCTGCTCTGCACTGGCACTTTAAAGAGATTGAGAACACTCTGTATGCTAACTCCATCTAGCACATTAAGAACTTTAAGAACTTTGAGCGGACTAGCATTTTAAAATCTGCTCTCCAGCTAATAAATCATCCGCAGCTGTGGATTACAGCGCTAAAAACTGAGGATCCCACCCACTTATTACTATTATTTTTGAGGTTTAATACTGATTGTAAATTGATTGATTATATTTGGACCTAATTGATTATTTACCCACTAAATTGAATTGAGATATAAATTTGGCCAATTAATTGAGGTGGGGGGAGGGAGGTTGGTTTAATAAGAAAAAAAAATCTAATTGTCTGGGATAATCAGTAGTGGTTAGAATAAGTTTTAGCTAGGTCACAAGACATATTAGTAATCAGTAATAGAGTATTAGGTTGAGTGGGTGGGAGGAACAGAATACGTGATGGTGTATGTTGTTATTGACCTGGCACTCTGTAAGATTTTTGGTAGCTGATGTTGGGTCAGGGGATTCCAGTGCTCCTGGGGAGGGGAAAGTATAGCGGTGGGAGCAGGCAAAGTTGGAACAGAAGGAGACTGAGACACAAGAGGGCTCGCTCCCCTTCCAGCCTGTGTCCCATCCCAAGGATAGCAGGTAGGAGGGCCAAGTGGAAACACTTGCCTTTGTCCCTGGTATTGTGCAATGCCAGGTCCATAAATAATAAAACCTCAGTCCTGCAGGATTTTTTTTATCAGGCAGGATATGGATCTGGCTTGTGTGACGGAGACCTGGGTGCGGGATGGGGAGACAGTTGCTCTCTACCAAGTAGCCCCACCTGGGTTCTCCGTCCTTCACCAGGTTCAGACTAGCGGGCGGGGGGGAGGGGTGGCCTTTTTCATACGGGAGGATTGCTCCTTCAGGGTGTTTCTGCCGCCAAAGATCAAGGGTGTGGAGTGTGTGGGCCTGGTGTGGGACGTTGGGGAGAGTTTGGAAATCTGGCTGGTGTACTGTCCACCTAACGCACTGGCCAGTGCCTTACTGTCCCTGATGGAGGCTGTAGCAGGCTGGGCACTGGAGCATCCTCGACTTATAGTCCTGGGTGACTTCAACGTCTATGCCAAGGACGCGGCTTCCACTCGGGTGATGGACCTAGTGCTTTCCATGGCAGCACTAGGACTCTCCCAATATATAACAGTGCCCACGTATCGGGCTGAGCACACACTAGACCTGATCTTTGCGGCGGGAGTTGTAGTGGATCAGATTTCTGCCGAGGCAGTGCCATGGTCTGACCACCAGGCCTTGAAGGCTCGTGTGGACAAGCCACCCCTTTCCCATTTAGGCAGTGAGCAAGTTTTAGCTCGCCTGTGTAGCCAGATGGACCCTCTGCAGCTTCAAATGGCCATGCGGGATCCCTGGCCCTCTGGCGACTCGCTGAATGAGCTAGTGGAGATCTGGAATAGCCAACTCTTCACAGCCATCGACGAGATCGCTCCCCGGCATCCTCTTCATCCTCATTCACGATCCGCTCCATGGTATACCATGGAGTTGTGATCAATGAAACAGCGATTAAGATGACTAGAGAGACGATGGCGACATACTTGCGATGAAGCTACAAGAACATCCTATAGGTCATTTATGCGGACCTATGAGATGGCAGTTTAGGCTGCAAAAAAGTCTTAGTTTGCATCCAGAATTGCGTCTGCGACCTCGCGCCCAGCACAATTATTTAGTATAATTTGGTCACTAACAACTCTATCACAGGGTAAACAAAATATTAGAGAATTGGAAATAGGCTGTGAGGCTTTTGCGAGTTTTTTCGCAGATAAGGTCTCGTCGCTCCGACGTGACCTTCCCGCCATAGTTGATACAGTGAAAGAACTTGGGGCACCGAGCGCGTCTTCTGGTCCAATTCTGGATTCCTTCAGTCCACTCAGCCTGGAGGAAGTTGACAGGATCCTTTTGGCTGTACGCCCTACGACTTGTGGGTTGGATCCGTGCCCATCCTGGCTTATAAAAGCTAGCCAGACGTGGCTACGTGAAGCACTACAAGGTATTGTCAACAGATCCCTGGTAGAAGGGATCTTTCCCACACCTCTTAAAGAGGCAGTGGTCCGTTCCCCTCTTAAAAAAACCATCTGCAGATCCGGCCGTATTGGCAAATTATTGGCCAGTATCAAACCTTCCCTTTTGGGGTAAGGTTATAGAGTGGGTGGTGGCAACTCAGCTACAGGAATTCCTGGAGGACACTTCGGCACTGAATCCATTCCAGTCCGGCTTTTGACCAGGTCACGGGACGGAGACGGTTCTGGTCGCCCTCATAGATGACTTCATGCGACATCTGGACCGGGGCGGCTCAGTGGTGCTGTTGTTATTAGATCTGTCAGCTGCTTTTGATACGGTTGACCATCAGCTACTGACTAGCCACCTTGCCGATGTGGGGATTCAGGGGTCCGCCATACAGTGGTTGACCTCCTTTCTCCAAGATCGGGGACAAAGGGTGGTGATAGGAGAGGAAGTATCCCAGAGGCACTCTCTCAGCTGTGGGGTGCCACAGGGAGCGGTCCTATCCCCGATGCTATTTAACATCTATATGCGCCCCCTTGCCCAGATTGTCAGGAGGTATGGACTGGGTTGTCATCAATATGCAGATGACACCCAGCTCTATCTATTGATGGGCGGCCAGTCCGACTGTACCCCAGAAAATCTAGATCTGGCTCTTCAAGCTGTGGCTTCTTGGCTTAGGCTGAGCTGTCTGAAGCTGAAGCTGATGAAAACGACGGTTCTCTATCTGAGTCGGGGTGACCCAGGGAGGGAGGTTTGTCTGCCGACTCTTGACAGGGTGCCCCTAAGGTCAAGAGCTTGGGCATGCTCCTTGAGTCTTCCCTCACAATGGAGGCCCAAGTAGCAGCCACTGTTAGACCTGCCTTTTTTCACCTTTGGCAGGTGCGGCAGCTGGCCCCGTTTCTGGAGCACAATGACTTAGCAATGGTGATCCATGCCACAGTCACCTCAAGAATAGATCACTGTAACGCTCTCTACATGGGGCTACCCTTGACGTTAACCCAGAGACTACAGCTAGTGCAGAACGCTGCAGCACGGCTGTTAATGAGACTCCCTCAATGGGTGCACATTCAGCCGGTGCTGAAAGAGCTGCACTGGCTTCCTGTTGTGTTCCGAGTTCGTTTCAAGGTGTTGGTACTGACCTTTAAAGCCCTTTATGGTCAGGGACCTGTCTTTCTGCGGGACTGCCTTTCTCCGTATATTCCCCAGAGAGCACTGCGTTCAGGAACGAAAAATCTACTGTCCATCCCAGGACCAAAAGAAGCCAGGTTGCATATGACACAAACCAGGGCTTTCTCGTTGGCAGCGCCAGAACTCTGGAACGCTCTCCCGGAGGCCATAAGAACCCTGCAGGATCTGCCTATGTTTCGCAGGGTCTGTAAGACCGAATTGTTTCAACAGGCCTTCAATATCTAACTGAGAGAGAGCTGCCACTGGACATCATATAGAGCACCAAGTAGAGTACTGGTGGTCACCACCGAATTTTCAGAACCGCCTATATTGTACTGTAGTAACACAGCACCATTAAATGGTTTTAAATAATTTAAATATGTAATTATGTTTTATATGTTTTATCGGTTTTAATGGTAGTAATGTAATGTTGTGAGCCACCCTAAGTCCACTTGCGGAGAGGGCGGGATATAAGCTTAATGTAATAATAATGTCAGCCATCTCATTTTTCACTGTTCGGAGTATTCCTCAATCATCGGGTTCGGGTTCTTCTCCCTCCCCTTTGGGGCCTGGTTGCTCAGGAGCTTCACCTTCCTCCCCCTCCTCAAGCTGAGGTTCTTCCTGCTTCTCGCCACCTTCTCGTCCACTCTCCCTGATCATCACTCTCACCCAGTAAAGATGTATTTCCTTTTGTCTTTCCAAAACCAATTTCTCAATCCCAATTTCTCCCTAATTATGTTGGTTACATCCTTTGTATTTCTTCCAACTCCGCAAAATCCTTTCTGAGATACATCAGCCAGAATAGCAGACAGTATTCAAAATGGGGTTGCAGTTTTATACAAGGGAATTACAATATTGACAATTTTCTTTTCAATCTTTTTTCATAATCATGCCTAGCATGGATTTTACTGTTGCCTTAAATGAGGCCTACATTTTCATGAAACTTTCCACTATAACCCCAAGATCACTTTCTTTCTCAGCCAGTTCAGACCCCATTGGATCATATTTGTGTTAGGGTTCTGTGTTCCAATGGCCATCACTTTCCACTTGCCTACACTGAACTTTATTTGTTATGTTGCTGCGCACTCATCCAACTGAGAGAGATTCTCCAGGAGCTCTTCACAATCCACCCAGGTTTTCACCATCTTGAATAATTTGGAATCATCTATTTCTAGTTGTCTCCGTGACCAACTGCTCCAGTGAACACTCATTTATTATGCCTAGAAATATTTTCTGTATGGTATGACTCAAGCACATATTTGTCCAGTCAATGTGAGGATAGTTGAAGTCACCCAGTATCACAACATGTGCCATTTGGCCACCTCCCTATTTCTCTCTCCATCTCAAGAGTGGCCTTCTTCTTAGCCTCAATCCTGACTATAAAGAAAGGTTCACTTCACTGGACAAAAAAATGTTTGAGTGCTCAACCTTTTGGGAGGAGGGATTTTTGCTTGTTTGTTTTTGTCTCACACGCCTTACCATAAGTAGAAAAGTGAATGTTATGTATGTGGACTCTAGTGAGAACTGAATTGGGTGTTCCCGCGTGGCTCATTGGAGCCGGATGACCAGAGTTTGGGGACTTGGGAACAATAGGCAGCAGGATCCAAATCCCTGCTGCCCTGCTCCAATCACAAGCCCCCTGCTGGTTTGAATGGACCAATAGAACGCTAGCACGGGAACCCTGACATGTAAATAAGGTTGGCCACATTGGCCCTTTTCCCCAGTTTTATACTGAGGCCTTACTATCCTAAAATCAATAAAGAGCTTGTGATTCACTACCACCTCGCCTCTTACATGTATGGAACCTACTATATTACAGTGAAGGCAAATAAAGGTAGGAAGAGAAAAAGTAACAATACATGAGACTTTTTCAAATTGTGGATCTCCTGTCTCTTTGGTTTGGCAAGCTCTGCGGGGTGGGGGAGGGGGTTGGGGGGACTTTCTCTCCTTTGCCTTTCCATTTGATAGAAGTTGAGAGACATTAACGCTTTGAGGTTGCTAGATCTAGCTACACTTGCTGTGTCCAAGACTCAGCTAAAAAGGATTTACTGAATATGCTCTTAGGCAGATGGATTACAAGAATTTCATGGAACAAAAATTCAACTGTGCATAAACCAAATGTATAAAATACATCAGCAAAACAAGCATGACCCCATACAGAGAGAAAAATATTTATTAATGTATAACCTAAAAAATAAGGGGATGAGACAACACACACCCAAACACTTAACATGATGGCTACTGTCTCCTGGGAAGCACATCTCCAGGTGTACCTTCCTCTCAACCAGCCAACCAACTGAGTTGAAAGACTCGCAGATTTCACCTCTTACCCAAAGGATCTCCCAAAGTATTCCCTCCTTTTTTAGTCAGTTAAAAGAAGATGGGACTTTTGAAACAGAACATGGTGTACAAAAGTGACGGTAGCTAAGCCCTGCCTTAATTCGCTGACTCTGTTTCTGCCTGGGTTTTTTCTTCTATTTTGGTTGACTTCCCAATTTTGGAGAACAGAATGCAGTAAGGTAAAGCACAGGCTTCCAGGTCATTTCCCCTTGCCCAAATACTCCAATTTTCTATAAAAATAGATGCTCCCTCTACACATGACTGAGCACACATGTATAGTCTTGGTCTTTCCACAGCTGAATGAAATGATACCTGCTCTCTTCCATCACTGATCTTCCTTACATCTCTGGAGTTTGTGAACTTTTGCTCTTTGTAGTTGTGGGGTGGGGAAGCCTTTGCCGCACCTTCCTTCGGTCTGCAGAGCAGACAGCGCCCTCTTACGATATAGAGACAGTGGGTTTCGAACTCTGTCCTATCAGCCCCAATCCCAGGCTAATTTTACACAGGGCAAAAGATCCAGTAATGCTGTGCTTTCGAAAGTGATCATCTACATTACAACGTGCCTTGACTTCTGTCTTGCTCCTGTGTTTTGACTGGCATTTACATTTAAATTCCTGAATTGACTCTGACACAATTTTCAGCACAGAGATGCCCCTGACTTTCCAAGACTACTTTTCAATGAGAGTTTTCCAGGAAGCGCATTCCACAGGACCATAAAGGTGATATTTTCCCTGGGAAACAGGGAAAATAAACTTGTTTCTCAAGAAAGAACAAAGGAACTTTTAAACTTGCCCCCCTACAGTAAAGCAAGCAAATGTGGAGGGGAAGTCCAGGAGCAAAATTTTGAGTGTAGATGAAAAAATATACTCTGGATTTCTAGAAGGCGATTTCAGTGCTCAGAAAATCAGACCCAAACATGAATGTAGAATCAGCCCCAGTTTTGGCCAGCATCTGCAAGAAAACCCTTCTGGCAACCCCTCTTCTGGCAAGTCATGCAGTTGCATCACAGAGAGGGGGGAGGGGGGAGGCATGGCTGTTTGGGGAGGATGCTGGGTGGTTTGGATGGGAAATCTGCACCTGTGCACCTGGGTAAGAGGTGAAATCTGTGAGTCTTTCAACTCAGCTGGGTAGCTGGTTGGGAGGAAGGTACACCTGGAGATGAGCTTCCCAGGAGACAATGGCCATCATGTTAAGTGTTTGGATGTGTGTTGTCTCATCCCATTTTTTTTTTTTTAGGTTATACATTCCTAAGGGTTATACATTCGTAACCCTTTATGCCCTATAGGAAAACCCTTTGTCCTATAGGTACACTTCCTATCCTTATGAGGGTGGGAATTTTGCCCCCCCCCCCACTTCTCTTATAGTATCTGCAAGCAAGGTTTTATGCTCAGAGATGGGTACAGCTCCAGATGATCAAACTGCTCTTGTATACAAGGCCTGTGTTTACATAGAATCCCAAAGACTTCCTGTGAGACAACGTGATTATTGGTAGACATTGCAAATGTTATGCGTAGAAATGCCAACATGGACAATCCAGTTTGGTGGAAAGACAGATTAACACTTCTGGACAGACAGTGACTGAGATCTTTCCCTCACTTTCACCCTGCTCAGTTCATTTTCTGGTCACTGTCTCCCAGGGTTTTTTTAGAGTGCTTTTGTGCCGATTTCCCCCTCATTTCACTTCCAAAGTGAAAGTGATTCCAAAGCATACAGATTCCCTCAGATTTCCCTCCTGCGCTTTTGCCACCCCCACCAGGCCTCTATGCATGGGGCAGGGGGGGGCAATGAGTGCCTGACTCCCCTCCAAACCACCCAGTATCCTCCCCAAACGGCCATGCCTCCCCCCTTCCCCCTCTCTGTGACGCAACTGCATGACTTGCCAGAAGAGGGGACGTGCATCTCAGCCCCTGCTTGGCTTGCGGCTGGTGAACTTGTCATGCCTCTGGGCATGACCCTGTCTTTGGGAGCCAGAGAGGAACCATTGCAGTAGGTGGGCTGGGGGCTGCTTTTAAATGCTGAGTAGGAGGAAGGAGGCACTGCCACAGGTAAGAGCTGAGCTGCTGTGGGAGATGCAAAGGTGGTAGGTGTAGGACGGGGACATGAGAAGAACAGCCCATTGGCACTGAGGTTCTTGTCCTGCTGCTGCTGGCTAGCCACTGGAACCAGGTTGTGCTTGTAAAAACCCAAAGGGCTCTCCCAGCTCCTTCAGCAAAGTTTGCCAGACATCCTTGATCTTCTGGGGCAGGCTTTGATTCCAGAACAATGCACACTATTTCAGAGAGACTATAACTCCCAGACACAAGTCCTGACCTTTCTTTATTATTTCCAAACTGCCCCCAGGTGCTCCTCCCCAACCCACCATTTTCACCTGTGAGCTCTTACCTGGCCATGTCTCTCCTCCTCTATATACACTTCTCTAAAGTGCTGAACTTCAGAATCCATTTAGAGGACAGAGTGCAGTTGGCACAGGAGAGGCTTTAAGAAACTGCCAAGGTCACAACCAGTGTGAAGGGTCAAATTAGAAAATCACAAAGAGAAAACCATGCACATTTGCAAGGAATGGCAGGAAATTAGCATTACTATGCAGCTGCCCTAGAGTGAGGCCCCAGAAATCCTAACTAGGTGCCCCACCAATCCTGGTTATGTTCCCCACCAATCAGGGCTATGACCCTGGCTAGATCATTGATGAAACACCCCCCCCTTTTTTAATTTAGTGGCAGAAGACTAAAAAAAGCTCTCTCGAGCTTCTGCCAGGGGACTCTTCCCCCTCAGAAATTGCAGTCCTGTGCAAAGTATGGTGGAGTTGCAGCTGGCTTTACACATCTGTGCACACACACACACTGCCAAAAATCACAGTTTGCAATGTCAGCATCAGTGGGTTCTACAATGCATTCTGTACAACCAACATGTTCTCCCATATTATGAGATTGTATGACTCTTTCCGTTTTTCACAGTGGCCAATAATACAGCAGAGAATCCCCGAGTGCTTAGAAAAATGGAAAATGGCTTCATAGCTGCTTGTTAGTTTCAGAAAAATTCTGGTTGGTTTCAACAGTGGGTTTCCCCTGTTTATCTACATTCCTTTCTGTTCCCTATCATTTCATTCAGTGAACTAATGCTAAAATGCATGCCCAGAACCCAAACCATGAGGATTTAAATGGAAGGTTGTCACTGGATGCCACCATGCAGCTGTGATAGGGCAAATTAAAAAAAACCCCTCTGGGCACCACCACCCATACATCACAAGTGATGTTCCAATTTAGAAAAGTGCATTGTTAAAAATGCAGCTGCAGAATAAATACCCCAGAGGGAAAAGAATGGTGTGTCAGGTGGGCACAGAGTCCCAAGTCAAGCTTAGTGGCTCATTGCTCTGAGAATGTGCCATCAGATGTGTGGGCATACCTGCTGAGTCCCCCACTTCAGCCCTGGGCCTCCCACGTTTTACTCAAATGGAATAAGACAAAGAGGTGCTGGAAAACATGAGGATGAGATCAGATCTCAAAGACTCCCCAGAGCTGAGGATAGTTTTGTTCAGGTTCAGAGTTTTTATGCTATTTGTGAATGGAAGGGATTTGGGCCAGATTTTGATGAGATCCCTGTTGCAGTGAAGCTGTTATGTCTGACTAGCATACCAGGCAAGTGAATGGCAAGAACAAGAGAGATGCAGAAGGTGCAGCAATTCAGTTTCTTCTAGGGAAGATGCCCTCACACAAGAAATATCCACAATGCTCCATGAAAATGTCTTACAACAAGTATCAGCTGGCAACTTCAGGGCTTGTAGCTTTATTGGCTCAATGGCCTGAGCAGGTATGAGGAAACCTCTGGACAGAGGAAGTGGGATCAGGGAGAAGTTGATATTAGTTTATTCCTCAGAATTTGTATCCCACTTTTCGGCCCTCACAAGGGCCACCAATCTACACTTCTCTGCCAGCTCTGTCCCTGCCTCTTTTTCAGAACAGGAGATTTGTGGGAGCTTCTGCCTTGTCAATGTCGAGTGTGCTGAGTCTTGAGGGTCCGTCTATCAGTGGCTGCATCTGCTGAACTGACAAAACAGGAGCCTGATAAGCTGCAAGAGCTGCTCTTCTGGGCCTGCAGGCAGATTTTCTTTTCACTTGTGGATTTTGATATTATTTCTTGCTGTGGATCCAGCTGTTATATACCATCAAGAATCAGGCTGACCTACTGCCAAACATCGACAGCCTGCAAATCTGAATGCTGATTCTTTCACAAATTTAAACACAGGTTTTACAGCCAAACCACAGTCCCAGATAGTCATTTCAACAGGAAGACATGAGTTCAGGGATTTTGGGGGGGTGGGGGGAGATGACAATGATATCTTTGTCCCATTCTTCCACTTCCTCTCAACTTCCTCTTCATTCATTCCATCCTTCCCAGCTCATAAGATGTTTTATGGCATTGCATAATCCCACAAATTGTCTGGAATATGGAAGTGAGTCTCCAGGTTGTGGGAATATGGAAGGAGAGGACAGAATGAGAGGCTGATCATACAACAGCTGATCTTCTCCTGTACATGAAATAATTCCAGTTAGAGAATTCAGTTTGAAATTCTATTTCTTTATCTCAAACAGTGCGATGGATCACTGGATCAAATAATCATTGAGAGGCATTTAACATGAAAAAGCAAAAACATACTTATTTCTACAGGGAAAGGGGTACTGGGAGGTGAAAATAACAAATACTATAGAACTACATGCTTACACTAGAAGATCATGTGCTTAATGGAAGACCACTTCCTCCTTCTTCTCTCTGCCTGAACAAAGGAAGTCACCTGACTAACTGACCAAACAGACAAAACAGGTTTTCCCGCTTCTAGACCTTGATTGACAGCAGTCAGTATCTTCTTCCCAGGTCATGCAGACAATAGGGAATCAGGCACAGTGTTAACCCTATAATGACTGGAACTTTAGAACATTGCAAAGGACATACAAAACAGATATATATTTCCAACACCCCTTCTCAATGCCTAATGTGCAAGTCATTATATATTCAATAGTCATTACTCATTATTCACTGTAACATTCACATCAACTAGATTCATCATTTCATATAAACATTCAAATCTAGCACAAGGTAATGGCTTAGTAAGTATATCAGCTACCATAGCTTCTGTACAACAATATTCTATCTTAATCAGCCCTTTCTGGTGTAGATCTTTCACCATCTCACATTTAATACCAATAGATCTACTTCTGGCTGTTCTACTTTCTCCTTTACGAGCTTGATTAACTTCAAACATTACAATAGGTACAGGTTCTTTTATCTTGAAGTCTTTAAGCAGATGAAAAATCCATTCAAGTTCACTGCAGGCACTAGCTGCTGACACACACTCAGCTTCTGCTGTAGATTGCACCACTATAGTCTGTTTTCTGCTAGTCCATTCTACAAGTCCATTTCCGTAGAAGAACAAGTATCCGCTGGTTGATCTGTAATTGCATGATTCTTCTGCATAGTTGGCATCCATGTATCCAACTAGTCTGGGATTCTCAGAAGGTTCAACGATCAGTCTTAAGTCCATAGTCCCTTTTAAATGTCTGGCAAGTTTCTTTACTGCATTCCAATCATGGTGATTAGGAAAACTTACTTTTCTGCTCAGTATTCTGACAGCAGCTGTGATATCAGGTCTAGTAGTTTTACTCAGGTACAGGAGTTTTCCTATAGCTTCTCTGTACTCTCCAATATATTTGAGTGGTTGACCACCCTGAGCTCTCAGGTATGCAGGTTCAAGAGGTATCTTAGATTCTTTACAGTCTCTCATGCCAAGAGATTCTATAAAGTCCATAATCTTTTGTCTTTGGCACAGTTGAAAGGTTCCATCCTCGAGTCTCTCAATCTGTATTCCTAGATAGTGTTTAATATCTCCAAGTCTTTTGACTTCAACCTCTTTGTTCAGCTTTTCAACAATGTCTTTAATATCCTTTGTTCTTGCAGCTCACAACCAAATCATCAACGTAAACCAGGATGTATTGATAGTCTCCATCTTTAAGTCTAGTGTACATGCAGGGTTCAGCTTTCCCTTGCTCAAATCCTTGTTGCTGTAGTAGTCCAGTTATTTTGTCATACCAACTTTTTGTGGCCTGTTTCAAACCATACAATCCTTTGTTGAGTTTGAAAACATAGTTCTCATTGCCAGGGACTTGAAAACCTTCAGGTATTTCCATATAGATTTCCTCTGATAACTCACCATTAAGAAATGCTGTCAATGTCTAGGTGCTCTACGAGCATATTTCTAGATGATGCCACACTCAGTAGTGGTTTAAGTGTAGCACTATTGATAACTGGTGCAAAAGTCTCTGAATAATCAGTTCCAAATTCTTGTGCATAGCCTTTGGCTACTAGCCTTGCTTTGTACAAGTCTATAGTTCCATCATCTTTGCACTTTATTTTGTAGACCCATTTGCATCCAACAGGCTTTCTTCCTGCAGGTAGCTTTGTAAGAGTCCATACATCTTTTTCATAAATGGATAGTATCTCTTGTTCCATTGCTTGAATCCATTTCTCCTTTTCTTCATTAGGTAAATCACACACTTGTTTCCAGCTCTTGGGTTCCTCTTTAGGTTTCACAGTCTCTATAGATCTCACAGTGTCACAGTATCCATATTTCTGTGGTGGTTGCCCTTTTGTGCTCCTTTCTGATAGTCTTAAAATGAGTGGAGGGTCTGTCATTCCCTGTGGTGCGATCCCCATTTCCCCTTCTGGTTCAGTAGAGTCTTCAGAAGGTAGACCTGCCAGTTCACTGGTGGTCACTACAGGTAAATAGGTACACCAGTCTTCAGAAACATCCTCAGTAACCTCAGAATCAGATTCAGGTACACAGGGTGCTTTAGGCAAATTACTGTCATCCACAATGTTTAGTCTTATTCAGCTTTGGATCATAGACTCTGTAGCCTTTTCCCACTGAGGAATATCCTATTATGAATCCAATCTCAGTCCTTGAATCAAGCTTCCCTCTATTTTCTCTAGGAACATATGCATAGGCTTTTGCTCCAAAAGTTTTAATATGCTTAAGTCCTGGCTTCTTGCCAAACCAAACCTGGAACAGAGTAATTCCTGTTACTTTTGAAGGTATTCTATTGTGGATATACACTGCTGTATTTACAGCTTCAGCCCAGAGGCTAGGTAATCCAGAATGCATGAGCTGGTCATTTCCTGTAACACATGATTAAGTCTTTCTGCACTCCCATTCTGCTGTGGAGTGTATGGGACAGTCACTTTGTGTTCAATCCCTTCTGCTTTCAGAAATATCTTAAACTCAGTATTGTAATATTCACCACCTCCATCTATCAGCAAACTTTGAGGTGCACGACCAGATCTGGTTTTAACCATGGCAACATATTCTTTAAATTTATCAAGAGTCTCATCTTTTGATTTGAGCATATAGACAGTGTTATATTTTGCACTGTGAATTCTGTGAATACGGAGAAAAAATTATTTCTCCCAATCGAAGCTTTTATAGGCTTAACAACATCACTGAATATTGTTTCCAAAAACCTTTCAATATGCACACTGCTTTTTCCACTGAAGCAAGGTGCAGTTCTTTTTGCTCTCAAACATCGCATCTTTCCTTGGATTTATCACAATGCACAATCAAGTCCACAGTCCTTTAGCAACTTCTCAACACTCTGCATGCTTCTGTGTGCTAACTTTACATGCCATCTCCTATGGCCACACTTTCTGCCTTAAGTCAGGCAAACAGTCTTTTCCACAACACCAAGAGCATCTGACCTTTCACTTGTCCATAATAAAATGAGCTCCATTTCTTTCATCCAGTTTAAAACTATTCTTCGGAATAATTTCATCTTCATCTCCTTTAGCAAGATATACAGCATAATTATTTCTTATAATTATTTCTTATAATTATTTCAGGCTTGAAAGTAAATTCTCAATTGATTCAGGTGCATAAGCTACATTTTTTGTCTTACTGGCATTAAATCATCAGTGGTAATAAGCAATTTCATTTGGCTGTCACCCACACCATAAACTTGTAAGGGTTTCTGGTTGGCACCTATCATTTCAGGTCTCTGACTTTCATCCAACTCTGAAAACATATCCTTATATCGACAAATATGCATAGAAGATCCACTATCAATTCACCAATAAAATTCACATTATTAACATGCATGGTACTTTCTCTGTTCCTTTCTTTGTTTTCACCTGGGCCATGTGGCTTGGAAAATTTCTGGTTTAAAAATTTCTGGCTGCTATTATTTCTATGGCCACGAGATGGTGCCTGGGTTCCCGCATTTGAAACATGTGCTTTAAAATTGCTATTCCTTTGTTCAGTGGCAGCATCATAATTATTACAATATCTTGTGATATGTCCTTTTTGCCCACATCTATGGCATATTATATCTCTTGACTTATTCCTATACTGTGGTTTCAGGCTTAAAGCAGACATAGAATCAGACAGGTCAGTGTCCTTGTCCCCAGATATGGAGGCTGCTTCCTCCTCAATAGCATTTAACAAGTTTTCCAGACTCAAATCCTTTTGCAGTCTCAAAATCATTTTAATTGGCTTTTAAGTACTGAGGAGAGCTTTCAATATAGTTGAGATTAAGTCTCATTCTGCAATAGGTTCACCAAACTCTCATAGTCTGGATTGCATGCACATAAATTCCTTCAGATGTTTAGTCACATTCTCCCCTTCTTGCACTTGAAAACCAAATATTTTGCCCTTTAAATTATGAATAGTGCTTATGGGAGTTTTGTTATATTTATCTTTAAGGCATTCAAGCATTTATTTTGCAGTTTTAAGAGTGTGCAATTCAGGAATTTCATATGCCTCAAGAGATTCTAAAATAAGAGTTTTTGCAAAACCATCTAGCCATTTAAAATTTGATTTTTCTTGCTCATTCTCAGGGGGATTTTCAGACAAAACTCTTTCAGCTCCATAAATCTCAAGTCTTTGCATTAGGAACGAGAGCCAGAATGAGAAATTATTCTTAGTTAACTTCAGGGTACTAAATCCTATCACTGGTAAGTTACTCACAGTAGCAAAACCAAGATTTGCAGTGGCTGTACCTGAAGACATTTGGGTTCGACATTTTTCACAGCAATCAGGCAGGGCAGGGTTAAAGATTCTTCCTTCCTCACTGGAGAGAAAAGGCGGCTGAATGTGCGCATATGATTGCAGCAAGGCTCTTCCAAGGTCTCTGACATAATCCACAGAAAAGGGTTAAAAAGCTCCAAAAATTAGCTTTCTAGCACATCTGAGGCTTTTAGACAAAAGTAGCAGCATTTCCAGATCGAGACAATTTGAATTCAAAGATCATTTAAGTCAGAATGCTCTCAGTAATGGCAAGAGGAAAAAAAGATATCATTTTAAAATTGAGGCTTGACTGCACAGCATTGCAGCTTGCTTTCTATTGCTTTCTAAATGCTCTCAAAGGTGATCCAGATTAAAAAAATCATTTAGAGTTCAAAAAACAGTCCATGCTATAAACTACCAGCTTGATGGCAAAAACCATGCTTCTGCAACCAATTTTGTTAGGAAATTCTGTTTGAAATTCTATTTCTTTATCTCAAACAGTGTGATGGATCACTGGATCAAATAATCATTGAGAGGCATTTAACATGAAAAAGCAAAAACATACTTATTTCTACAGGGAAAGGGTATTGGGAGGTAAAAATAACAAACACTATAGAACTACATCCTCACACTAGATCATGTGCTTAATGGAAGACCACTTCCTCCTTCTTCTTGAACTCTCTGCCTAAACAAAGGCAGTCACCTGACTAACTGACCAAACAGACAAAACAGGTTTTCCCGCTTCTAGACCCTGATTGACAGCAGTCAGTATCTTCTTCCCAGGTCATGCAGACAATAGGGAATCAGGCACAGTGTTAACCCTATAATGACTGGAACTTTAGAACATTGCAAAGGACATACAAAACAGATACATGTTCCCAACAATTCCAAGCAGGAAAGAGCCAAGAAATAGCTCTGGGACATGTTCTACAGGGTGCACATTAAAGTTTTTTTGTACTCTTTTTATTTTAAACCTACATTTTCCAGTTTCAGTCTCCTCCAAAATGGTTCCCATGTCATATGAGTTATAGCTGAATTATTCAAATAAATAATAAATAAATAATATACAAGTGTTACTATGTTCAAATCATAATTTAATAATAAATTTTGATTTTGAAAAACTGAGGGGGGGATCACTTTTTATCAAGCACTCAAAATTGCTCTCAGTATTGCAGCCCTACCAGAAAATGGCAACTTTGTTCTTTTGGAAAGCTGGAGGTAATTTCATTTCCAAAGAGACTGGAGAGACTCTGCTCAGCTTGGTCCTGGATTGTCTGTGATTCACAAGCTCTCCCCTGGTCTCTGCTTTCTGCTTGCGGGTGAATCAATCTGTATTGCATGAAAGCTGGCCTGGGGTGCCTCTTCCTGATGCTTTGGGCAGGTACAACAAACCATCTTCTACATTTATTCTGAGGCCATCCAGCCCAGGCAGCAGAGGGGCTCTGGGATATTTCCAAATGCATAGCATGTTTAAGATGGACCATGTGGCAAATACTCCCCCCTCCCCCCAAATCTGCTTGTTTCAGTTGAGTCCTGGCATAAAGACCGGAATCCCTACAGCAGCAGAAGAGGCTTTCATCAGCAAGCACCAGCTGCAGGCACTAAGGTAGGGCTTTGAATGCTCAGTTTTCATGCATTTCTGCAAAATAAAATTGGTCTTTTGTAGAAGAAGAATGCCTTCTGTGAGAACTTTCTCTCTTACCACAAAACTCCTGTGCTTTCAGCAGCACACCTCTCACTCATTTCCATGCAAGGAATTCAAACCACATCAGTTCTAATCAGGGGTCATTTTGTAGAAAAATAGGTGGTGGAGTTCATCCAGAGATTGTTATGCAGCTGCACCTACTATTCAATGGACAAGGTAGGTAGGTGCGGGGGAGGAGGAGGTGAAACTGTCAGAAAGGTTCAAGAGCTGTGCTTCTGTGAGCTCCCACTGAATCTGAGGCCTGATTCTAATATAGAAGTGTAATTTTGGTCAAACAAGTGACTACATTTGGGGAGAAAATGGCAAGGTTCTAAATACCATCCCAGTGCTACCCAGGGATTCTTGCCCTCTTTGACTCACCAACCCATGACCTTGGCAGGAGCAAGGCTGGCCCTTCCACTAGGCAACAGGCATTTGCCTAGGGCTCTGGGCTGGGGGGAGACACCAAATTGGGCACTCCCCTGTGGTGTCTTTGGCAAATGCCCAGGTTGTGCAGCAGCCGGCTAGCTTCACTTCACCTCCCTTCTCAGCTGGCCATTGTGCACCTACTGGCTTTGCTCTGCTTCCCTTCAGGGAGGCAGAGTGAAGCCAGAAGTTGGAAGGGAGGCAGAGCAAAGCCAGCAGTTGTGCAGCAGCTGGGAGGTGAAGTGAAGCCAGCAGGCCACTGTGGAGTCACTGGCTTCGCTCATTCCAATTGGAAGGGAGGTGGAGTGAAGCCAACAGTTCTGCACCGGCCCTTCCTGGGTGCCCTCCCTGCCTTACTTCACTGTGTGGGTGGTGGGGTGCAGCACCGCGGGGTGGCACCACGGAGGAGGGTGGTGGGCCTGCCTAGAGCACTGTGCACCCTAGTGCTTGCCCTAGGCAAGAAACTTCTGCATCTGCTGCCGCTGAGACACAGCTGGTTGTGCACCATCACCTGCACCAGCATCCATCACTAGGACCCAATTCCAACCCAGCTTCTCCCAGGCCCAAGAGAGGAGGAGGAGGGAGGAAAGCAGCTGTGCCAGCCATTGCCACTCCCCCCTCAAAATCCTGAATAAAAGAACAGCTGAAGGGGGAAGGTCTGGAGAGAGACAATTGCCCATGGGGACTTGCTGAGGGAGCTTCAGGCCCACTCACACCCACTCTCGGCCTCTCCTGCCTCACAGGGGTGGAGTGAGGATAAAATGGAGGGGGGAAGGAGGATGGAAGCTGCTTTTGGGCCTCCAATGGGGAGAGGAAGATGATATAGCAAAGTAAAAGAAAAAGAAAAAATAATTTATAGCCCCCTTTCTTCATTCCTGATGCAATTCCCTCAGAAAGTGAGAAAACAATAATTCAGAAACAGCTATTCCGTGAACTTCAGACCAGAGCTGAGCCATTCAGGAAGTTCAACAAGGGGAATAACTTGCATCTTGTCTTTTTGTTTGAATAATAAAGCCTCTGTTGTCATTCCTGAGCATCGCCTTGTTCCTGCTGGGGGTGGGGCAGGCTTGAGAACTGTCTCCTGAAAAGGCAGGTATGGGAGGCTCAGCTCTGCCTGGCCTCCGAAAATGTCTGGGGCCAAGAGGGGAAGGCATGCAGCATTTGAAGCACTTCCAGGAAGGTAAAGTCCCAGATAAGAGATTCAGCAGTCGTAGCTTGCAATCACCTTGCTTGTAAAAGCCCCTCTGACTGATTCCATCGCCCTTCTTCTAAATGAGAGTGATGCTATGGTAGCAGCCAGCAGGAGAACTCCTGGGGGAAGACACAAGCAATCCAGGGTCATATGACACACAACATCCCTTCCAGGATGAAACTGCAGGTATCATCATCATTGTGTTGGGGTAACACTTTAGGAATCACTCAGATGCCCCAACATTGTCAAGCATCGATATTTCTCAATAATCAGTCTTTTGTTGTTCAGTCAAAAGTTGCTTTATTGTAGAAACTCTGAAGCTTTACCAAGGACAGAATCCCTGGAAGTAATGACGTATACATGATTATACTGTTACTGTCAAGCATGCGATTTTCAAAAGAACGAGTCAAATGGATACAAAACTACGTTTATTGCTAAATCGAGATGCTCTCTTGGTTCAGGACCTTGAGAGTGATACTAGAAATACATTGATACATTTCTTTTAAGACATACTTCAAAGGATTCCTAAAGGAGGGGGTAAGGAATGCCCGCCAACACATAAACTATCATAAATGTCTACATTCCCACAATATTATCTGTGTCTTGTTCTTGCTTTCCCAGATGGCTTACACTCCCAGGCAGGAATGTATGGGAAGGTGTCTATTCTTCTTTTCTCTTACTAGTTTCGTTTCTCACTAGTCTACTTCACAAAGCAATGAAGCAAGAAGGGGGAAGAGAAAGAATAACAGAACCAAACTACATCGGCCCTCCATGATGTTTCACAGATCAGCTTTATGGAGGGCCCTAAAACCATAGATTACCATTCAGCTTTTACCATGCTTGACAGTTACTATATAGGATTACTTCAAAGGATAACATACAGATGCATTTTGAGTCGCGAAGTTCAAAGGTTAGTATCTAGTTTACTACTAAGGAATTTAGGTTATTAAAAACATCTCCGTTTCTCACATTTCTTCCAGACCTGATAAGAACTGTCTGTGTGAATGTGGCGGAGAGGTACCTCACAGCCAGGCTGCAGCGTAAACATCATTGGGCTAGATGGAGTTACTATTTGCCCAACCTTTGGAAAAAGGGAGGGAGGCGGTGGATACTAACAGCCTCCTTTCTGTCTAAGAACCCACCATTGTACTTAGAAATATGCATGCTTGACGAACATGATGAAACCACTTCTGGGGTCCTGCTGGAAGTGATGTCAAACATCAGCATGATCCTGACTGCCCCCCATTCCACCCCCCACCTGCTACCCTGCTCAGGACTGGTGCAGAATGGGGGAAGAGGCTGGGAGGATATCGAGGGACAATGGATGCCGACTCCTACCCATATTAATTGAATTTGTTTCTCACCTGCCTTTTTCTCACACTCAAGATGAAATACAGAATTATAAAAATAATATTATAAATTCCAGGATAATACATACAAGAAGCATTGAAATAAAATCAGATTACAGGATTAGAGAAAACAAAAATAAAAACAGTATAATAGACCTAGAAAACAATGCTGTAAAATACCAGAGAAATGGGATTGGATTGTAAAAGTTATGACATGGAGTGAAATGGACAAATTAACAAGAATTAAGAGACTGATTTAGAAGTTTTTAAGATGGAGTGGAAAAAGTTCAGAAGATACGTAGAAAAAGAGTGGAAAATAAAAGGACATTGGACAATTTTTGATAATGATTAAGTCTTAGAAAAAAGAATATTAATTTTGTTTTTATTAGTAAGGGTAACTTTAAACATTAGTACTTTAAGTAGGAAGAAACAAAAGTTTCTTCCGGGGGTCAAGTAACGGGGGAGTGGTGGGTAGAAAGTAATATATGGGATAGATAAAAGAAGTTATTAATAATGCAAGAAATATAATTTGTTACCATATGTTACCAAATAAAATTGTTTTAACATAAGAAAACAATGCTGTAGTAGTGCGAGGAGAAAAGAAAACTACCTAAACATTGTCACAGATCATTAAAACGGCAACCTTATTCCAATATAAAAAGTGCCCTTATGCACACAGAGTTCAGCACTGCACTAATCCTTTTGCCAAAAGGTCCTCCTGAACAAGGAGGCTGGTTTGCACTTCCTGCACACTGGAAGATGTGTAGAAGCCTCCCTCGCCCCATCAGGCAGGAGCCACAGCAAAGACCGCTTGGGCACAGGCAGCTGAAGCGGCCACCTTTGGTAGTCTTTGCTGTCACAGTTGGACATAACAAGAACAGGACTTCAGAAATGCCTGTCTAAGCCCACAAAGGGCTTTGTAGGTAATAACCAGCACCTTGAACTGAAGCCAAGAATCAGCTGGTAACAAATGGAGTGCCAGCAAAACAGATGTGATAAGCATGTTAACTCCAGAGAGAAATTAAGCAATGACATTCTATACCAGCAGGCATTTCCATCCTAGATGCTTCCATCCTAGACCCTTGCCAGTCTGGCTTTCGCCCAGGTTATGGGACGGAGACAGTACTGGTTGCCCTGATGGATGATCTCCAACGGCCCCTGGACCGGGGCGGCGTGGCAGTGCTGATGTTGTTAGATCTGTCGGCTGCGTTCGACACGGTCGACCATTGGCTACTGACCCGCCGCCTCGCCGATATAGGGGTGAGGGGGTCTGCCTTACAATGGCTCTCCTCCTTCCTCGAGGATCGGGGACAAAGGGTGGCAATTGGTGGCGAGCGGTCCCGGAGGCACACACTGGATTGTGGAGTGCCTCAGGGGGCAGTTCTCTCACCAATGTTATTTAATATCTATATGTGCCCCCTTGCCCAGATTGCCAGGAGATACGGACTTGGGTGCCATCAATATGCGGATGACACCCAACTCTACTTACTGATGGACGGCCGGCCTGACTGCGTCCCTGAGAATTTAGACCGGGCCTTGCAGGATATGGCAACATGGTTGAGGGGGAGCGGGCTGAAATTGAATCCAGCAAAGACAGAAGTCCTTTGCCCGGGTCGGGGCGCCCGGGAAGGGGAAATACTTCTTCCGGTCTTCGACGGGGCGCCGTTGAAAGCAGCGCACCGGCTTAGGAGTCTGGGAGTCTTACTGGAGCCTTCATTATCAATGGAGGCTCAGATTGCAGCACTGCCAAGTCAGCCTTTTTCCACCTAAGGCGGGCAAGGCAGTTGGCTCCCTTCCTAGAGCGCCAAGATCTGGCAACGGTACTTCACGCAACGGTCACCTCGAGGCTGGATTACTGTAATGCCCTCTACATGGGGCTGCCTCTGTACCGAACCCAGAGGCTGCAGCTGGTGCAGAATGCAGCGGCCAGACTGCTGCTGGGGCTCCCTAAATGGGAGCACATACAGCCTGGGCTGCGCGAGCTGCACTGGCTGCCAGTTATATACCGGGTTCGTTACAAAGTGCTGGTCATTACCTTTAAAGCCCTATATGGTCGAGGACCTGTCTACCTTAGGGACCGTCTCTCCCCATATGAACCCCAGAGAGCACTGAGGTCAACTGGAAAAAACTTGCTGACCACCCCCGGACCAAGAGAGGTGAAGCTGCAATGCACCTGCAACCGGGCCTTCTCCTCTGTAGCCCCGAGCCTATGGAACCAACTCCCAGAGGAAATGCGGGCCCTGCGGGACCTTGAATAATTCCGCAGGGCCTGCAAGACCTTCCTCTTCCGACTGGCCTTCGCTGAAGAAAGAAGCTGCTAAGGATAACCGCCACCACAAAAGAACGAATAGCAATAGCACTTTTATTAATTTAATTTAATTGATTGATTTTAAACTTGTCAGAATTTTAAATGCTGGATGTAACTTTGTTTTTATATAATGCTGTTAGCCGCCCTGAGCCTGCTCCGGCGGGGAGGGCGGGATACAAATAAAAATTATCTATCTATCTATTTTTAAGTTGTCTTTGTGGGCAGACCCATATAGAGTGCATTACAATGTGTCATGGTGATTTAGGCAGAGAACCATGTGGGAAGATTGGTCCAATTGTCACACATAACAGCAACAACCCATTTGAAATGATCCACACTCAGAACTGGTGGAGCTCCAGACACATCTGCTACCTGAATTGCAAAAATGGTGAGAAATGGTGTCCAAATTGGAGAATATCTGAATAATTTTCTTAGCAAATGGGGTGGCCAGCCTCCAGGTGGGGCTGGGAGATCTCCCAAAATTACCATTGATTGACAGACTGATTCACCTGAAGGAAATGGCTGCTTTGGAGGGGGGACTATGGCATTCTACTCCACTGACCTTCCTCCATTCCCCAAAACCTGTTATTCCCAGGCTCCACCCTCCTAAATCCCTAGGAATTTCCCATCCCTGTGTTGCCAAGTCTATCAGCAAATCGTTTGTGAAAGTGTCACATTAATTTTCAGTTCCTGAGCATTCAAGGACTCAGCATCTAAGGAATTGCAAGTCACCAGTGCCAAACTACCTTCAAAAACTGAGTGGGCCGCTATCTAGCTGACGCAATGGTAGCAGAGAAATTCTATTTCTTCTCTGTCCCTGACACTCACAATTGGAATATTAGGACTGAGGTGTACAACTTATTTTAAAAGTACACACAAATAAGGAAGGGCAGAAGAGTAGTATTAAACATAAAGGAGGTATATACCTGTGAGGAAACACATGAATCTGAGCATGGAAGTTCAGTTGAAAGTCTCTGGGTAAAAATAAAATGAGTAAGAAATAATAGCGATGTTATGGGTCTGCTATAGACCAGCAAGCTAGAACTTGGATGTGATACTCCTAAAACAGATTGCAAAGAGAAGGGACACAGTGGTCCCCTCCGCCCCACGCTGCTAAGAAGAAACTTCACCTGTTGTGCCTTCTTGGGACAGAGACATCAAAAAGAACCCCTTGTGTCACAACATTGTCAACTGTGGCTCAAAAGTGTGCCTATTTTCTTTTCATAACCAATGACTGCTTTTATTTAAGTAAAGATAAATTTTGTACAATTGGTGTTATTTGATCTCTGCACCCACATAAAAGCCTAACAGTGCTCACACTCACTATGATATTAAGGGAAAGCAAGGAGATACCTGGTTAGGTCTGAATAACTGCAGCGAGGAGATTTCCAAAATTCCCCCCTACATCTATGAGAATGTGGACTCCCCTAGCAGAGCAGCTTCAAGGAAAAAAGCTTCAGAACAAGGAAAATACCAACTGAGAGGGAGAAATGGTTATTCAGGGACACAAACAATGGTAGACAGAGAGCAACAGAGGGAAGGGAAGGCAGGAAAATGAAATTGTGTGTTGCTTGATCCTAAGCTGGTCTTTTATCTTCAGACTTTGCCTGCTTTCACAATTAAGTGAGTTGAGCAGAGATTGAGTTTAGCAGAGAAGTGTCTCACTGAGAGCTATTCTGGAGTCTCTGCTAATTGTGACGGAAGTTGATCCTGTCTGTAATAACTCCACAGCACCTGGCACCAAAAGAGAGCGGACCTTTATTTGAACAGCAGCAAGGCTTTGTCCAGACCCTTCTAGGCCATCACCGGCAACCAACAACCCAAGTGAAAAGTGAAACTAAAGCCAAGGCTTTTTTCCTTAAGGGACCATGTTAAAATAACTACATTATACAATAAAGGAATGTCAACAAATTCACAACTACCCATGATGTATCACTGTCTTTCTAAACGAACGCTGGAAGGTATCTTGCTCTTTCTGTTAAATATGTTGGGATAGTTGTTAATGTCTCACAAGCTCCACTCATCCATTTAGTCTGGATTTAGAGTGACTGAATGGAGTCACCTCTGACCTGACCCCACCTCACCACATCTCAAAAACTAAATGGGGTCAGTGTCAGAACTGGAACGAACTTCAGACGATTCCAATACTTGTTACAAAGTTAGGATCTTTATTGAAGAACTACAGTGCTAGAGCAACGAGATAACAGTAATGCCGAGTCCTGGCATTTGGTTACATTTTATGCCATCAGTAAAGTACAATAAAGCTATCATTCACACAGGTTACAGACAAGTGTCTCTTTTCCCAGGCTTCGTTATCAGAAGGGAGGATGCTTCCCTGTGGTGAAGGCCAAACGGCCTGTCTTCAAAAGGGCACCTGTGGATGTTGAACAGAGACTATCTGTCGCCCGTCCTGGAGCCCTAAATATTTGAAATAGCTATGAGGGCAGGGTTAATTGCTCAGGCTATAGACTCTGTGTTAGTGTTAGGTTACAGCATGGAGTCGGTTTGGCCAAGGCAGACAGAGAGAAAGTTACAAGTTCTGACAGTCAGCCCTGGTTACTACTTGGACGGGAGGTCACCGAGTAATACTAGGGTGGCTATGCAGAGACAGGTAAAGGCAAAACATCACTGTTTGTCTCTTCCCTTGAAAACCCCGCTGGATCACTGTGGTACATGTGATCGCATATATGCATAAGTATGGTGTTCTTGCCTGGCTCACTGGAGCCTCAAGGGCTGAGCTTGGGGACTCGGGAACAATGGGCAGGATGATCCAAATCCCTGCTGTCCTGCTCCAATCACGGGCCCCCTGTTGGTTTGAATGGTCTAATAGCATGCTAGTGTGGGAACCTTGAGTGTATATATAGTTGACCCAGTCTTCAGTCTTAGAGCACAGCCCTATCCTATGCTGTGATAATAAAAAGAGGTATGATCACTACCACCTCGCCTCTTCATTGCATCGAACCCACTATATTATAGTCACCATGTTTTGGCTGTCACCTGATGGCCCTTTTCACCACCAATGAAGTTATGAGAAGTCTCTTGGGCAGAGGGATTTCACAGCTAATGGTTACCTCATTACAAGTTAACAATTTTTCTGATCTTATTTCCTCCATGAGTCAATTAAAGTTCCTTGAAGGCATTCTAAGTTAATTAATGTTCAGAAATGGAGCCCAGCTTTGTCTGTGAGTTCTATGGTTATGGGTGTGTAGGGTTTGGGGCTGGTAGTCTTCCTGTTTCCCCTCTTAGACAATGCTCAATCATCTTTATATTAAAATCTGGCAAACTAAAAGCACACATGCCTCATTTCAATAAATGCTGTGCCCTTCTGACTGCTCTCTCTTACTCCAATCTATTTATAGGGATTTTATTCATTGATACCAAAAAAGTTCCAAAGTTGCTTCTTTTTGTATTTTGGAAGAGCAGCCGCCCTCCCCCTGCTCAGTGCTCCCCACGAACCTTCCATGCTTGATGCTCGAGGTTGAGGACTGATCTCTGGCTAAAATGATTCCACGTTGTGGAGCTGCTGGAGAAAGCTGAAGCCAAGCAGTAGAGACAAGAATTTGATAGAAAGAACCTTCAGGATTTGGGGTATAGCAGTTATTTATACAAATTATGTATGAAATTATTAATAATTGCTGATTTGATGTATATTTGATATCTAGTCTGTCCCAATCTCTAAGATATGGCCAGGTAAAAAAACTCTCCGTTATTTGTCACATTATATAAGGCCATAGAAGAAGGCTACCTTGGAGGTCCTAGCTTTATGTTTTCTGCCTAGCAGGCTAGATTTTTCTTCCAGGGCCTCACAACTGCATTTTCCCACATCATTGGTGCCAACATGTACCTCAACCACTGGCTCTTCCCCAACACTGTCTACCAGCCTATCTAGAACACATGTAATGTCTGCTACCTTTGCACCATGCAGGTAAGTCACTATGCAATCAGTGTCCAGGTTTGCCACCCAGCTGTCTACCTGCCTAAGGATCAAATCACTAACTACAAAGAGTCCCCCTCCCTCCCTGCCCAGGGATGGTTCCTTGGTGCAAAAGGGTACAAGTTCACTAACTGAAGAGGAGGTCTCTTCTGAGGGCAGATTCCCCTATCACTGGTGCCCTGTTACCTCTCAACCCTCATGCTCCCTGACAGCAGCAGGGCTGCTATTTTCAGAGTGGGACACAAGTTCCCAAGAGTCTTCTCCATGTGCCTGACTGACTGTCTCTGCTTCTCCAGGTCAGCCACCTTGGCCTCAAGGGTGTGAACTCATTCCCTGAGAACCAGGAGCTCTTTGCACCGAGCACACACCCAAGACTTCTGTTTGGTGAGCAGATAATTGTACATATGACAGTGTAAAATGCTGGATAGCCCCCAATCCCCTGCTGGCATTCTGCCTTCATAATTGCTTTTTAAATTTTTAATACTCTTTAAATAAATATATCCACTCCCCCTTTTAATAACCTTTGTGTTTATGTGGCTCTCCTTGTGGAAAGTCTACTTACCTTATTGGGAACACAAAGAGACTAGGGCTCTTTCTTCCTTTCTCTGACTTCCTGGTTCTTCCTGGTCTTTTATTTCAGAGCCCTAGGCTAAAAGCCATAGTCCAAGATCCCTTTAGCTTTCATCCTTTGGCTTGTGCCTCTGGCAAGGTGCAGCCTTACAAATGCAAAGAGGGTGGGGCCAGCAGTGAGCCCAAGGCAACACAGACACTTCCAATTAGCAACAATCCCCTCATGCAATCAGCTAGACTCAGCTGCAGCTCTATCAAAACAAACAGAAACAGCAGTTTCACAGGGACTCAGACTCTCTCCATCACACAGTAGCATTCAGCTAATTCTCCCCAGCAGTTAAGAAAAGGTAGTTAAGAAAAGGCAAACACTTATCCCTTCAGCAGCACCCGTCTACTGGCTGTCAAAAGTGAATTTTAATACAAGGTAACATGTGACTTCTGGAAGATACAAAATCTCTGGGCAAAGAGGCAGTCCTGAGCAGAGGGATATCTGCAGGCTTGTAGCTATGGGAGGAGCTGTGGGATCCCCACCCCTGATTTCCTGTCACCCACCCACAGCCTTCTCTCCCCACCAGCTGTTGTCATGGCCACCACTGCTGCTTGAAGGTCACTGCTGCTGCCTGCTTGCCTTCCTCCCCCACATTCAAATCATGCAGAAGGGGTGGCAGGAGCAGGCACCGGCTTCCTATGCAATGTAAAGGGCCTGCCAATCAGCTGATTGCAGGCCCTTTAAATAGCACAGGATACTCCTGCTGCCCCTCCTGTGGAATTTAAATGGGGGGGGGCAGCAGGGAGAGCAGCAGGAAGGGAAGGGGGCAGGGAGAGTGGCTGAAAATGAAAATAGCTGTATTTAAATTAAAGTGCTCAGGCTGAAGAGCCCCTCAAAAAAAAAAAAAAATGAAAAGCCCCCTGATTTTGAAATCCTGCCTATGGGCCTGGATAATTTCTGAACTTCTTCATGAGGCCTTGCAATCCTGCCTTGGTATATACAGATTACAGAATCACTGAGTGGGAAGGGACCTCCAGGTTCATCTTTCTAGTCCAACCCCCTGCGCAATGTGGAAATTCGCAAATACCTCCCCGCACCCACCCAGTGACGCCTGCTCTATTCCCTGAAGATGGCAAAATCTTCCATTGTTGCACATCACCTGGAGCCCAATGCCAGCTGGGATGAGATGATCCATTAAGTTGTATCAATCAATCAATCAGTCAATCAAAACAAATCCCTCCAGGGTCCCTGGCCAAACTGACCTGGAAAAAAATTGCAGCCTGACCCCAAAGTGATGAACAGCATTTCCTGGAGTGTGTAAAAAAAGGCAAGAGAACTAAGCACTGATGCAGCCTTTCCTGCCCTCCCTCTCATGATCTGCCTAATTCACAGAATCATGTGGCCATCTAGCCTTTGGAGGTTTAAAAAGCTCCAAAGAAGGAGAGCCTGCCATCTCCCAAGGAAGCCTGTTCCACTGAGGAACTGCTCTAACTGTTCATTATGATTTGTGTGTTTCTGACAGCCCTGCCCATTCATAAGCTGAGATCCAAGGATCCCTACCTTGCCCCTAAGCAACCTGATCAGCTGCCAAACAGCTTTGTGGATGCCCAAGAGCTGCAGTGTTTTGGTTTCATTGCTTTCTGACCTGCAGCCACGTATGCATCCGCCCAGCTCTGCATATGCTGCTGTTTGTATCTATCTTCATAATTAATTCCTTGCTGGTTTTATGAGCGAAAGGCCATCCTGGAGTGGCAATGACATTTTCTGAGCATTGCATGACATTCATTGTTTTCTTCTATTGCTTGGTTCCAAACACTAGAGGAGTTATTGTGTTCCATATGGAACTGTTGATCTCTGAAAAAATAATGTTATGTCTCATATTCAGACCCAAAATCCAAGCTCCAGTTCCAATGGAATGTTGTCCCAATTCTAATTGAGGGCGGTACCTGCCACTTATTTTGATATTCCACAGATCTGATGTAAGAATTGTATTAGTGGTCAGACTTTGGTTTCACCTGTTTTATAAATCCAAACTGCTACTCCATATAATGTCTGAGGTAGGATCTTGGTGCTGAAAACAAATCCTCGATGGGGGATGCACTTTTGGGAAGTAGCGTGTGCAAAAGAGATCTTGGGGTACTAGTGTACTGTAAACTAAATATGAACAGTCAGTGTGATGCCGTGGCAAAAAAAGGCAAATTCAGTCCTGGGTTGTACCAAAAGGCCTTTAGCATCAAAATCACAGGGAGTCATAGCTCCGCTGTATGCTGCCATGGTCAGGTCACACTTGGAATACTGTGTGCAGTTCTGGAGGCCTCACTTCAAAAAAGATGTGGACAAAATCGAGCGGGTGCAGAAGAGAGCAGCGAGGATGATCCAGGGCCTGGAGGAAGAACCCTCTGAGGAAAGGCTGAAGGACTTGGGAAGATTCAGTCTGGAGAAGAGGCGATGGAGGGGGGACATGATGGCTCTTTGTAAATATTGGAAAGGCTGTCATTTAGAGGAGGGCAAGGAGCTGAGGATAGGACCTGAAGCAATGGGCTCAAATTACAAGCAGAAGGGTACCAGCTGGATATTAGGGATTTTTTTTTTACAGTCAGAGTAGCCCAGAGGTGGAACCAGCTGCCTAGGAAGGTGAGCTCCCCTTCATTGCAGTCTTCAAAACACGGCTGGATGATTGTTTGTTGGAGATGCTTTGGGCTGATCCTGCATGGAGCAGGGGGTTGGACTAGATGGTCTGTACAGCTTCTTCCAACTCTAGGATTCTATGAAAACTGTAATTGCAGTTGGGAGGTATTGTCCATCTTTTCTATAGATGAAGCACTTTATTGCTGTCCCCGAGCAAGCTGCTGATGACAGAACAGCCTGACATTGGGGTTTCCAAGAAGATGATCATCAAAAGTCCTCCAAGAGGTTTGAAAATTCCAACCTGCTCCAGGTCATTATTATCAAATCTCCATTTATATCTGCAATCTCTTCTCTGTTTTGTAAAAATTAAAATTTTCAACTTGGCAACATTAATTGTCAGATCATGCTCCCGACAATAGTTTGTGAAAGACTATATTCACCTTCAAGGCATGATAGTACATCATCAGCATAAAGTAATATAGGAATTTCTAGAACACCAAGAGTTGGCGGAAGGAATTTGTCTTGTTTAAAAGGGGTGTCTGATCATTCAGACAGCGAATAAAAAGAAGTGGAGCCATCAGTCATTCCTGCTTAACACCAGATCTCATTGTAAACATCCTTGTAAATTGTTCCTCTGGCCCACATCTAACCTGACCAGTTGGATTATCATATAGCCTCTGAATTAGCTATGGCAATCTGTAATCAGCTGTGGTGTTCATAAATTTTGCCACAAACAACTTCTAAGGATTGAGTCAAATGCAGATTTCTAATCCTTAAAGGCAGGTGTCAAGCATGATATCTCTGGTTATTGAATCAATATGTGTTATTGAACTCTCTTTTTCCTCTATTCCTTTTCTTCATAAGACTGCTCTTCAAAGCTTTCCCCCCCCTACCTAGTAATTCTAAAGGATTCAGAATATGCAGGTAACCTTGTCTTTTAAGTAAATTGCCTCTCCCACCAGTTCCCATCCATATGTCTTATCAGTAAGCCAAGAATGTGTGGGAACTAGGAGATGTTGTAGTAACCAAATGAATAGTTGATAGTACCCTTTGAACCTTCTCTGCAATTCACATCTGTATGTTATGCTTTTGAAGCTATCTACTATTGTGCCTTTGAAGTAACCTTTAAGATTCCATGCCATGTGAAACTATGTATCACGTCCAAGGCATCATTCCTTGGAGTAATGGAGGAGGCACCGAGTCGGAGAGAGGCGATACTGACACAACGGAGGGTGGCAAGTGAGAGTGGCCAAGATGGGGTGCGAGCCAGAAGCGGTGGAGAACGGGATGAACCCCGACTAGAGGAGGAGGAATATGAGAATCCTGAACCCCAGTGCCCAGACGAGGTGGAAGAGGATCCCGAGCCTGAAGATCGAGGGCTCTTCCAGATGGTGAGGAGCAAGATGGCCGAAATGGCAAAGTGTTTGAGAGATGAAATACAAGCCAACACACCTTCATGGTGCAAGAGATGAGAAGGCAACTGGAGAAAGTATTACCACCGGCAGACCCCAGGGGGGTCCCAATACCTCCTCCAGTGAGGCAGCCAGCAGCACCACAAACTTCATTGCCACTTGTCCCTCTAGAGTATGGTTGAGGGAGAGAACTGGATGCCACATTCGATGGGGATCCTGAAGAAGTGGAATACTTCACCATCCAAGCCAATAGCTACATGCACTATTGGGGGAACACTTTCCCAGATGAATTCTGTCGAGTGGACTACTTGGGGTCGAAGCTGAAAGGGGCTGCCAAGTGATGGAATGTGAGTCTGTATGAAACCAGAAGCACTGAGTTGGACACCATGGCCGCTTTCCTCCAGGCGTTGCTGACGCAGTATGAAGATCTACTCCAAGAAACCCGAGCTCTGACCCCCTTGCAAGACATGCAGCAAGGGTCAAAATCGGTGCATGAGTATGTGGCTGAATTTCGAGCAAACACAGCTAAGGTTCAGGGATGGAACGAGCTAATAAAAATCAAGCAATTCCAAAGGGGCCTGAATGCGAGCATGTTGGACCAAGCAGTACAACAAGCCCGCCCGACCACACTTGTAGGGTGGGTGCAACTAGCCGGTGAGGTCGAAACCAACATTAAAAGAGTGGCCCAACAACGGCAGCCTTTGAACATTCTCTGCAATTCACATCTGTATGTTATGCTTTTGAAGCTATCTACTATTGTGCCTTTGAAGTAGCCTTTAAGATTCCATGCCGTGTGAAACTATGTATCACTTCCAAGGTATCGTTCCTTGGAGCAAGTATTGGATTATCAATAAAATGAGTCTTTGAATTAAACAAAAGCTTGGTTATTCGAAATACCGATGCTTGACAGCAGGGAGTAAATTTCCTCAAGTATAGCAAGTATACTTTTCTGCTAAATGGTGTAGAAAGTCTGTGGCTGAAGCTCCATTCATGAAGCCTGCTTGCTCTAAGGCTATCACTGACTCAGAATAAATCCAATCAGTTAACTTGTAATACAAGGAGGATGTATATAGTTTACAAATTACTAGTAGTAAACTAATTGACCTATAATTGCTTGGGTCCATCCATTCAGTTGCCTTTCTTGAATATCGGGATAATGAGAGCATACTTCCACTTCCCAGGGATTCTGACTTTCAGGTTAATTCTAGAGAATATTTCAGCTGGTGTCAAGTCAATCTTTGGAGCTTTATGCTTTAATGAGCATCTTGTTAATATCAGCACTTCCTTATCACTTATCAATATCAGCACTTCCTCAGATGGCCATGTTGGTAAACTAGATTATTCTTCATGCATTTCTTCTTCATTCATATATATTCTTTTTCATTCATGTACATACTGACAATTGAAATGATATCTGCCACCTGAGTATTAAATATCTTACAAAAGTGGACTTCCCAAGTGTTGGTTGATATTTAGTGGTACACACCTGTCAAAATGTTCTGACTCTAAAGCTCTGGTCCACCGGGTGGCCTATCCCATGTGGCAGGGGAAGACTTTGATCCACTAGGGCAGGCCTTGGCAGCCATATTGGCCAGTCCAATATGGTGAAATCAGTTTCCCCCCTGGTGTTGGGACAGGTAATTAAAAGGGGGGGTTATGACTCCCAGAGGTTTATATAAAAATGCACATGCATGAAAAAAAAATGATAACACACTTAGATGACTACTGAATAGTAAGACTTTTTAAAAAGCATTTGTAAATCACTGACTGATAGTAGCCAAGGGTGAACAAACAACCCTGTCTATCCAAGCAGCATAATAATAATAATAATAGTAATAATAATAATAATATAATTTGTATCCCACCCTCCCCTCTGAAGCAGGCTCAGGGCAGCCCCCGAAGGTGCCAAAGTAGGCTCAGGCATGCAGCAGTAGCAGGTCCTTGTTGGGCTGTGTGGTGAAACAGCTGCATGAAATACTGACAACTGAAATGCACAGCATGGTTCAAATATGTGTGATGTAGCCACTGCCCAGCAAAGAATTCTTCAGTGAGCAGAAGGTGAGGGGAATCGGCAAATGTTTGAGCATCCCTAAAGGAAAGGATGGGGACAAACAAAATAAGTAATTTGATGAGCTGGGCTTGTGATGGCTCTCAAGTGGCAAATGCAACCCAGTTTATGTTTGAAGCATTTGCTGTCTTGGTGGAAGGATGTTGTTGAAGCTGGATATTGATCAGTACCTTTCCGATTACACCTCCCTAGATTTTCTTCCCATTAATCATTCTGCACTGAGTGATGCAGAGGGCTCCACGCATCCACAAAAAAGCTGACCAAGCCATGAGGTAAAATACCACATCCATTCTCTTCTGCAAACTGATGTGCAGAGCTTTATTTGATATTTAATGTTCCACATTAGAATATGGCGTTCAGAGCTTTCACAAGAGCATCCCCAATATCTGACAGTTTCTGTCGTAACAGCTGTTCAATGTCCTATGTGAACTGCAATAAAATTTAGTGATACATATTCATTTCCTTCATTTAGTTATAAAATGAAACAATTTTATTCTAAATGTTGAATGTCAATTCTTGAGATAAATTTTTGACATTGACAGTCAGATTGTGAATTTTGACAATTTGTTGAATAAAATTTTGTGGAATTTTGTTTCTGTTGTCATGGGAGCATAGTTGGAAGACATTGGCTATGATGTGGCACATTGTGAAATGTTTGCCAAAGTGCACAAGTGATATACTCAAGCCTCATTTGGGGCAGGAGCTCACAGGAGCGAAGCTCCGGAACCTCAAAATTTTATGGTGCTCTTTCTTTCTTACACTCCTCCCCATACTTACTTCTGGGCTCTGTTGTTCAACCCCCCTGTAAGAATTTTGCTGAATTCTAAGATTAACTTTCTAATATCCACCCCCCCCCCCAAAGGAGGAAAATAACCAAAACATATAAAGGCAGATGGAAATCTTCATCGTGCCACTGTGGCCACATAGGAGAAAGTAATTTTTAAAAGTATGATGGAAGTAAGGTTTTATTATGACAATTCTAATTCAAGAAGCATTTTAAAGTAGATGCTGAGCTGATTTAATTTAGTACACCTTCCAGTGATGTCAGGCATGTGTGGCATATGTAAATGAGTTGTGTAATGAGCTCTGGCACCTCTTTTTCTACACAATGACCTCTGGGTCTACTTCCTCTTAAAATAAATTTAATGGGAAAAGACCTGCCCTGGGACGGCGATCAGGAATGGGACCTGGGAGGAGATGTGACTTGCCTCTGCTCTTCGGGGCACATTCTGGGATATCAAACAACAACAACAGAGCCCCCAGTTGATTAAGGTGAGGTGCCTTCGACTCGAGATCCCTCCCTCCTCTCAGCTCAAGCTGATGGCTGCTGAGTTTGAGATGTAACCAAGCATTGAAAGTATTGGAGGAAGGATTTTGGCAGAGAAGATCCCTTTTCGTTTCTGTTGCAGCCACCAATTACCCTCAGCCTGAAGGATGAATGACTGAGCTGTCTTCCAGCTGTTCTCCAAGCCCAGATGTGACCCAAACCTTGAAGTGTTTGGGGCTGGAGGGTGAGAGCTGAGAAATCTGCTTTGTAACACATTACAAAGAGGGGGAGTGCTGGCTGGAAGGGGAGAGCAAAGGAAAAGCAAACCACATCCATCCCATCAGCTGCAGCCTAGTTTAAAATATTACGAGGGGCTGAACCCAGGTGTGTAATTAGGAGGAAGAGATGTGAAAGGCGAAGGGGGGGCGGCAAAGAGAAAGTGAGAGAACTGCCTCGCTACAGGTGGATAATGTGAGAGGGAAGGATTTAATGTCTGCCCAACAAAAGAAACACAAACCATCTGCTGTGCTGGAGGAATAAATTAAACAATACTCTCTCTCTTTAATGCTGAGGACATCATTCCACAGAGAACCTTCAAGCCAGCAGTATTTCTGAGTTCCTCCCCAGGCAGAATTTTGCCCAGAATATGGTGCTGGGTTCAAACTGTCCTTTCCATGGAATGAATCTGCAGGCACTGTCTTTCCCCACTTTTTCATGGGTGTGTCCATGTTTTTGGGAGGGCAGGGATGCAGGCACTGGAAACCTATTTGGAGATGCATCATTGCTACAGAAGTGTGACTCTCAACATACACTATGTGCAAAACCTTGTAAAATACATATCTAAATGTGCACTGTGTTTGCATCCACACAAAGGAAGTTCACATGAAGAATGCAGTTGGAAGGATATGGAATGAAATCCTTGACTCTGCAAAGCAATGAACCGAGAGCTGGGCTGGATCTGGACTGAACAACAAGGGGGAATAAGAAGAAATTAAATTTCTTGGTCTCTTAGTAGGAAATTTGGTCTGGCTCCAAGCACCTGACTGGAGCTAGTGATATTAATCCAGTCCTACATAGGCATGCTGAGAACTTGGTGATTAACTGTCAAGCAGGCGGATTCAATGACGAGTCAAAGTGGATACAAAGACTACGTTTATTGATAGACTGCTACTTTGGCTCAAGCTTTGGCTTGAGAAGAATGAAACCAATACATTGATACACAAGTTTTAAGATACACTTCAAAGGGATTCCTACGGGGAGGGGAAGCAAGGGAGCGTTCACACATCAGGTATCAAAACTACATACATTCCCAGGGCGTTATCAGGCATTCGACCTTGCATCGCTCAGATGGTGCTTCCTCTCGCAGGAGGATTCATGGGAAGGTGCTGATTGCTTTGGTCTCTGTAATTAACAATCACAAAACAAAGAGGGGCCAGGAAAGGATAATAAACTAGCAACATTTGGTTCTATATGATCTTCCCCAGACCTGCTTGTGACAGACCAGGAACCCATCAGTTATTGATCAGAATTAGCCATGCTTGACATACTGCCCCCCTCAAGCTGGCCCCCTTGGTCTTTGAGGGAATTTTCTGTGAAATTTACTGACCAAGTCAGGGGCCAATACATCTTTTTGTGCCACCCATTCATTTTCACTAGAAGGAAAGTGTTTCCATTTGATTAGGTATTTGACATTGGAGTCCAGAATCTCCTGGACCTCATGGTGACTCTGATTCCCAATCTGGATAAGTTGAGGAGCTGTCGGTCGAGGGTGCCAAAGAGACGCACTGGGGTCCCTCTGGAGTAGACTGCAATGAAAGACAGGGTGTACTTTACTAAACATTTTCAGCAGTTCCAATTCTACAGTAACCTTGTTTATCACCCGTTTGATCTTAAAGGGTCCCAAATATTGATAAGCCAATTTGGTGGAGGGTTGATTCAGGGGCAAGTTTTTTGTTGAGACGAATACCGAATCCCCCACCTTGAAGTCCCAAGCGGGCACATGGGACATCATACTGTTTCTTATACATCTCTTTTGCAGCCTCCAAATTCTCCTGGATCCCTTTCCAGCCCTTGCTCAGGGTTCCCCACAACTGCTCAAATGAGCTAGGCTCCTTTATTTGCACTCCCCCGGGCAGCATTGGAATTGGTTTGCCTTCATACCCACTTATGGTTTGGAAGGGGGAGGCTTTGGTGGAGCTGTGCACACTGTTGTTGTAACCATATTCAGCAAAGGGGAGGAAATCCACCCAGTTCGATTGTTGGTGGTTTATATAGCACCTCAGGTATTGCTCTAGCAGGGCATTTACGCATTCCGTCTGTCCGTCGGTCTGGGGGTGGTAGGCAGAACTCAAGCCTTGCTCCATCCCTAATAGTTTACAAAACTCCCACCAGAAGTTGGCAACGAACTGCGGGCCTCAGTCTCTAATTACCTTGTCTGGGAATGAGTGGAGTTTAACAACATGGTTGAAAAACAAAACGGCTAGCTTTTTAGCCGTGGGTATTTGTGCACACGGAATGAAATGGACTTGTTTTGAGAAGGTGTCTACTACCACCAGAATTACTGTTTTGCCATGTGATGGCGGTAGTTCCACAATGAAGTCCATTGAGACCACTGACCAGGGCCAAGTGGCCGTCTCTAGTGGTTTCAGCAATTCAGGTGGTTTTCCCCCTCTCCTTTTCACCATTATGCATATGGGACAGGAAGATACAAACTCAGATACATCTTTCTTTAGAAAGGGCCACCAGAATTGCCGGCTAATTAGTCTTCACGTATCCAAAATGCCCTGCCAGTTTGTTTGAGTGGCAAAATTGTAGAACTTCCACCCTCAGAGTTTTGGGGACGTATAGCTTTTCTCCCCTATACCACAACCCATCCGCCTTTTTCTGAATTTCCCCTGGTCAGTCGTCCCCTTCCTTTTCTGTCTCCACAGCCATCTTTTCAGTCCCCCACCCCTCCAGTTTGAATTTGGTTTGGGACCGGGTTGTTACAACAGCAGCCACTTGTGAGGGAGAGACTAAAGAATCTACAACTTCCTCCCTCTGACTGTTGTGCTGTGGCAGGCAGGAAAGAGCGTCAGCCAAGAAATTCTTGGTGCCGGGAATATGCTTCAGCACAAAATTGAATTTGGAGAAAAATCCCGCCCACCGGATCTGTTTCTCACTCAGCTTCCTCCTGCCAGTGAGGGCTTTGAGGTTCTTATGGTCTGTCCACATCTCAAAAGGGATTTTGGCCCCCTCCAACCATGAACACCACGTTTTCAAAGCATAAGTTACAGAAAATGCCTCTTTATCCCACATCGACCAGTTTCTTTGTTCGGCTGAAAACTTTTTGGAAATATATGCACAAGGTCTCAGCCTCCCTTCCTCATCTTTCTGCATGAGAATGGCTCTCACGGCCACATCGGAGGCGTCGCATTGCAGTGAAGGGCTGCAACTCATTGGGGTGGCTCAGGATCAGTTCGCTAGCAAACAGCCATTTGAGTTTGTCGAACGCCTCTTGGCATTTCGGTGTCCAATTTAGATGGGCCCCCGGCCGCTTTGCCTCGGGCCCTTTCCCCTTCGTTTTTAACAACTCGGTGAGGGGGAGCATAATCTGGGCGAACCCCGCTATGAAGTTTCTGTAGAAATTTGTGAACCTAAGGAAAGATTGTAACTGTCTATGTGTCCTCAGGGGGGACCAATCTAATACGGCCTGTACTTTGGCCAGGTCCATAGCCAGCCCTTGTGCGGACACCCGAAACCCAAGTAATCTAGCTCGGTCTTATGAAACTCACACTTGGACAGTTTGGCGTATAATTTGTGCTCCAAGAGGGTGCTCAATACCTCCCTCACCAATTTTACATGAGACTTCTCATCCTGTGAGTAAATAATGTTGTCATCCAGGTACACCACCACCCCTTTGAACAAAAATTTCCACAATACATCATTGATAAAGTTCATGAACACCTCCGGTGTGCCCTGCAGTCCAAACGGCATCACTAAATACTCAAATTGTCCCATGGGGGTATTAAAGGCTGTCTTCCATTCATCCCCCTCCTTTATACGCGCTCTGAAGTACGCATCCCTCAAGTCCAGTTTGGTGAAAATCTTCCCTTTGGACACCGTGCTTAACAAGTCCTTGATGGGGGGGATGGGGTAGGCATTGGAGGTGGAAATCCCATTAATCCCATGAAAGTCTGTACAAAGCCTAAGCGAGCCATCCTTCTTTTTCCTAAACAGTACTGGGGTGGCGTGGGAGGCCGTCACCGGTCTGATGAAACCCCGTTTCAAGTTCCGGTCTAGGAATTTGCGTAGCTCCACTTTTTCAGCCCACCCCAACAAGTATAGCTTAGCTTTAGGCAGTGACTGCCCAGGTATTAGTTCTATAGCGCAGTCAGTGCTCCTGTGAGGGGGGAGTTCATCCGCTCCCTGCTCACTAAACACCCCCATCAAGTCTCAATATGCTTTCAGGACAGCTGGGACCTCCTCCATTATCAGAAAGACCTTCTCCTTTGAAGGAGGAGGCTGTGGACCCCAGTCCAAACTCCATAGATGGGTCTCGCACAGTGGGTCCACAAACTTTATGGTTTGGTTCCCCCACCGGATGCTGGGCTTGTGTTTAGCCAACCACCCCACTCCCAGGACTACATCATAAGAGCAGGAGGGAGCGATCACAAACAATTCTTGATCCCAATGCCCTTCAATCCCCATCGGTAACAACTGAGTCTCTAACACGCAGGGCTCTCCCCGCATCACAGTCCTGTCCATCTGTTCAAATTGTATGGGAAAGGGGAGGGCCGTAGTGGTCAGCCCCTGGGCGTCCACCAACTTTGGGGTGATTAGCTCCTGATCGCACCCTGAATCAATCAGGGCCCTCACCTGCATGAATCTTTTGAGTCTAGGGTTCAACAGTTTCACCGGTACAAAATATAACGACCCAGTTTCTTTCACCCTGAGAAGTGCTGGTTCTGCCGTGACCTGCTAGTTGGCACCCTTTAGAGCAGGACATCCCCATTTCCCGATGGCTCATCCAGCCATACCAGCTCGCTCAGCTCATCTGCTAGGAAGGCGTCTTCTTCCGGCTCCCCGACGGTTGCCGCACTGCCTTTCGCTGCTTCTTTAGGGTGGCCCGGTGCTTTTTTCGGTGCAGGGGTGTGTCAGGCAATTAGATCTCAAAGCAACCAGTCCTTGAAATGATACAAAGTTAGGCTTTATTTGATAATCCATATGCATTGAACGAACAGAAATTGGGACTGATACCAAATAATGTTGCAAAGCATACTTAAGGATACTACATCAAAGGTTCCCAAAACAAAAGCTGCTATTCTAAACAATGTAGAGTCCAAGTGTGAAGATTCACATGGTACTCTTCTCTTATCTTTTTCCTGTGGTCTTTCTTCCCACGACTCGCTGGCACCTGGTCCCTGGAGGCATGTTATCTTCAAAGGAATATATTCCTACATTTATAATAATAACAACAACAACAACAACAACAACAACAACAATAATAATAATAATAATAATAATAATAATAATAATAATAATAATAATAATAATAATAATAATAATAATAATAATAATAATAATAATAATACCCCGCCCTCCCCGCCGAGGCAGGCTCAGGGCGGCTTACAGAGTGTGGCAAAAGCCATATTAAACGATAAAACAATTATACATTTCTGTACCATTTAAAATTTACCATTAAATTTACATAATATAAAAATCTAAAATCAATCTAAAATAATCTTATCTTATTGCTAACTCGATTGTTGATGTTAGTGATGGCATAGTGTTCATTTCAGGTTTCATCTTGGAAGGCTAGCCGGAAGAGGGCGGTTTTGCACGCCCTACGGAATTGGCTAATGTCTCGTAGGGCCCGCACCTCTTCCGGCAGCTGATTCCACCATTGGGGTGCTTTTATAGAGAAGGCCTGTTCTCTGGTTATTTTTAGTTTGGCCTCCTTTGGCCCAGGTACTTCCAGAAGGTTTTGTGAGCTGGATCGCAGTGCTCTCTGGGGAACATATGGAGAGAGGCGGTCCCTAAGATAAACAGGTCCTCGGCCATATAGGGCTTTAAAGGTAATAACCAGCACCTTGTAACGAACTCGGTAAATAACTGGCAGCCAATGCAGTTCCCGCAGCCCAGCTCTCACATGTTCCCACCGAGGTAGGCCCAATAGCAGTCTGGCTGCTGCATTCTGCACTAGCTGCAGCTTCCGGGTTCGGCACAGGGGCAGCCTCATGTAGAGGGCATTACAGTAGTCTAGCCTTGAGGTGACCATTGCATGGATCACTGTTGCCAGGTCATTGTGCTCCAGGAAGGGAGCCAACTGCCTCGCCCGCCTAAGGTGGAAAAAGGTGGATTTGTTAGCAATTGCAAAGCAAGCTCAAGCGGTACATTGGAAACATTAAACTTTGATGTGCATAGCATTCTATAGGGTTAGTAACATTGGCTTAACATGGCTACTAGGTTCTAATAAGCATTTTAAACTCAGATGATTTAACATTGCCTGACACCCGGCTTGGGTGCGTTCGGTGGAGCTCGCAAGGGGTTAGGGCAATTGCTGGCCAGGTGGTTAGGGTCTCCTCACCGAAAGCATTTATGAGGCCCTACAGCCTTTCCACCTCCGCCTCCTCCCGCAGGTTTCTTCACCTCCAGTTTGATTGCTGTCTTTGGATCTCAGCTCCCCTTTCCATTCTGCTGCTGGCGTTGCATGGCCACTCGCTTCATCTTGGTCTCGACCTCACCTGCCAGTTAAATACAGCCCACCAGTGTGGCGGGTCTGGCCTGGGTAAGGGCCCGATCCAGTATGCCCGCGTTCAGGCCCCTGGTGAAGTGCCTTATCTTCATCAGCTCACTCCACCCCCTCACCTTCGCGGTGTTGGCCCGAAACTCCTCGGTGTACTCTCAAATTGACTTCAACCCCTGCCGCATGTCATGCAGAGCCGCTAGCGCCCGGGTCTCTTGGAGAGGGTCTTCATACTGGGCCATCAGAGCCTGGAGGAATGTAGCCACATAGTCCAGCTCCGGGCTCATGGCTTCGTACAGGCTCACGTACCATCTCTTGGCGGCCCCCTTCAGTTTTGATCCCAAGTAGTCCACTCGACTAAATTCATCGGGAAACGTGTTCCCCCAGTAGTGCATGTAGCTGTTTGCCTAGATCGTGAAGTATTCCACTTCCTCTGGGTCCCCATCGAATGTAACATCCAGCTCTCGGCCACGGCCACCGTCCCTTGGTGCCGGTGGCACAGCTGGCCTAGGTGCCGGTCCCACTGGTGGTGGAGCAGCCGGTGCCCCCGGGGCTGCTGGCTGCCAGGCCAGCAGGGGTGGTTGAACCCTCCGGGGTCCAGGTAGTCCCAGGGATCTGATAATCTCCCTAGTGATCTCCCCCGCCATCCGGTCATTGCCTGCATCTCATCTCTCAGCCTCTTGGCCACAGTCTCCACCTCTTTGCGAACCATCGCACAGAACTCGCAGGCCACCTCATCTTCCTCCTCCTTAGGGGCCGGGGTCTCTGGATCCCTCTCCCCCGGATTGGGATCTCCATCTGGTAGGGGAATGACCACGATGGTGTCGATCTCCTCCGCCTCCATTGGACCCAGGTTGCCGGCTCCTGCGTTGGCCATCTTTACCCGGTGCATGTGTCGGGTTAGGATGGCTTCTCTCTGCGCCAGCACCTCATCCATCGTGGTGGTGGAGGTCCGCGGTTGCCACTGCTGGGGCATGACCAGGAGCTGCTTGAACTGAGGAGGCGAGCCGGCTGCTCTCCGGGCGTCCAGTACATGCCATGGCATGGGCGCCCCATCCTCAAAATCGGGAAGCTCACCGCCTCCTGGAATCTTTTCTGCCATTCGGTTACAAAGTAGCCAGGGTAGTAAAGCTTCAAAAGGATTCTTCTCAAAATGTCAAGCAGGTGGATTCAATGATGAGTCAAAGTGGATACAAAGACTACGTTTATTGATAGACCGCTACTTTGGCTCAAGCCTTGGCTTGAGAAGAATGAAACCAATACATTGATACACAAGTTTTAAGATACACTTCAAAGGGATTCCTACAGGGAGGGGAAGCAAGGGAGCGTTCACACATCAGGTATCAAAACTACATACATTCCCAGGGCGTTATCAGGCATTCGGCCTTGCATCGCCCAGATGGCGCTTCCTCCCGCAGGAGGATTCATGGGAAGGTGCTGATTGCTTTCGTCTCTGTAATTAACAGTCATAAAACAAAGAGGGGCCAGGAAAGGATAATAAACTAGCAGCATTTGGTTCTATATGATCTTCCCTAGGCCTGCTTGTGACAGACCAGGAACCCATCAGTTATTGATCAGAATTAGCCATGCTTGACATTAACAGTCTTGCCAGGCTAATGCAGCTTGCTGATCTCAGATCAATTCTGTTTGCTACCCAGGGCAAGCATCAAACTAGACAGATCTGCAACTGTGCAGTCGGCCTGGTAGAGGATCTCCAGTCAAGACCTCCAGTCAGAGCCTCCAGTCAGGACCTCATGCACTGATGATCCGGACCCTGCAAAATGGCAACCAAGCCTTGACCAAGATCCAGCAAACTGAAGACCTGTGAGTTTAAGAGAAGAAGAGTCTTTGGTCATTGCATAAGCACAGCCCCCTTCTGTGAGTGCTGCTTTGGTCTGTTGATAGGACCAGAGTGGTGGGCTGTGGCTTGCACCTGGAGCATCAATCTGCCATGAGCCTTGCTTGGGGTGTGCCTAAAATGGAGGAGAAGGTGGGTAGTGATTCTTTGATGTGTTGTTGTTGACCTGACTCAGGGAGTTTAACCGGCTTCTTGTATTCTTTCTTCTTTTCTTGTAAACATGGCCATTGCATGTGACAGCAATGCTAGCACAGTCCTCACTCTGCTCATTCTAGTTGGGCAGGAGCTCCTACTTTTCCCACTGCTTTCCTTTTCCCTCCAAGTACTGCCCAGTTTTCTTGCAGGTCTGAATCTTGTTTTGCTTAGTTCAGGCCTGCAGCTGGCAAATTGTGTCATAAAGCATACCATGCTGGAGCTTCCTGTAGAGAATCTGTTACTGACAGTCTGGTGTTTTGATTGTAGAAATCAGTCATGGGAGAACATCATGGCAGCATAGCCACAAAGCAGTTCCCAGAGTATTTCCATCTTCCTACAAGTCAGGTGCCCTAAGCAAGGAAAGTGCTGGAGCTGCTTGTCCCCCACATTCAGTGGGTGCATCAGGGCAGGCCTGTCTGCTGCCAGCAAAGGAGGGGGATGTTTACACCAAAGTGAAGATCCTCCAGCTGTCCCAGGAAACATCATCTGAGGAGACGATCTGGGAGAGTAAAATGCAGAGTGGCACAGACATCCAGCCAGCAGCATGACACTGGAGAACCAGCCTTGACTTCTGCAGCCAGCCAGCCAGAAGCACCACCCCTAAACATTGTCACAACAGAGATCCCACTGCCCCCCTTCCCACAGCTGCAGCTGCAATGCAGAGAGAAGCTCTGACAACACTCTCACCACATGTTATGGTGGGCACATGCATGCATACATGTATTCATGCATACATGCATAAAATGCCATATAACAGGATGATCATGCAATAAAGCAGTCTAATGTGTTCAATAGCTCATGTACGTGGTGGTTTTTATTGAGAAAGTGGTCACTGCAGAGCTTGCAAGTGGGTTGAAGCAGAAAGGAAAACAGAGAGTGTGCCCCAAAATGTACCCAGTTGCCACAAGTGAAGTGGGGCATATGCTGAGTTCAGCTGTGTTTCAAACAAGGTTATTCTCTCTTTGCCTGTTGCAGCAAAAACCACACTGAAGGCTTGTAGCACCAGAGAGACTACCATATTTAAGGTGCAGCAATTTTCATGGAAGAAGGCCCACTTTGCCCCCTGCAGTGAAATCCACCCCCGCCCCGGTTAATATGTTTTTATGCATATAAAGAGAAATATTAAAAACCATAAACCATAGGTTAAAAGGCATGGTTTGTGGCATAACTGTAAAAAACAGAAAACAGATAAAAATCAACATTCTGGGTTCATTCTCAGCAGTCTATGATGGACAGATGGCTTCAACATGTTAATTAGTTTAACACCTACAGAGAAGCGTCACCAGGACTGTTATCTTCATCAAAGAACCTCTTACAGGCTTTGGAGGGCCTTAAAGAACCTCCAGAATATCATTTGAACCCCCTTGTGAAACAACCTCTTCTCACAGACTTCCTTCCATTTCTCAGAAATTGTGATTCAAAGGATGCCCCCCCCCCCGCACATTTTAACCTGATGCTGAAGCTGGGGTGGGTGGGGGTGGGTGGGAGCATAAGGGCAAAAATGGTCCAGAGTGGGATCACTGCAGCTTATGAATGATGTAGCAGTGGCCTGCCCTCCCCCGCCTCCATAGCAAATGGGCTGGTAAATTCAGCCTCTGTTGTGTGGAGAAGCATATTCTGGGATGCTGCAGGCTCCAGCTAGCTCAGAGCCTGGAGGCTGCCTGAGGGAAGCATTAAGTGGAGTTCAAAATATTAATGCCAAAAGTAATCTTTCCATTCCCTGAGTGCTGGGAAGAGAAGAGAAAAGCCAAGGAAATGGGATGGAGCTGGGAAAGACCGTGTTCCAGCTCTTTATATGCCAGTCACGCAAACAACTTCTGCTCCAAAAATCAAAATGTCTCCCTGTATGGCGCCCTGCACTAGAGTGAATGTGAGTGGAGGGAAATCCTCATAAAATTATCCTAACGGTACAACTTTTAACTGGTTAACATAAAATGTGTCAAAAAGATTTATTTTTAAATCACAATGTTAAAATCACCAGAGTTTACCTAATGGCAAACCTGTGCCCCGGGGGGTTTAGGAGACACTCCCAGCTGGCTGGCTGACCTGCCTGAGGAGAAGTCTGGGAGATTAGGGGGGGGGGGGAGGCAGATTTGGTTCAGTTAAAACCCCCTGAGAAATTTGGAGAACTACATTATGGCTGGGGGTGGGGGTTGGACATTGAAAATGCCACTGAATTTCATCCTGGTGAAGTTAAGGTGAATTTGACCAACTTCTTTAAGCAAAAATTCTGCAAGAATAGTTGAGGAAACAAAATGTATTTTGGTAACATTACTAACATTTCTCAAGATTGGGGGGCATAGTGTGCCTGTGCTCCTGAATATGTGATCCGCAATGGAAGTGGGAGGAACTGCTGAAAAGGAAAAGTCCGCCAGGTGTTCTGAAGCCAAAGGCAGCCTGAGCCGATCCCTCTCCAGCGCTTCAGGAACTCCCTTGGCTTCCTCAGGGAATACCCACAGAGATGCTTCCTGCGCCAAGGAGGGTTTCTTGTAACTCATGAAAAGCACTGTTAAGACCGCACAGGTGGGCAGCATATGAGGAGGCAGAAACACACCTCAGCAGAGAGTGACGGTGCCTTTCTGTCCTTTCAGTTTGGCCTTTGGGGCATTTGTTCATCTGTTTCCAATTTAGAGACTTTTTACAAGTTGTTTTAGAGACATTCAAGCAAGTGAACGAGGTCTCACCTTGAAAGAACACAGATAGGCCTCTGACAAACGTTAATATCTCCTCAAGGAGGAGGGGACGGAACGGTGTGAGCCATCTGCCCTCACCCAGAGAGAAAGCGGCTGGAGCCTTTCCTGGCATGTGGCCTACTGTTGGGTGAGAGAGATGCAACCCTAGTTGTCCCAGATTGTATTGGCCCTACACATCAAGCAGGCCACACCCAGGATCTGATCTTTGAAATGGGGATAAATGTGGATCTGATTGGGGAGGTATTTGTCTGTTCCTGCATTGTGCAGGGGGTTGGACTAGATGACCCTGCAGGTCCCTTCCAGCTCTATGATTACCACTGATAGGGTGCCATGGTCAGAGCACTTTGCCCTGAAAGCCCAGTTGAGTGTATCGCTCCTGCCCTGTCTACGCAGTGAGCAGATTTATGCTTGCTCACGGAGACTCATGAATCCTATTGGCTTCCAGAATGCTTTGTGGGATCCATTACCTCCAGGCCATTCATTGGATGTAGTGATAGAGGACAGAGTGATGTGTCAGCCCTGCTTTGTTCTGACACTAACGAACACAGATCCCTATTTGTGATTCTTTTAATCTGCTAAAAACATTCCCATAATTATACGCACCAACTCACTGCCCACTTATATTAAGAATTGCTGCTTGCCAATCGCATTTTGTCTGATGAAGTCTGCTTAAGAGCATATGAAAGCTTACATTCTGAATAAAACAGAAAACGTAAAGGTGCGCTTGTCTACTGCTTTGTTCAACTACATACTAAACCAACATGACTTATATATGCATGCAATCCAATGCCCCCCTCAAGTTCCATACCAAATCACAGCAGTCAAGCTTCATGCCACAACCACTCATTGGTTGCTGTTCAGAGTTCAAATCAACCCAAGTCACAGGCAATCCTGCAGTTACCCAGATGCCCATGAAAGCTACTGCGAAGCAGTAAATGCAGTGCAGTCACTTCAGGGGAGCCGCTTCAATACATAACGCATTGCATTCACGAGAGGCAGTGGGTGTCATAGTTTTGAGCAAAAACAAACTTTATTTCCCACCCGTTCAAGTCTCTGAGCTGAACAGGCTTACATTTTTGTGGGGTAATCTGACTTTCTCCTGAACTCAGTGCTTCCTTTTGCTCTCATGCTTGATGACTTTGGCAGGGAACACTAAAGTGTGAATCTTCTTTGAAACATCCCTCGAGATTTTGTTGTTTGTTTTGGGGCTTCTTCTGGCATAGAATAACAGACATTTGAAAAATATGAGCCTCCCACACACCATCCCTCTTAGCACTAACTTTGCACAAGCCCCTTTCAACATTTCCACAGCAACAGAAACAAAAGAACTTCCCCCAAATTCTTTATGACTTACAAAGGAAGGGGCTTTGGGAACTCTCATCTCCTCCAGCAATTGTCTATTCCCTTGCTTGGGGGCATCAGTCTAATCTAACAGACACTGAAAGCTTCAGTCCTAAGCATGCCACTGCCTAAACCGAAGCATGTTCACTCAGAATTACAAGACACTGGACTCAACAGGACAAATGTGCTTAGGTTAACAGCCTTAGAAACATAAAGTTGGAAGCTACCTCCAGGGTCATCTAGTCCAACACCCTGTACAATGCAAGGAATTTACAAATACCTCACAAATACCACCCCCCCCCACACACACACCCCAATGACAACTGCTCCACATCCAGAAGATGGCAAAATAAAATAAAATAATATCCTCCAGGATCACTGGCCAAATTGGCCTGGAGAAAAATTGCTGCCTGACCCCAAAGTGGTGATCAGCATTTCCCTGGACATATAAGAAGGGGCCATGAGAATGAAACACTGATGCAGCCCTTCCTGCCCTCCTTTCCATGATCTGCCTAAGTTCACAGGATCAGATGGGCATCTAGCCTCTGCTTAAAAAGAGAGGCCACCACCTCCAGAGAAAGCAAGTTCTACAGAGATCCACATGAATTTGTATGGTTTTTACATTGACACAGAATAAAACCACCATCATACTGTAGAAGGTGTCTTAGTCTGTAGGTGTCAAGCATCGATATTTCACAATAATCAAGCTTTTGTTCTTTAATCAAAAGTTGCTTTATTGTTGAAACTCCATAGCTTGTTCAAGGACGGACTCCTTGGAAGTAATGACATACATAGCATTGCATAGTAACTTATAGGCATGCTTCAAAGGGAAAGGTTACAGATAACTTCAAAGGCATAACATAAAGATGCAAATTGAGTTGAGGGTTCAAAGGCTACTCACTAGTATCTCTTTATGACTAAGGAACGTGAGCTAATAAAAACATCTCCCTTTCTCAAACATTCTCTGGAAACCGATAAGACCTGGCTGTGTGAATATGGGGGAGAGGCACTCTACACCACACCGTTAGCACAAGGTTACTCTAAACATCCTGGGTCCAGATGGATTTATTATGCATCCTTTGGTTAGAAGGAGAAAGCAGGGGGGAAGGGAGGGAGAGAGCATGAAGTGTGTTCTGCTTTGTATCTGGCTTGTCTGCGGAACACCATTAGAAATAGCATATAGAAATGGGATGCTTGACAGTAGGCAGCCCCCCCCCCCCAGCAGGCCTCCGTGGATTTGTGGCACCACAGCTGGGCAAAAACATGGTTCCAAAGCATGGAGCCTCATGCATTCATATGGTTTTCATGCTGAAATGAAGTAAAACTAACATCATACTGTAGACCATGTCCCCGTGCATTTTGAAGAGCTGAGCTGAGAAGGAATTCCTATGCTGCTGGTATTACTATTATTTTGGTGATTTTTAACCTTTTATTGTGTTTTTAATGAGTATTTTGATGCACACTGCCCTGAGCCCAGTCCTTTAAAGTTCCCCTCCAGCTCTGTTTCCCTCTCCTCCTGAGGGGAGGGGGGCATGCCTGATCCCAAGGGGGGCATGCCTGATCCCCCCAGAGACCTCCCTCAGGGCAGCCGTCCCTTGATAGCCGCTTGTGCCATGTCCCCTTCTTTTGTCTGCAAAGGCAGGGCTGCTCAAATGCAGGTCGGGGGAAGAGGGTCTCTGAAAGTGATGAGGTGCAGGCAATAGATCCCCCCATCAGGTCTGAAGCAACACATGCCCCTAAGTTCTGCCCCAGCCCAGCACACTTTGCCCTGGCCAGGCATTTCTCAGGCGAAGCACGAGAGTGACTGGTGCAAGAGAGGGAAGTGCTCCCCCCACCCCCGATCCCCAATTCTCATGCTTTGGAGCAGTGCCGAATTAAACCCTGTAGAGTGCCCCAGGACTTTGGCCTCATTGCTAATCCAGCCTTAATCAGTGGGCTTGCCTGCCTCCTCACTACCACCAGCCCCAGGATCAGGAGAAGAGGTGGCTGCAGCCTCCCTCCTCCTGGCTGCCTCAGCTTGTCTGCCTCCTTGCTCCTGCTGGCCCTGGGAGCAGGAGAAGAGGCGATGGCACCTCTGGTTCTCAGAAGGAAAGCCGGGCGGGTGAGGCAAGGATTCCCCAGCCTGCCCCCCACTCTGCATTCTTTGGAGGAACCACAGCAGGCTCCCTCCCTAGCCAAGAAGGTTCTGGCTGGTTTGGTGGGTGGGGGTGGGGGCATTGGGAATTGCAAAGGGTGTGCCACCCTCACTGCCCCACTGGTGGCTTCAGCCCTGGGTGAATGGGTGGTGAGGGTTTGAATACTTCTTCTTCTGAGGTGCTTTCTTCCTGGTGTGCTCTCTCTCCATCCCCTCCTCTCTTTCTCCTCCCTTGTGCTCCTAAGCTTGGTGGTTAGCATGTATACCAGAGGCAGCTGGGAAGGACTGTCAGTCCCGAGGGGCAGCAGGAGCATTCTTGCGCTGGAATTCAAGGTCTGATTCTGGTGGGCATCCATGATGTGGGGGGAGGGCATCAGCATCTGGGCAGGAAAGCAGACCAAGTTTTGTTTTGTTTCCCTCACAGGAGGGTTCAAATTTCAATGGGCAACAACCTCCCTTCTCCCCTTTTGTCTATGAGAGCTCATCCACACATCATGGAAGAGATTATTTCATGAGTATAAAATGCAGTGCCTGGAGGGTGGGGCGGTATGGACCTTGGGATTCATGGTGGTGTCTTACAACCTCCTGATGTGCTTTCTTTCCTCATGCCAAGAGAGCACACTGCTGGCACTGAAGACGTCCACCCGCTCGTTCCACACCCTGGCCAAACAGAGGCCCAGAAGCCATCTGCCTGGAATCGGCAGCCCTGATCTTCCTCTCCAGCCCCTGCATTTAGAAGCTGACTGCCTCTGAACAGAGAGGCTCCATTTAGCCCTCATGGCTAACAGCCATTGAGGGACCTCTCTGCTGTGAATTGGCCCAATCTTCTTTTAAAACTATTTAAGTCTGTGGACATCACTGCACCCTTAAGTGAAGAAGTACATCCTTTAATCTGTCTTCTAGTCTCATGGAAGAGAGCTCTCTATCTATCTATCTATCTATCTATCTATCTATCTATCTATCTATCTATCTATCTATCTATCTATCTATCTATCTATCTATCATCTATCTATCATCTATCTATCTATCAATCAATGTCTGTCATGTTGCCTTAAAAATTCTCCCTCCCTTATAGAGCAGGTGGGCTGTTTTGCTCCTCTCTGACAGCGGTGTGTCCAGAGGGTCCCCCCACATCATCCCATCTCCACCTGGCTTCTGGGGTTTTCACTGCTTTGCTACAATATTTCTTCAACTTAGTTTGTTGCAGTGTTTTTGTAAAATCAAAGCCCTTTTGGACACTGTGTGGACAGGAAGAAGTGCATTTTTGTATTTTCCACCCATATCTGCACCTTTTCCTTAACTCAGTCCCCACAGCCATAAAATGGCTTTTTTCAGGATGTATTACAAAAATCAATAATAGCTAGATCACTGTAGTGTTATAACAATCTAGACAATTTATAACAATGTAGCAGTTCCCAGCTTTCAGGGTTTTTTTTTTAAGTCTGTAGCCCTTTTCCCAGTTGAGTTGTAAAAGGGCTACTTTTTATTTTTTAAAGAAAGCTGGGAACTATGCCACAAATAATTGTTATAATAGCTTAATGCTATAGTGATTTAGCAATTGCTGATTTTTTTTTAAAAAACCCGAAAGGTGTTTGCTGGCGGGGGGGGGGGGGGAGGCAACCATAGAGGGGTGGAAGAAACTAAGGGAACACTGCTCTGTTGCCCCTGTGAATGCTTCTGCAGAATGACATGGATAATTTCCTTCATGAAACCAGCCATTGACTGCCCTCTAGGGATGGGCACAAATCAAGCATGGATCACAATTTATGCCTAAAATCGCCAATTTGTGGTTCATTCTGAATTGATTTGAGTACTCGCACCATGCACAACTTGCAAAATGAAGCAGCTTGGGTTTGGGGTGGTTTGTCTGTGTCATCATCAGTGGGAGATCCTCTTCGCCCTGCAGGATGATGTCACCTGGAAGTGGCGATATTGCGCCATGCAGTCACTCCCCAGCAAATGTGCCTGGCGCAACAACATCACTTCCAGGTGATGCCATGGTGTGCTGCCATGTTCCAGCTCTCTAGATCCATGCTTTCCTGAAGCAAGCAAAACAACAAACCATGATTCATTCAGATTTTTTTTAAAAATGAAATGAACTAACAAATTGGACAGACCACTGAACCATGGAATGAAAGGAACCATCATTTTCACGTTCTGTGCCCATCCCTACTGCCCTTATTTGCTTTACCAGCTCTATTATATTATTATATATATATATTAATTGATTTTTTTTCTACAATAATAAATATCCTTACAATATCCCTGTTGAGATGTGGTGAAGTCTGTATTTCAAGTGCAGCCTTACTATAAACCTATGCAATGGTGTTGCAATGTTGACCATCTTTCTTTCAATACCTGTTCCAATAATCTCTAGGACAGAATTAGCCCTTTTCACTGCTGCTGCTGCTGCTGCACTGAGCTTTCTGCCATGACCCAAGACTTCTTTCTTGCTCAGTTAGAGCTCTTTCTGACCCCCTCAGTCTATATATAATGCACATGACTTTACACTTCCTTATGTTAAACTTCATTTGCCACACTGCTGCTCTTCACAATGCTCTTTTATTCCCAATATCCTGAATAAGATTATGTCCTCTGAAAACCTGGCCAATTCCCTGTTCATGCTGGTTCCAGGTCGTTTGTGAACGGACAGCATCAATGCAGGTCCAGAGGTGGGGGTGGGGATATGAGCTATTCTTTGTCATTGTGACACATCTCTGTCCACACCTCCCTTTGCTTCCTCCTTTTCTTTGTTTTCTTTACCTTTTTTCTAATGTTTAGCCTGGAGAGGAGGCAGCTGAGAGGTGATATGATCACCATCTTCAAGTACTTGAAGGGCTGTCATATAGAGGATGGTGTGGAATTGTTTTCTGTGGCCCCGGAAGGTAGGACCAGAACCAAGGGGTTGAAATTAAATGAAAAGAGTTTCTGGCTCAACATTAGGAAGAACTTCCTGACTGTTAGAGCGATTCCTCAGTGGAACAGGCTTCCTCCTCGGGAGGTGGTGGGCTCTCCTTCCTTGGAGGTTTTTCAACAGAGGCTAGATGGCCATCTGACAGCAATGAAGATCTTGTGAATTTAGGGGGAAATGTTTGTGAATTTCCTGCATTGTGCAGGGGGTTTGACTAGATGACCCTGGAGGTCCCTTCCAACTTTATGAATCTATGATTCTAATCCAAGTCCCCTCCTCTTATCCCATGACTTTATGCAGCTGGGGCTCCAAAGCCTTGGAGGAGGGGTCTTGCCAAAAGCTCTGTTAAAGTTCAAGGACATCGTATCTGCTGGCCCCCCCTGCCTAGGCTTGTCAACCCTCTCATACAACCCCCCTCCCACAAGAGCTGGTGAGACTCAACTTTATATGTTTAATGGTTCTACCCAGAATAGCAGATCCTCTCCCAGTAGCTCCATGGAGCTTTTACCGAGCAAGAGGGACCCCATTCTGGGAGTGCCAGAGCTTGGAGCAACTGGCCCCAGCGCTGCCTTTGGAATCTCTGGAGGACTGCAGCCAGTGGCGAGGACTGGATATCACTCATTTCTTTTTGGCTTGGGATGATTGTGCAGGCTGCTATTGCCATGGGTTCAGGTTTGGCTCTTTTTAAAAAACTTGGATACATCTCTTGCTTCTTCTATGCCATTTACAACATTGCTACATCGCATAAACTTTATTTGCCACTTATACACAGAAATAATATGGAAAAAACAGTATTTTAATATGAAAAATTAGGCTCAGGAAAAGAGAAAGTGGTGCAAAAATAAAGATAATGGGCTTGGCCTTCATAGCAGGTCACTGCAATCTGCTGCGTGTGAGATTATCTTGAAGACTGTCTGGAGACTTCAGCTGGTTAAAAATGTAGCTGCCATGCTCCTGTCAGGGCCCAGATGCCAGGATTATATCAGCCTTCTGCAGAAAGACCTGCCCTGGCTGTCTGTCTGTTTCTAGACACAATTCTAGACAAAAGAGTTGATTCTTCCCTTTAAGGCTCTGAAAAGCTTAAGGTGAGAGCACCTGAAGGAGCACCCCCTCCCATATTGTCGAGTCCCCCAAGTGCAATACAGATCCCAAGCCTGGCACCCTATGCCCCCCACCCCCACCCGCACACACTGGCAGAATTAAGGCAGGCAGCAACAACAGACAATAAATAAATAAATAAATATTTTTTAATTTATACCCCGCCCTCCCCGCCAAGGCAGGCTCAGGGCGGCTCACAGGACATGGCAACAAGACTTCCATCGTGGTGGCACCTGGCCTTTGGAACACCTTCCCCCTTGAGGCATCACATCAAAGCACTCTTGTCCAGGCAGCTGCTAACTGAAGTTCTGTGTCATCTCTTACAACCTTAGCTTGCATTTTTAAATTAATTGCATTATTAATTTAAAGTTTGCCATGAGCCTGGTGGTGGAGGCCCCCACACGAGTTGGTCTGGTCCAGCCACAGCCATTGCTTGACTTGGTTGGGCTTGGTGGACTGTGCTGGCTACCACACAACAAAGTCCAGTCCAGCGATGGCCACTGTGCCACTCAGCCTAGTTTGGTGGCACCAGTGGCCACTGTGTAAGGTAGCCCAGCCCGGAGATGGCAACGCCATGCTGGGAATTATTAGGAAGGGAATTGAAAACAAATCAGCCAGTATCATAATGCCCCTGTATAAATCAATGGTGCGGTCTCATTTGGAGTACTGTGTGCAATTCTGGTCATCGCACCTCAAAAACGATATTATAGCATTGGAAAAAGTGCAGGTAAGGGCAACTAGAATGATTAAAGGGCTGGAACACTTTCCCTATGAAGAAAGGTTAAAACGCTTGGGGCTCTTTAGCTTGGAGAAACGTTGACTGCGGGGTGACATGATAGAGGTTTACAAGATAATGCATGGGATGGAGAAAGAGAAAGAAGTACTTTTCTCCCTTTCTCACAATACAAGAACTCATGGGCATTCGATGAAATTGCTGAGCAGTCAGGTTAAAACAGATAAAAGGAAGTATTTCTTCACCCAAAGGGTGATTAACGTGTGGAATTCACTGCCACAGGAGATGGTGGCGGCTACAAGCATAGACAGCTTCAAGAGGGGGTTAGATAAAAATATGGAGCAGACATCCATCAGTGGCTATTAGCCACAGTGTATATATATATGTGTGTGTGTGTGTGTATAAAATCCTTTTGGCCACTGTGTGACACAGAGTGTTGGACTGGATGGGCCATTGGCCTGATCCAACATGGCTTCTCTTATGTTCTTACCAAGGTGCAGCTTGACCCAGCCCAATGGCAAAGACCACCAACGCAGTTCAGCCTGGCCCATTGGCACCAAACTCTGCCAGGGAAATTGGCCCAGCCAGCGGTAGGAGCTGCTGTACCACTCAGCTCAGCCTGGTAGTCGTTGGGCAGCTGGGCCCAGATTGGGAGTAACTCCAGCATTTTTGCGAATGGCGTTAGAGCCAAGAAATATCATAGTTTACAAATTATTCCTTATTTTGCCTCTGGAGATTTCTCCCTCAGCAAGGGCTTGGAATGTGTTGTCTCTGTGTTAATAGCAGCAGCAATTCTGAATGAATAGGCAGCAAATCTCAAGGCAGCCACATGGACAATATTGCAAGTTCCAAGCATCAGATTACACAGCAATTTCCGTGCGATATCAAGGTTATTACGCAGAAATGCAGAGCACTTAAAGGCTAAATGCATTATTATCACTTCTGTCTGACAAATCTCCCCGGCAAATTCAGTCTGCAAAAAAAGAGGATGCAATTTATTTAATTTATTTGCTATGGAAACCTTCTACAGGTTTTATTTGCACATGTGCTTCAGACTTCGCAAGTGATAGCACTGTCAAGTAATCATTGAACTAAACTGGGATGCTGAGCAGCACATTAGTCCAGTTAACCATGTAATCTTTTTGCAATTTTCCTTTGAATTGGTAATAATGACACACATTCAGGAAGCACCAAATATTGAAGAATGTCTGCAGGCAGACGCAACCCTCTTATGGGACAACCATTGATTTATTTCTCCTCGATACGTTTTGTGGATTTGAAACCCTAAGGGTGGTTTCCTAAGCCCCGTTGAGTAACATAAGATTTACTTTAGAGCAGCCCTGCTTAGACTTATGCCCTCATTTGCATGTTTTCTGCACTTTCTGTGAGATTAACGTGGTCTGAAAAGTGAATTGGCTGGAGACTTGCTCCCAGTTCCATTCATGTTTACCCTGATGTGAGCCTTTGTGAGCCTGCCTCCCTTCTTGGGATTATGAACTCACTGAATACTCTCAGGCCTTTTGGAAAGCAGAATAAAACAAAAAGGGAGCTGAGCCCTCTAAATACACTTTCACACAATAAACACTTTCAATCCACTTCAGCAACCATTTGCAAGTGGATTTCGCACAGTAAAATCCATTTGCAAAGTGCATTGAAAATGGATTGAATGTGAATCATTTCTAAGCCGTCCAAAGCAAATAAAGGGAAAAACAGGAACTGCTGCTGCATGTTGTAAGGAGTATGGCCTCTTCAGGGACAATGGAATAAAAAGCAAGACTTGGGCACTATAGTGGTTAATAAAAATAAGTTTTTAACAGATAGACTGATTTACTCCAACCTACTGGCATTGGAATGTTAGGTTGCAGAGTGGAATGACAGCCCCTGGGAACAGCAGATGTTCTGGGACTGACGGCCTGAGGGAGTAGCAGAAGTGTTCTGGGACAGAATGACAGACCCCAAAGGAAATTGATGGCCTAAGGGTGTGGCAGAAGTGTTCTGGGACTGAAAGGATAGCCCCTGGAGTAGATTGACAGCCTTTGAATTGTAATAGAAGTGTTCTGGGACTAGAATGACAGCCCCCCAAAAAGACAGATGGCTTGTCATTCCATTCCCAGAACACTTCCATTCTTTTCAGGGCCATTACTCCAGTCTGGGGGCAGTCATTCCTGGCTCAGGAGATTTGTGATCCTCCCAGTGGTTGTTATTCCACTCTGGGGGATGCCATCCCGGCTCCAGAAGACTTCTGCTACTCCCAGGGCCTGTCATTCTGGTCTGTGATAAGTCATTCCTGTCTCAGAATACTTCTACTCTGATTGGCTATCATTCCAACCTGTCATTCCTGTCCCAAAACAGTTCTGCTACTCCCGGTGGCTGTCATTCCACTCTGGTGGCTTTTATTCCAGGCCCAGAACACACTTCTTCTACTCCCAGAGGCTGTCATTCCACTCTGTCACCTGTCATCCCTGTTCCCAAACAGTTCTGCTACTCCCAGTGCTTGTCATTCCACTCTGGGGGCTTTCATTCTAGTCTCAAGGCACTTCTGCTACTCTCAGAGGCCATTATTCCACTCTGGGGGCTCTCATTTCATGACTGGGACAATTCGGCTACTCTCAGCAGCTGTCATTCCACTTGTTAACCTGTCATTTCTGTCCAAAACAGCTCTACTACTCCTAGTGCTTCTCATTCTGGTGTGTGTGTGTGTGTGGGGGGGGGTATCATTCCAGCCTCAGACTTCTACTCCCTGGGGCCACCATTCCACTCTGGGGCCTGTCATTCCAGGGCCAGCAGGCTTCTCCTACTCTCAATCTGGGGGGGGGGGCGGTTATTCTAGTCCCGTGAGCCAAACTGAACCACATTTTCCTGGTTCGTGCCCATCCCTCATCACTCTCTTTTCAACCTGATGCACCTCATAGGGGTGCCGCTGGGTAGGTAAAATGGAGGAGAGGAGAACAAGGGACTCTGCCCTGGGGGCCTTGCAGAAAGGGTAGACCTACAATGCAATACAGAAATAATCAGTTCAATTTTTAAAACCTCAAGTTTCCTAATTGCTTCTATCACACTGAAATTTGTGATAAAGTAAAATGCTATTCTGTGTTTAATGCTACAAGGTTCTGTTTCCCAGAAATTGTGTTAAGCAAATCAGCTCTGTCCTCTTTTTGTCCCTCTATAATTGCTGTAGCAATCCCAGCACAGTGTCCTGTAATTACTCTGTGGGTAATTATCTAGTGTGTATTTCTTGTAGGGGGGGATAATCTTGAGGAGCAAGACATATCATGAGATCATCAGAAGCCTCTTGACATGATTCTAATTATCCCTCTGCAGCTTTAAAGATAATTGTAATCTAGAAGGACGTGTAATTTTCCTGAGCCCTTATAAGGTAATTGAGAGTGCCTGTCAGTCATAGAATCACAGAATCATAGAGTTGGAAGGTACTTCTAGGGTCATCTAGTCCAACCCCCTGCACAATGCAGGAAACTCACAAACATCTCTCCCCTAAATTCACAGGATCATCATTGCTGTCAGATGACCATCTAGCCTCTGTTTAAAAACCTCCAAGGAAGGAGAGCCCACCACCTCCCAAGAAAGCCTGTTCCACTGAGAAATCGCTCTAACGGTCAGGAAGTTCTTCCTAATGTTGAGCTGGAAATTTTTTTGATTTAATTTCAACCCAATACCGTGGACTTCCAACAGATGTCCAGGTAATTGAAATCTCCCATGATCACTGTATCCCTTCTCTTGGAGAACTTTGCAATCTGCTGTAGAAGAATCTCATCCAAGTCTGGGTCTCTTTTCCCGCTATTGCGGTCCAGGTTGCCCTCACTCCCCAGGTTCCCACTTTGACCAGGCTTGGTCAGTAGGTTCTCGTGGCATCCCGGGGCCTTGTCCATCAGGGTGGTTGAGGTTCTCGGCTGCCACTTCTGCGGGGTGATGAACAGCGTCTGGATGTGTAGTGGGGATCCTCCGGTTCTCCAAGCCCCGGTGATGTGCCAGGGGGGAGTCTTAATTTTCCCTAAAGGTTCAGCAGGTTCTCTGTTATCTGGAGCTTTTTCAGCCATCCGACTTAAAAGTGGCTGGTTCAGTTAAGCCTTCAAAAGGATCAGTCTCAAAATGTCAGACGATGGGATCTCAAATTGACCAGACCTTGAATTGTTGCAAAGTTAGGCTTTATTTGATAAACCATAAGCATCGGAACGAAGGAAGATTGAGACTGATACATTGTAGCAGTAGAAGGCATGCTATATTGGGGTACATCAAAGGGAACTATACAAAGCCACAATTCTAAACATGGCTGAGTTGAGGTGCAAAGATTTACACGGTCTCCCTCTCTTATCTTATTGTTACTGTTAGTCTTTTGGGGATGGCCAGGCAGCTGTCCCTGGAGGCGCTTTATCTTCAAAGGGGGAATTTCTGCCTTTGTTAGTATCAAGGGGAAGAAATGTTCACATCAAGCATTGGCAACAATCTACAGCTTTCTACTTTGATACGCAAGGTCTTTTCTCATGGTTAGTAACAGCGTTTCAAGATGGCGACAGTTCAGCTAAGACTTTTATTTCAGGAAAGTTACATCAGCTGACACATCTAAAGTATTGTTTTCAGTTTTGGGCACCACATTTTAAGAAGGATATAGACAAGCTGGAACAACTCCAGAGAAGAGCAACTAAGATGGTGAGGGGTCTAGAGACAAAGTCCTATGAAGAAAGGCTGAAGGAGCTGGAGATGTTTAGCCTGGAGAGTAGGCAGCTGAGAGGTGAAATGATCACCATCTTTAAGTACTTGAAGAGCTGCCATATAGAGGATGCTGGAGAATGATTTTCTGCGGCCCTGGAAGGTAGGACCAGAACCAATGGGTTGAAATTAAATAAAAAGAGTTTCCGGCTCAAGATTAGGAAGAATTTCCTGACCATTAGAGTGATTCCTCAGTGGAACAGGCTTCCTTGGGAGGTGGTGGGCTCTCCTTCCTTGGAGGTTTTCCAACAGAAGTAGATGGCCCTCTGACAGCAATGAAGATCCTGTGAATTTAGGGGGAGGTGTTTGTGAGTTTCCTGCATTGTGCAGGGGGTTGGACTAGATGACTTTAGAGGTCCCTTCCAATTCTATGATTCTATGAAGCAAAATGAAAATGTGGGGTTTTGAGTCAAACCAGGAGGAATGAGATTTCTTGATGCCTTTAACAGGAGCATCTGAAACAGCACTGAAACAGATCTCTGGTGTTGCTTGCCCCAGCCCAAAAGGGCCATTTTGTGCCATTGTGTAGCCAGGGCCAGCTCACCCACTAGGCAAATTAGGCATTTGTCTAGGGCACTGGGAGCAGGGGTGCCATTTTGGGCTCCCCCCCACTTCCTGGCACCCCAGAAAAATACTTAATTTTACCTCACCACCACCTCTACCATCGCCTTCATTGCTGCTTGTCCACCAGACGGCGGTGGCGGCCCACCTTCCGTGCCTCCACTGTCAAGTCGGCTGAATTCAATAACGAGTCTTTGGTTGAAACAAAGTTGCTAGTTTATTGAAAGCAGAACTGAAGACCATGATAGAGATTGAAGGACTGGGGTACATAGACATTAACCAAGCATTTAAGGTATAGATCAAAGGATTCCTACGGGCGGGGTACTCCATGCAGTATATTTTCACACTAGGATGTTACTCCCTCGTTCCCAAGCCAAGGCCTTGGCGCTTCACACTCCCACAGACACCCGGCTTGAGAAGGCTCCACTATCTTGTTCACATATCAGCATTTCAAAGCAGATTACACAACAAAGGCATAGCTAAGCGGAGGGGGGGAAGGAGAGGTAGCTAGCAGCATTCGGTGTTCAGTATGAGCCCAGAATCCCTTGCTTCTGAACCAGAGTTAGAAACATGTTAATAAAAATACAGCAGACTTGACATACTGCCCCCCCAAGCCCCTCCTACGGCGCGGGCTCGAGGTTGCTCCCGATTATGGCTCTGTGTTTCGGAACTGTGTTTCGTTGATTCTGACTGGTGCCAATCGGTCGAGTTCGGGCTTCGCTGAAGTAAGCTGCAATGAAACACAGGGTGGACTTTACCAAGGGCCGGAGGCAAATCTAATTCCACAGTTACTGGGTTAATTACTTGCTTGATCTTAAAGGGACCCACGAATTTAAAAGCCAGCTTCCTGGATGGTTGGGAGAGGGGTAGATTTTTCGTTGACAGGTATACTGAGTCCCCAACTTTTAGTTCCCAGACTGGCACTTGAGACTTGTCATATTTTAAGTTTTCCTGGATAGATGGCCAGCACTGGCTAGGTCCCTGCCACCACTGCTCGAAGGCAGAGCCTGTCCCTGGACCGTCCCCCCCCCCCGGCAGCATCGGGATCGGTTTTCCCTCATACCCAAACACTGTGGAGAAGGGGGAGGCTTTGGTGGAACTGTGAGCACTGTTGTTATAGGCATATTCTGCAAAGGGGAGGAGGTCTACCCAGTCGGACTGGCGTTGACTCACAAAGCACCGCAAATACTGTTCCAGCACCCCATTCACTCTCTCCGTCTGTCCGTCCGTCTGGGGGTGGTACGCTGAGCTTAACCCCTGCTCCATTCCTAACAGTTTGCAGAACTCCCGCCAAAAGGTGGCAACGAATGGAGGCCCCCGGTCACTAATAACTTTGTCTGGAATTGAGTGGTGTTTGACCACGTGATCAAAGAATAGAGTGGCCAGTTTCTTGGCGGTGGGTAGTTGAGCACAGGGGATGAAATGAGCCTGCTTGGAAAACGTGTCTACTACCACTAAAATGACTGTCTTCCCCCGTGAAGAAGGAAGCTCTACTATAAAGTCCATAGACACAATGGCCCAGGGGCGTTTGGCCGTTTCTAGTGGTTGCAGCAGGCCTGGGGGCTTCCCCCCTCTCTTTTTCGCCATTATGCATACCCGGCAGCTGGTTACGAATTCCGACAAGTCCTTTCAAAGGGACGGCCACCAAAACTGCCAGTTTACTAAGTGCAAGGTTTTCACATAGCCAAAGTGCCCGGCCAATTTAGATGAATGGCATAGTTGTAAGATTTCTTTTCTCAGGGTCATCAGGATGTATAGTTTCTCCCCCTTATACCACAGACCGTCTTTTCCCTTCTGCACCCTCTCGGGCCGCCCTCCTCCCTCCCTTTCGGTCTCCAAGGCGATGCGCTCACGGCTGAGCCCGTCCAGCTCTCTCCTTTTCTGCGAGCGGGTAGTGACCATGGCCGCCACTTGTGTGGGGGATATTAACGAGTCAACCACCTCTTCCCTCTGGCTCTCAGGTTGTGGGAGCCTGGACAGGGCATCGGCTAAGAAGTTCCGGGTCCCTAGGATGTGTTTCAGAGTGAAATCGAACTTGGAAAAGAACCCCGCCCACCTGATTTGCTTCTCACTTAGCTTTCTTTTCCCAGTCAGTGCCTCGAGGTTTTTGTGGTCCGTCCATATCTCGAATGGCACTCTAGCCCCCTCTAGCCACGATCTCCAGGTTTTTAGCGCAAACATGACCGCGAAAGCTTCCTTGTCCCACACTGACCAATTTCTCTGCTCGTCTGAGAATTTTCTCGAGATATAGGCACAGGGTCGCAACTTCCCTTCCCCATCCCTCTTCATGAGTATGGCTCCTACGGCGACATCGGAGGCGTCGCATTGGACCACGAAGCCCTTGAGCTCGTCCGGGTGGCTCAGGACCGGCTCGCTAGTGAACAGTTGCTTGAGCCGGTCGAAAGCCGCCTGGCAAGCGGGCATCCAGTTTAGCTTCGTCCCGGGTCGCTTCGCGTTCTCCCCTTTCCCTTTTGTCTTTAGGAGGTCCGTCAGGGGCAGGGCGATCTGGGTGAACCCCTCAATGAATCCTCTGTAAAAATTTGCGAATCCGATGAAAGATTGGAGCTGTCTACGTGTCCTCAGGGGGGGGGGGGCACTCTACGACCGCCTGCACTTTCGCAGGGTCCATGGCTAACCCATCTTTAGACACTCGGAACCCGAGGTAGTCTAATTCAGTGCGGTGAAACTCGCATTTAGATAGTTTGGCATACAGTTGGTGCTCCAGCAGGGTGGTCAGCACCTCCCTCACCAATTTTACATGGGACTGCTCATCCTGTGAGTAAATAATGATGTCATCCAGGTAGACCACCACCCCCTTGTACAGAAATTTTCTCAACACATCATTTATAAAATTCATGAACACCCCAGGCACCCCCTGCAAACCGAATGGCATGACTAAGTACTCAAATTGTCCCATCGGAGTGTTAAACGCCGTCTTCCACTCATCCCCCTCTTTGATGCGCACTCGGAAGTACGCATCTCTCAAGTCGAGCTTGGTGAAGATCTTCCCCCGCGCCACCGTGCTCAGCAAGTCTTTGATTAGGGGAATGGGGTAGGCGTTGGACATTAATATCGCGTTTATCCCGCGAAAATCCATGCAAAGTCTAAGAGTATTGTCCTTCTTCTTTCTAAACAGCACCGGGGCCGCATGGGGGGCCGTTGCTGGCCTAATGAAACCCCTCTCCAAGTTCAAGTCTAGGAACTTGCACAGTTCTTTTTTCTTGGCCCACCCCATCTGGTAGAGTTTGGCTCGGGGTAGGCTTTCCCCGGGGATCAGTTCTATGGCACAGTCTGTGTTCCGATGGGGGGGTAACTGGTTGGCTTCCCGTTCGCTAAACACTTCCATTAGGTCTCGGTATGCGCTCGGGACCTGGTGCACCTCTTCTACCAGAACGCACGCCCTTTCCCGGGCGGCAGGCACTCGCGGCCCCCATGCCGGGCTCCAGGAGTGCCCGCTACAATCGGGGTCGGGGAACCGAATGGTTTGCGCTTTCCAGCGGATGAGGGGCTCGTGTTTCTCCAACCACCCCACTCCCAACACCACGGGGTAGCCGCAAGCCTGGGCAATGACAAAAGTCTCCAGGTCCCAATGGCCCTCAATCCCCATGGGGCATGGCTCTGTCTCCTGCGTACAGGGTTCTCCCCCCATCACCGACTCATCCATCTGCTCAAACAGCATGGGGTGGGGAAGCTGCGAGTCCCAGGGCCTCCACCACCTTGGGGGAGATTAGTTCTCGGTGACACCCTGAGTCTATGAGGGCTCGAATCTGTAGGAATCTTTTCAGTTTTGGGTTCAGTAGTTTCACCATCACAAAGTACAGCTTTCCCGTGGTTCTCACCATTAGTGGTGCCTTCTCCCGATCGACCTGCTGGTTGGCACCGTTTAAAGCAGGTCGGAGTCGTTTCCCGCCGGCTCCTCTTCCCACGCGAGGTCGGCCAATTCGGCAGAAAGACGGACCTCTTCCTCCTGTAGCTCCTCTTGCACCATCAGCGCGCTGCTTTTCGCCGCATCCTTAGGGTGGCCAGTAGGCTTCTTGGGGCCCGGGGTGCTTTGCCTGGTCATCCCCAGCGTCAGGGCGGTCCCCGCAGGCGGCTGAGGGCAGTTGGAGGCAAGGTGGTTTGGGTCGCCCTGCCGGGGTGGCCGCCGGCGGTTTCTTGGCTTTGGGAGGCTCGACCTTCCTGGGGGTGGTCTTGGGTGCTCCTTTGCCGGCCGCCAGTGCTTGGTGCAGCATTGCCACTCTCTTCAGGATGGTTTCCACCTCTCCTGCGAGCTGAATCCACCCCACTAGCGTGTCTGGGCTGGCTTGGGTGAGCGCCCGGTCCAGAATGCTAGGGTTCAGCCCGTTGGTGAAGTGCTCGATCTTCATTACCTCGTTCCAGTTCCGGGCTCGGGCAGCGTTAGCCTGGAAATCTGCGGTGTACTCCCAGATGGATCGGGCCCCCTGCTTCATGTTCCGCAGCGCCGATAGCACTCGGGCCTCCTGCAGGGGGTCCTCGTACTGGGTCAGTAGCGCTTGTAAGAACGTGTTCACAAAGTGCAGGATCGGGCTGTTGGTCTCACACAGGCTCACGTACCATTTCTTAGCAGCGCCCCGCAGTTTCGATCCCAGATAGTCCACTCGGCTCATCTCGTCGGGGAACAGGTCTCCCCAATAGTACATGTAGCTATTTGCTTGGATTGCAAAGTAGTTCACTTCCTCCGGGTCCCCGTCGAAAGTTGCATCCAGCTCCCGGCTCCCCCCCAGGTCTCGTTGCCTGGCCGGGGTGGGGCCCGCCGGTGCTTGGGGCGCCGCGGGCGCTTGGGGTGCCGCAGGGGCGACGGGTGGGGGTTGGCTCGGGCGGCCCCGCAGCCCCGCCGGCCCTGGCTGCTGCTGGCGGGCCCCGGTTACTCCCAGCGCTCGTCCCAGCTGCACGGTCAGGGTCTGCACTTGGTCTTTGAGGTCCTTCACCGCCCCGTCGACCTCGCGGCGGACCATCGATCGAAACATCTCGGACTACGAGATGTTTCGATCGATGGTCCGCCGCGAGGTCGACGGGGCGAGTGAAGGACCTCAAAGACCAAGTGCAGACCCTGACCGTGCAGCTGGGCGAGCGCTGGGAGTAACGGGGCCCCCGCCCAGCAGCAGCCCAGGGCCGCGGCTGGGCTGCGGCCGGTCCGCCCGAGCCAACCCCCCACCGTCGCGCCCTGCGGCACCCCAAGCGCCCGCGGCGCCCCAAGCACCGGCGGGCCCCCGACCCCGGCAGGCAACCGAGACCTGGGGGGGAGGCCGCGGTCCTTCTGGCGGTATGAATGTGCCAGGGTGTCTCGGCCCCCTCCGCTCTGGTTGGGAGTTCTCCGTTGTCCGGAGGCTGATCGGTCATTGCCTTTTCAGTTGCCGGAAAGGTTGAACCCCAAGATAGGGAGTCCTTCAAAATGTCAAGTCGGCTGAATTCAATAACGAGTCTTTGGTTGAAACAAAGTTGCTAGTTTATTGAAAGCAGAACTGAAGACCATGATAGAGATTGAAGGACTGGGGTACATAGACATTAACCAAGCATTTAAGGTATAGATCAAAGGATTCCTACGGGCGGGGTACTCCATGCAGTATATTTTCACACTAGGATGTTACTCCCTCGTTCCCAAGCCAAGGCCTTGGCGCTTCACACTCCCACAGACACCCGGTTTGAGAAGGCTCCACTATCTTGTTCACATATCAGCATTTCAAAGCAGACTACACAACAAAGGCATAGCTTAGCGGAGGGGGGGAAGGAGAGGTAGCTAGCAGCATTCGGTGTTCAGTATGAGCCCAGAATCCCTTGCTTCTGAACCAGAGTTAGAAACATGTTAATAAAAATACAGCAGACTTGACAGATCTCTGGTGTTGCTTGCCCCAGCCCAAAAGGGCCATTTTGTGCCATTGTGTAGCCAGGGCCAGCTCACCCACTAGGCAAATTAGGCATTTGTCTAGGGCACTGGGAGCAGGGGTGCCAATTTGGGCTCCCCTCCACTTCCTGGCACCCCAGAAAAATACCTAATTTTACCTCACCACCACCTCCACCATCGCCTTCATTGCTGCTTGTCCACCAGACAGCGGTGGCGGCCCACCTTCCGTGCCTCCACAAGGCCGCACTCAAAGAAGTGTCACTAGCCCCGGCCCTATACACTTCAATGAGGGCATCTGAGTGCTCCCTCTTCAGAGAGCACTGGAGGAGGCTTCACTTCCCTCACTTCCGGTTCCAGAAGCGAAGCGAAACCTCCTCCAGCTCTCACTGAAGAGAAAGAGCTCAGGTGCCCATAACAAAGTGTGTATGGCTGGGGCTAGGGGCAGTCCTCTGAGTGGGGGAGTGGAGCACACTGCCACATTGCAACGCTGCAGGGAGGGAGGCAGGGAGTCAGCAGTGGGTGGCTCAGCATGCAAACACCTAGGGCCCTCAGAGGTGTGGGGCACCCAACAGGGAGTCTACCTGGGACACCATGCGCCCTAGGGCTGACCCTGTGTGTAGCCATGACAATACATGTCCTTTCCACTGACTGGATTCTCAGAAAGCGTGTGTGGAAAGAATAAGGAAGAAATGCTCAAGGACCCTGAGTTTCTTCCAGATCCCAGGCAATTTGCTGGGCAAATCGATTCTCTCCATTGCTCATGGTCTTGGCCTGTTTCTGACTGGCATTCATTTCCTTTCCATAGCAGAGAACCCCATTATTCCTGTGGAGTGTCCCCACAGAGGCAGGCAGCGTCTCCTGGCCACATTGTAACTAAATTACCCTAAAGACATGGCCAGAGGAGGCCAAATGTTTTTACTCTCTGTGCTCAAGATGTGGTAACAACCCAGGACTGGCTTATCTCAAGAGTTTAACATAACAAAGAAACAGGAAAAAGGAAAGGTCTCCTGTGCAAGCACCAGTCATTTTCGACTCTGGGGTGATGCTGCTTTCACAACATTTTCACGGCAGACTTTTTACGGGGTGGTTTGCCATTGCCTTCCCCGGTCATTACACTTTCCCCCCAACAAGCTGGGTACTCATTTTACCAACCTCGGAAGGATGGAAGTCTGAGTCACCCTTGAGCTGGCTACCTGAACCAGCTTCCGCTGAACTTGAACTCAGGTCGTGAGCAGAGGGCTCCGACTTCAGTACTGCAGCTTTACCACTCTGCACCACGGAGCTGTTAACAAAGAAACAAGACTTGTCTAAAATCATTCAGTACAATGTAAACTACCACAAAAATATTTCGATTTTGTGTTTTATTGGTTTTTAGTATTGTGTTATGCTGCATTATTTCATTGGTCAATGTGCAGGATTGTTCTTATGTTCCATTGCGCTCTTGTTTATTTTTTTCTTTATGTTGTAATGAATTTGATTTTCCTGTAAAACATTGTCTCATTTCATAATAACTATTAGTAATTGTATTTAGATTACTTTGTTACTTTGTATATGGTTCAATAATTTTTTTGAAAAGTAAAAAAAAAGCCCTCGCTGTAATTTATGTTGCCAAATATTTGTATTCCAAAGAGGTTGCATATGTAGGAATGCTAAAGAACATCCTCTGTTCAGGAAATGTATCTTCTTATTAAAAGGAACAAAGAGAGATTCAATTTACCAACATAATTTACTTTCAAAACCATTGATCTTTCCTATATAAAAGAGTGGGACTTCTTGAGACTTCGGGCTGATGGTGCAGCTTCTCAGAGAGGGTTACCTGCTCCGGGGGCTTCATTTCCAGCCTGAGAATTCTCACATCAGTGGGAGGGGAGCCTTGGATTTGTAGCTATTGTATTTTGTGTGCGGTCAGGCACCACTACTGGCTGCTTGCCTGGCTAATGGCGAAGGTTAGGGGTTATCCTGTTTTACTAAATGATTTGTGTTGTTTGGAAACAAAACATGGAGTTCTTATTTTTGAGTTAAGGGTGAGATAGCATAGGGCACTCCAGAGTCTAGAGAGCATGCCTTGGAAGGGGCACACAGAGCGTATAAAGAACCGAGCTCTGAGGAGCAAGGGAGACCCTGAGACCCCACCCCAAACCTGCCTGGCTCTAAGTCTGCGACAGAGAACTCTGAATCGCCCCAAGACTTTTAGTAAGGGAGGGATCCTCCTGTCTTGCTTTTCATCACCGCTAAGAGTTCCCTTTGTTGTTTTACTTTAAGTTTCAAATGAGAATTGGGTCATGACTCTGTCAGCAGAAAGACAGGTGAGGCAGATAAATATGCAAGCTCTTTCTCTGCTCACTTTTCTGCCACTTTATTGTTGGTTTTAGACTGAATTTGCTGCCTTGTTTTATTTTCAGCTGACTTCCTCCCCCCATCGCCATCTTATTAATTATTTTACTGCTGCTTTTATTAAATGTATAGGTTTATTTTTTTTAAAAAAAACATTAATTTTATTAGCTGATGAACGCCTCCTCAGAAATACTTTCACAGAGTGGGTGGGTGGCAGCTTATAAAATTTTAAAAATAAATACATTATTTCCTGCTGTCATGAGGGAACATTATGTGAGGTATTAGCCGCCCATGTGACACTTCTGAAGTGAAATCCATGAATAGAACTCAGCAGGAGTTGAAGATCCAGCCCATAAAGCTTTCAGATGGCTCTCAGGACGTAGGCATAATGCAAGTTCTCAACACCGTTTTCTTTTTCCACCCTATTTTGCAACCATCTTCATTATACTCAGTTTACCACTCTGGGTTCTTGGGAGGACTAGCAAGGCACAAAGGCAACTGATCTCTACAATAATGTCCAGTCCTCTTCCGTGGGTCTGTCTGATCACCTCTTCTCAAACTGCACCACTGGTTAAATGGAAGGAGAACTATCTGGATGATGAGTGAGAGGTCTATGTTTAAGACCATAGAAAACTTCCAGCCAATGGCACATTAGAGAGCTGCACTGATTTGCCCTATCTTAAAAGCCATGCCTCTGTGTCATCTGCAGCCAATGGGTTAATTTCCAGCCTTCAGTCATACAGAGGGAAACATCGGGCCCATTCCTGCCTTCATCCCATCCCTAGAAATGCAAGCTGTGGGGATACGAAGGATTACCCCTTTCCGACACTGGTGCTGTGCAATGCCAGGTCTATCAATAATAGGATCTCTGTCCTTCAGGATTGCCTGGTGGAACAGGAGGTGGACCTGGCTTGCAAGATCTGGATGTGGGATGGTGAAACGGTTGCCCTGTAGCAACTGACCTCCCCCCACCCCTGCTCAGGTTTCTCGGGCCTCCACCAGTCTTGAACAGATGAGCGGGGGGGGGGGGGGGCAGGGACATGGCATTGCTGATCTGGGATTCTTGACCCAAAAATTGTTGGCGTTGAATGTGTGGACCTGGTGTGGAAAGCCAAGGAGAGCTTGGCCATTTGGCTGGTGCACCTTCTGTCTAATGCTCCAGCCAATATCCTGCCTGGCCTGAGGTGGTGTCCCCCTTGGCATTGAAGTATCCCAGGCTCTTTGTCTTGGGGGACTTCAACATCCATGCTGAGGTCGCAGGAGCCTCCTTGCAGCTAAGGACCTAGTGTCATCCATGGAGACACTGAGGCTCTTCCAATTTTTTTTGGCTCCCACACATCAAGCGGGGCACATGCTGGATCTTGTCTTTGCCTTAGGAATTATGGTGGACTGTATCACCATGGATGTGGTGCCATGGTCAGACCACTTTGACTTGAAGACCTGGCTATGCACGCCTCGCTCTCTCTGTTTAGGCAGCGAGCACATTTATGCTCACCCACAGAGCCTTATGGACCCTAATGTGTTCCAAAGGGCTCTGCAGGATCTGACTCCCCTGGTGGCTCCTTAGATGGTCTAGTGGAAGACTGGCATGACCATCTTTCTGAAGCCATCAGCGTGGTCAACCCCCACCCTCAGCGCCCTCTCTGGCTTTGTGATCACTCAGCTCCTTGGTACTCCTTGGAGCTGAGACAGATGAAGCGAGAGCTGAGACTGCTAGAGAGAGTATGGTGAAGAGCTCACAATGAGGCTACAAGAGCATCTTATAGGTTCTTTGTTCAGATCTATGAGATGGCTATGAAGGCCACAAAGAAGGAGTTTTATGTGGCCTCCATTGTGTCTGCAAAATTGCACATGGCGCAATTATTTAGATTAATTCAGTCTTTGATTTCTTTGCCTCAAGGCACTCCAAATGTTAGGAAATTGGCTATTGTCTGTGAGGCTTTTGAGAATAATTTTGCAGATAAGATCTCATTGCTCTGCCACGACCTCGCAGCCACATTTGATACAATATGTGAACTGGAAGTCCCTTGTCCATCTTTAAGTTCAGTTTTGGACCAGTTCAGCCTGCTCTCTGAGGAGGAGGTTGACAAGACCCTGGTGGCTGGGAAACCAACCACTTACCCCCTTGATCCCTGCCCATTGTGGCTGATTGAAGGCTGGCTGATTAAAGTGAGTTTGGGATTCCCTGTGGGAGATCATCAACACATCCCTGTCATCAGGGACAATCCCAGGGGCTTTGAAGGAGGCAGTGGTTCACCATCTCCTGAAGAAACCATCTTTGTGCCCCATGGTCCTTACTAACTATTGCCCTGTGCCATTCCTGGACAAGGTAGTGGAGAAGGTGGTGTCAGTGCAGCTTCAAGCTTTCTGGGAGGAAAGCGACATCCTGGACCCCTTCCAGTTGGCCTTTCACCTTACCCATGGGACAGAGATGGTGCTGGTCACCTTAGAAGATTATATCCAGAGGCATCTGGATTGTGGCAGTTTGGCACTGCTGATACCAGATCCATTTCAAGGTGTTCGTTCTTACCTTTAAGACCCTTTACAGTCAGGGGTCTGACCACCTCTTCGCATACGAGCTCCCCCCCCCCCAGGTTCTGAGGTCAGCTGCACAACATCTTCTTGTAGTCCCTGGTCCTAGCGATGCCCAACTTGCTTCAACAAGGGCCAGGGCCTTCTTGGTCCAGGCCCCTACCTAGTGGAATGAGTTCTTCTTGGAGATCCAGGCCCTGTGGGACATCAAGGTTCCACAGGGCCTGCAAGACGGAGGCTCTTCCACCAGACTCTTCCAGCAGGTATCCTTTGAAAGTCATCACTTCCCCCAGTATCTCACCATCATGGTGCTTGTATTGAGTCAACAATCATCAGCCTATTCTGTTGAATGGTTTCACAACCTATTGTACGGTTTTGCCAAAATATTGTTTATTTTATAATGTTTTGCCTTAGATCTATTGTACCTGTGTTATGATTTTTAAAGTTTGATATGTTTGATTTTATTGTTGTAAGCCACCCTGTGCCCGCTTGAGGGATAGGGTGGGATATAAATCCAAAAATTAAATTAAATTAAATTAAGCAGAGAGTTTTGATTTCAAAGTGAGGATTGCTCTAAAAGGAACACAGCAAGCTGTAGCCTCAAATATATTTTTATTGATTGATTTACAAAAATTATACCCTTCCTTTCTGCCCTCATCAGAGCCACCAAGGCAGCTAACAGATTAAAAACATACATAATAAAAACACATCTTAAAACTTATATAAACCAAACAAAAACACATAATTACAAGAATTAAAAGCAAAGTTAGAATTCAGATATCAAAACAGAAAAGAAACAAAACTTAAGGCAGGAAGGGGGGGGATATCCCAGAGAGAATGTCAGACAAAGTGAAGAAGTCTTTGCCCTCTGCTGGAAGATAACAACAGAAGGGGACAGGCAAGTCTTCCCAGGGTGAGAATTTTGGTGGCATGACTAAGAAGGCTCCTTGCTAGGGTTGCCAGCCTCCAGGTGGGGCCTGGAGATCTGCTTTTACAACTGATCTCCAGGTTGCAGAGATCAGTTTCCCTGGATAAAATGTTTGCATAGCAAAAGTCTGGTCACAAATCAATAAAGTTTCACCTATGTTTGCATAGCAGAAGTCTGTCAGAGTGTTCTTTGACAAAGCTTCACAACTTACCTCCCCAAACCCCTCCCTCTCTGGGATCGACCCCAAAGCTCCAGGTCTTTTCCAATTCAGACCCGGCAACCCGAGCCCCCTCCCAGGCTGTCCCCCATCTGACCTCTGAAGGCAGGAACTCCCAGAACAAGGCTTTGGAAGAGGACTGTAGCAGTCAGGAGTAGTCCCAACTTTTCAGAGGCTCTGTCTATTGGGCTGGGATTCTACAAGTTAAGTAATGTTAAGTGAGAGGAAGGTCCCACTAGAGTCTCAGTATGAATGGCACATGGATTCTAATCGTCCTTAGCATTTAAATCTGTTTCAGAGCATTCAGGGTATTTTTCAGAGAATACCCTTCAGTTCACCCTGTCCCCATATTGTAGATGTGGATTCAGACTTACTCAGCCTGCTTGGTGAATTCATGAGTGAGATCAACAAGGGAACAGGGCTTGCTGATTCCCATTCCCTGTCCAGGCTAAGCAGGTTTACTTTCCCTGTCAAGCTGATGGAGAGACAGGAAGAGCTACAAGGAGCCAAAAAAGTCTTTTCATCTGTTTTGTGGATTTCTATGTATGTCTTCAGATCCTTAAATATTTCCTCCATGTGATGTGCTCTTGCCAAGTGCAGGCCTTCACCGCCAAGCATTGATGCAATCTGTTGGCAACCTTTGTCTTGCAGAACTCAAAAATGACTTTGCAACACCTGACTAGAGAAACCCAGATAGATCCAAGCGGGCAGCCGTGTTGGTCTGAAGCAGTTGAACAAAGCAGGAGTCATGTTGCACCTTTAAGACCAACCAATTTTTATTCAGAACGTAAGCTTTCATGTGCTCTTAAGCACACTTCATCAGATGAGGAATCCAGCACAGTGAGCAAAGCCATACATAGCTGGTAGGCAGTGGCCCAGAATGCAACATGGTACAGATTTAAGAACCAATGACAGTGAAATAAAATTATCTGGAAGGCAGTGGTTTAGAATGTAAAATGGTGCAATGACAGAATAGTAAAATTAACAAATTGAGCAAACCTTTGATCTGAGTAGCATGAGCATGCGAAAGCAACAAAACAGCAGTATACAATAAAATTAACAAATTGAGCAAACCTTTTGTAAGCTGAAATGCCCTCAAAACCGAGGTTGGGGAATTGACAGGTGGGCACTTGACTTTAAGAGGAACAAGAGTCTATATGTACAGGCTCCATGTCCAGAAACTATTGCTCAAATATGCCAAGGACACTAATTAAGTAAAAACAAGTAAAATTTATTCTAGAAATTTATAGATCACACACACAAGATCAAAATACCCTTAAAATCATACATACAGTCCTAAGAAAATTAGATAGCGATATAGAGAAACACATGGGTAGACGAACAGGGTGATATTTACCGATCGTAGTCTTCAAGGAAGGCTCCAATGGCGACGAGCGAGGAAGTGGGAGAGGGGACCCGAAACTTGGCCTTAGAATCGTGGATGGATGTAGACAGCAGAATTGGGATACTGCTAGAAGCACACCTGTGGGTAGCTAGTCCACAGGTTATAAGGACTACCTTGAGCCCTTAGAGGACGGGAGGTACGAGGGAGGAGGAAGGTGATCAGCTGATGCATGACCTCCCAAAAAGGGGAGGCTTCACAGTGACCATAAGGGCTGGACTACTGCGATAGCCAATAGAAAGTTCATTGGTGGCATCTAATTGGGTGCCCATAACTGACCAATGAACAGGCTTGGGTCCTGGTTACCCAAGTGAACTTTCAGGTTGAAATGGACCTGGGTGGGGGTGTTCCAAGGTGACGGTACAGAGAAAATGGGGGAAATCACTAGGGTGGAGGGTCATGGGAGTGGTTTGAACTAGACCGAGGTGATGACAATAGATGGCCAAATTGTTATCTAAGGTAACACCCAGTCGGTAAAAAGACACTTGGCTCCGGGTGAAGATGTTCTTTCTCTTCAATCTTCTATTGTCACCAGTGTTTTGTCCAAGGTTTCGCTGGACAAAGACTGTGGCGGTTGGACAGTTGTCCATGCCTGGGGTGGGTCGATTGCCTGCAGTTACAGGTGACATCTGCCGAGTACGTGAGCCGTTCGCTTCACTGGAATGGAGTCTGGCCTGGTAGGAAGATAGCTGCGTGTGGTGTTAGCCCTCCACAGTGGATTCCATGGTCAGTGCTTCAAAACCGTTCGCCTGGATAGCTCCTGGCGATGCAACCTCCTCTGCTCCATGGCCGAGATGGACGTCATACAGAATGACGGGAAGCCATCCGTTCTCCTGGTGGGCACTCTTGTACCGGTCTCGAGTGCCTTCGTAGCGTTATGGCTGCTAGTACTGCATAAGTCCCTTTCGCCCCTGGGTAGGTTTACACACACTCTCTGGCCAGACGTGCGTGAGCTGCTTCTCCAGGTGCTCTGGCAACCAAGTTAGTGACTATGATGTTCTATAAGGGGTTTTTCCTCACAATCTGATCTGAGTAGCATGAGCATGCGAAAGCAACAAAACAGTAGTATGTCAAAATGTGAGATTGTCTGTCAATGACAATGGGAGATAGGTTCAATATATGTAATAGGATAAGCAACCAAATTTCCTGTTTGAGTGTGTCAATACAACTAAAAGAGAAATACATTGGAAAATGATGTTCTTGTCCACCTAATTTACTTTTTAACATGTAAACATAATTCTAGTTTGCCATAGGAAAAAGGAATACAATAAAATATAGTGAAAATGGGTAAAGCAGATGTAATGAGACATACAGCCAATATCCCTATTTTGAATATGTCAATACAAATAATTATACGGATATCCAATTCTAAAAGAGAAACACATTGAAATACTGTGGATGTATAGTTATACTCACTGTGAGTGGGTTTAGCATCTTTAATGAGATAAAAAACCAATATCCCTGTTCAGTCCTGGGGAGGTGTTTGTTCCAAGTTTCATAATAATTTGTAATTCAGCGATTCCTCTCTCCATTCTGTTCTTGAAGTTCCTTTGCAGTAAAACAGCTACCTTGAGGTCACCCATTGAATGCTTTGGAAGGTTAAAGTGTTCTCCCACAGATTTCTCATTTCTGTAATTCCTAATGTCAGATTTGTGTCCATTTATCCTTTGGCGTAGGGTTTGTCCTGTTTGCCCTATGTAGAGAACTGAAGGGCATTGCTGGCATTTAATGGCATATATAATGTTGGAAGATGAACAAGTGAATGAAACCCAGAAGTATCCTGGACAGCAGCAGCAGAGAAGGCAGGAAGAGGAGTGGGGGAGAGGAGGAAAGGCCTTGTCCCTCTTCACAGAGTGGTGGTAAAAAAAGAATCCAGGTTTCCGCTGAGGAGTCCCAGGCTGTCAGAGTTAAGGATCTGGCCCAGAGCAAGCTGATAAATCTTTCATCTTCTTGGGCTGCAGCTCTGTTCAGTATGCGAACCCCCCTCTTTGTCATTCAGCGGTCCCTTGTGAAGTGTGTCCGGGAGCCTGCCTGGTGTGGGGAGGCGTCTCCTGCTGGCTTCAGCCCTCCAACTCAAAAGCCCTCCGGGAGAGTCCAAAAGCCGAGGGAGTGAAGCACCACAAGCAAGTGGGACAGGGAGGATCACAACAGAAAATTATACGATCATTAAAGCAATTAAAGAAATAAATATCAGAACAATAAAACCAGTTAAATCAGTAAAAGGTAGGCATCACAACAGGTGAGATGCTCAGTTATCCTAATAGATGGAAACAACTGGGCCACTGCCAAACCATAATGATCTTGCTGGTGGCAGCATAACATTAAAAGACTGAAACAGGGAGGCCAGCTGGTGGAAGTTCCCTGCCTCAAACGAAGGTCTGGCAGAGCAGTTCCATTTGGCAGGCCCTGAAAAATGGTAGTAGGTCCTGCAGGGCCCTGATCTCAGACAGGACCATGTTCCACCAGGCCGGGGCCAGGGCAGAAAAAGCCCTGGCCCTAGTTGAGGCTAAGCAAAAGTCCTTTGAGTCAGGGACACCAAGCAGATGATGGTCCACAGAGCACAAGGCTCACATGGGGAGATATGGTCCTTTTGACGTGTGTGTCCCAGGCTGCACAGGGCTTTGAAGGTCAACACCAGCATCTTGAAATGAATCTGGCACTCAACTGGTAGTCGGTGCAACTGACGAAGCTCTGGCTGAATGTGTGCTCCCCAGATGTCACAGTCAGCAGGCACAAGCTGGAATTTCTAGATCAGCCTCAAGGGTAAAGCAAGTTACAGTAATCAAGCCTGGAAGTGGCCGTTGCATGGGCCGCTGAAGCCAGGTCCTGGGGGAGAGATATGGAATCAGCTGCATGATCAGTCCAAGATGATAAAAGGGAGACCTGGCAACTTAGTCTCCATGGAAAGTGAGGCATTCAGAGTCACCCTCCAGGCTCCTCACCTTCTGGGCTGGCACCAACAGTGCCCCATCGAGGGTAGGGAGCCTGATTCCTGAATCTACTTCCCCCTGGCTGAGGCACAGGACCTCTGTCTTTGTAGGGTTTGACTTCAACCAACTCTGAACAGGGGTGTGAGGGGAGGAGACGCTCCTGCCTTCCCCCCACACCTTTCCCCTGAGCCAGAATGGGCTCCAGTGGGAGCATCAGAGGACACACAAGTCCACAATTATCCCAATAACTCTCTACCAGGGACTGTTTCAGCTCAGGAAAAAGACATAGGGGGAGGGGGGAGCCAGTATTCCCAGCAGCTGCTGTGTGGCTGTGGAGAAAGCAAGTTGAGTCTGGGAAAAACTCACACAACCCCCCCCCCCCCCAAACAAAAGCCACATTGTTAGTAGGACTGCCAACTTCCAGGTGGGGCATGAAGCTCTCCCACAATTACAACTGCTCTCCAGATGACAGAGATCAGTCCCCCCTCCCCCCCAGGGGAAATGGCTGTTGGAAGGGCAGGCTCCACAGTGTGTCAGAGATTCCGGGTGAAATCCTTCTCCAGATTCTGCCCTTCACAGGCGCTACCCCTGGAGAAGAAGGCAGGATTCTGGCCTTGGACTGTGCTGAGCTCCCTCCCCTCCTGCAAACTGCTTTCCCTGGACTCCACCCCCCCCCCCAAATCTCCAGGTATTTTCCCACCCAGAATTGGGAACCATGTACACTATGCCCCCCAAATCATTACCTAACCATAGGAATACTGTAGAGGTGTTAGCAGTGCCCGGTGGCAAGGAGTTCTGCCAGAGACTGCCAGCCAGCCCTGGACTTTCCAACACAGGAAAGAAGAAGAAGAAGACTGCAGTTTTCTCTCTGAATCAGAGACTCCTATATATTCTCCCCCCACAATAGACACCCTGTGAGGTAGGTGGGGCTGAGAGGGCTCTCACAGCAGCTGACCTTTCAAGGACAACTCCTGTGAGAGCTATGGCTGACCCAAGGCTATTCCAGCAGCTGCAAGTGGAGGAGTGGGGAATCAAACCTGGTTCTCTCAGATAAGAGTCCTGTCAAGCATCAATATTTCCCAATAATCAGTCTTTTGTTGTTGAATCAAAAGTAGCTTTATCTAAGAAACTCAGAAGCTTTGCCAAGGACACAGGCCTTGGAAGTAATGACATACACAGAGTTACACAGTTGCTATATAGGATAACTTCAAAGGGTACCATACAGATGCAGCTTGAGTCACGGGTTCAAAGGTTACTACATTCTATAAGGAATTTAAGCTATTAAAAACATCTCCCTTTCTCACACTTATTTCAGCTCAGATAAGACTGTCTGTGTGAACCTGGGGGAGAGGCGGCATGAAAGTGGTAGCAGAAGAAGAAGATATTGGATTTATATCCCACCCTGCACTCCAAAGAGTCTCAGAGCAGCTCACAATCTCCTTTCCCTTCCTCCCCCACAACAGACACCCTGTGAGGTGGGTGGGGCTGAGAGGGCTCTCACAGCAGCTGCCCTTTCAAGGACAACCTCTGCCAGAGCTATGGCTGACCCAAGGCCATTCCAGCATGTGCAAGTGGAGGAGTGGGGAATCAAACCCGATTCTCCCAGATAAGAGTCTGCACACTTAACCACTGCACCAAACTGGCTCTCCAGCAAGGCTGTAGCATAAACATCCTTGGGCCAGATGGATTTATTACTTGCCCAAAGGTTGTAAAGGAAGGGGGAGCAGCAAAGGATGGGTAACCTGTTCCTTGTCAAAGGAACCATTATGTAACAGAAATATGCATGCTTGACAAGTACTGACACTTAACCACTACACCAAACTGGTTCTCAAGGTGGAAGAGCTATGGTGGATGGGACACATCCACACAACAGGTCTCTGACCGATCCACTTCCTGCCTGTGACTGGTGGGTGTGAAAGCCTCTCTGCTCTATGATGAAGAAGCTTCGAAGGCCTTCTTGGTGTGTCAGATAGAAACTGGGCAGTTATGCAGGGCCTCTGGGCCACCTTAACAGCAGTGTAAGTCTCTGGAACACCTTCCCAAGGGAAGTTTCCCTCCACCAGCATGGCAGACCCACCAGGAGAGCGAGAGAGAAGCCTGCCGCCTGCTTCAGTTGTTTCAGGTTTGGTGCCTGGCTTCCATTCTCCTCTGTGGCTTACTGGGTTGGACACCAGGGCTGTGGTGCTTCTCTTTAGATTTCCATTGATACTGTTTATTTTAATGCAGTTGTCAGCTTTCTTGATGGCTTTGTGAAACTGCAAAATGGGATACGTTAATTGAATAATACATAATAATTCATAACTCCCTTTGTGAATGTTCAAACTGTGTTGATAGCATTTTTATCATTGTAATGAAATATAAAAAAGCACAGCAAATATTTTAAAATAAGCTGTTTTGTTTGCAGAGGGCCTTCCTTCCTTCCTTCCTTCCTTCCTTCCTTCCTTCCTTCCTTCCTTCCTTCCTTCCTTCCTTCCTTCCTTCCTTCCTTCCTTCGTGATGTTAACAATATCCAACAACAGACACCAAACCTTCGTGATGTTAACAATATCCAACAATAGCCTTTTACTACCTTCTCCATTCTGACATCACAGCTCCCTCCTTCCCTTGCAATGCCTGATATGTCTCTCTTTGGAGGATCCAGGCAGGGTTCCACTTGCCACAATTGAAGCAAAAATGTGAAATGGAGAAGTCTTCTTATTGAGCAACAAAGACCTGGCCAAGTTCGTGCTAGAGTGAAACTGTGATGCGCTAGTTTTGAAAATTCATTTCTCTTTGGCAGTTCTCTCTCTCTCTCTCAATGGGTCTGGCTGCACAAGGAGGGTTATTCAGAGACTTATCCTCAATCTGCTGGTTTAGACAGGGGTTGGCAGTCTTAGGATTCTGTAAGCAATACTGTACTGATACACACACACAAACATTTTTTTAAAGACATAAAATAAGTTGTGGTGGACACAGAAACTGTATGTCTGAGCAAGGGCTTTGCAAGTAGCACTACTGGGAAAATAGATTGAAACCAGATTCAGGAAAAGAGGACTGTAGACTTTTTTCCCCCTTCACCGATCAGCTGCCCTAAGAAATTTATGTCTTGCCCACTCTATCATGTCCTTCAGAATGGCTTTTTTCTACCTGTCATCAGAGAACTCCCTCCCCGCTCCCCTCTCCCTCCTGAAGCCCCCCTCATGATGTCACCCCCAGATCAATCATTCCCTCCCCTCCAAAACCAGCTCCAGCCTCAAGAACAGGCCAAAGGCAGGGTGGGGAGGGGAGGGGGAGATGATTCTGACATCTGAAATGTGGGAAACGAAGCCAGAATGAGTTTCTTTCATGAAGCACCATTGTAAAAATGACGAGGGGTGGGAAAAATGCACCTTCTTTCGAGGTGGAGGAGCTGTTTCAGTTGTCTTTCCTGCAACAGGGACACATGGACTGGAAGCTGGTCTTCTGGGAGCCAATGGGGATGACTTCCAAAGCAGCAGCTGTGGATCTCATGATGGTCTCTTATTCCTAGGCAACATTTCAGCACCAACAAATACAGCATACGTGTGGGGTGCAGTTCCTGCCCCTGCAAAGAGCAGCCAAGGAGTGAGGCAGCAGGAGGGGCAGGCCGCAAATTCCCTTCCCGTGTTTGAGTGCCAGGAGGCAGGTGGGGGCAGGGCACTCCGCTCCCACAGGAGCAAGACTGGGCACATGTTGATGTAGGTTGCTCCTCATCTTGTTATCTTCTCCTCAAGTTGCTAGCAAAATTTGTCTGAGACAAAATATTAAGATGATTGTGGAGGTTCCTACCTGTGCAAAACACCTGAGGAGTTCTAAACATGGCGGAGTTTAAGTGACATTGGTGACATTTCTAAGGTAATGTGAATGAGGGAGCAAGAGTGCGAGAGACTCCCAGACTGTTTGCCACTGAACTACATTTAAATTGAACTTTATGGTGAATGGGGGGGGGGGGATTCCTCTTGAGTTACTACAGAGTTTGATGGGAAGCTGAATCACGTCTGCAGAGGTTCCTCCTTCCTTTCCACTGCTGCCGGCTCAAGTGTTGTTATGTATGTGGACTCAAGTGAGAACTGAGTTGGGTGTTCCTGCCTGGGTCATTGGAGCCAGACAACCAGAGCTTGGGGACTTGGGAACAATGGGCAGCAGGATTCTCGTCCCTGCTGCCCTGCTCCAATCATGGGCCCCCTGCTGGTTTGAATGGACCAATCGAGTGCCTGCGCGGGAACGCTGACATGTGTGTGCGTAGTTGGCCCCATTGGCCCAGTCTCCAGTCTTATGCTTAGCCTTTACTATGCTGAAATCAATAAAGAGCTGATGTTTCACTACCATAGAACCCACTATATTATAGGTGTCATCATTCCCTCCCTTGTTTTCCATTTTCAGAAAGGATCATCTTAGTGGTGCCTGAGAGACACTTCCTGTCTTGATGACTTTGGCGGGCTTGATGGACAGGATCTCCCACACGACAGCCACTGAGATCAAAACAAGAGGACTTTCTTCCAGAGCGGGGGCAGGGTAAACTGCGACTCCACATGCAGTTCTTTCACACATATTGGGCGGCTCGCAGAGGAAGAACTTAATGTAGGCTGAATCTCAAGCAAGCGTCCGTAGCATCAGGAAAGGTCAGCCTCTGAGGCTGCTGGCCCACAGGTAGGTGACTATGTCTGCCTGTGTGAAATAGGGAAGGAGGGGGAATCAGCAGGCTTGCAAGCTGTCCTCCTCCACCACAGAGCCAGGGGAAGGGAGGGCAAGAGCCAAGGGAGAAAAGGGAGTGGGAAGGGGAGGGAAGCTGCTGGCCACACCACCCAGTCCAGCTGGCTTCCCACCCTTCCCTACCAGTCAGATGGAGCAACCTGAAAGCAGCCCCTGCCAAGAAGGGCAATGAGACTGGAAGCAGGGAGCGAGGGAAGGAACATGAGAGGGCCAGTGCCAGGGGCAGACAAAACTGCTCCGCTGGAAGCTTATTTATTTCATTGTATTTGGACTGCTTAGGATTGCTTTGCCACCGGGGGGGGGGGGGGGCAGATGTCTGCTACAGCACACACCTGAGCAGGGTTACATTCATAGAATCATAGAGTTGGAAGGGGCCTCTAGGGACATTTAGTCCACCCCCCTGCACAATGCAGGAAACTCGCAAACACCTCCTCCTAAATTCACAGGATCTTCATTGCTGTCAGATGGCCATCTAGCCTCTGCTGAAAAACCTCCAAGGAAGGAGATATTCTGATATGTCCACTGGAGTCAGTGGGTATAGAAGGACAAAACTATTGCTCCATTAGGGAAAAAAAGAAATCAAAAAGAGCCAACTAAAATATCAAACAATGATCAAGCTTTTGAGTTCCACAGAACTCTTCTTCCCATTGGGTATTTAGTGTAAAATGACTTTTTATTGTATAACTAAAAAATGCTTTTTGCCTTGCAAAAAAAAAGCCTATCCCCCCTCCCCCCCGAATTCTCATGAGCTGCTTCATAAAGTCAATGGTTGGTTCCACTGAATGAATCTTTTAGAACTAATTTATAAAGTCCGGAGCATACAACACATACAGTTTTGTAGTTTTGTATTTATTATATTTATGTCTGGCTTTCCTTTGGTCAGGGACTAGAAAGAGAGGCAGAAAATACTGTTAGTGACAGGGAAGCTAACCAGCCAGGTCCTAGAACTAGCCAGCAAAGGGGATGGAATCAAAAGGCTCTCTTGTGGCTTCTTGTTTCCACCCGTTCTTGTGCCATCTTGGTAGTCTGGAAAGGACTCTGAGAATGAGAAGCAGCAGATCTGCCATTTTGCATTGCCCAAGCTGAGAGCATTCTCACAGAGAAATGGCATCTTCAGGAACTGTCTTACTGCTGCACGTGCTCTTGGATATTAGCTAATGAAAGTCCAAATCAACTCCCCCATTTTCTTTGACATTTAATATTCTTTTATTCAACCACTAAAAATAACAATAATCAGTTATTTCTGGAAATCTTAAAGTATATTCATTGTAATTCTTGTTACACATTTTCCAATGGTTAAGACAAAGGAGTTTGTAGTTAAAAGAAGAGAAGACCCACAACAAAATGTTGCATAATGCGTTGTTTTAAATTGTAACTCAGCCTCTTTAAGGAAGCTCACAAGCTAAGCATAAAAGGTGAACTGAAAGCAGCAAAACCACACTCAAATAAAAAACACTGAAAATGCCAGTAACATAATGACAGAGAGTATCTTGATCTCCCCCTCACTTGCTCATGGTCCTGCCGTCTCAGCATGGCCACGGGCCAGTGTGGGGTAGTGGTTTGAGGCTCGCTGGGAGACCCAGGTTTGAATCTGCAGTCTTCTGTGGAGGCTTGCTGGGTGACCCTGGGACCTGAGAGCAGGCACGACCACTTACCAGTTAACAACGAAATCAAACAGCAAAGATTCAGGATGAGTCTTTTCCCACTAGTCCTTTTCATGGCAGCTTGTCTAGGAGAGCAAAGAATTGTGGGTATTGAGTACTGACGTCCAGATTGAAATAGATCAGAAAATTAGCCTGAGGAATTGTAGGCATCAGTAAAAGTTTAATTTCTCTATTCAGGAGAAAGTTGTAGCTTCACATCCATGCATTAGAGATCTCTCCACTGCTGACTTGCATGTATGATGGATCCTGTGAAGAACTCAAGATCTGAGTGGATTCCACATTATTTATTGTGGTGAATGTGTGTGTGTGCATGTCACATTTTGCCTTAAAAGCTCCACAGTCTTTTCACAACATATTGCATTTTTACATGCAGCACTGAAATTCTTTCTAAAAGTAGCCAGAGGATGGACCATCCCAGCATGTTGCTTTTAAAAAGAGAGCAAAACACAGCTCCAGTAATTTGTTCCACAAAACATCTGCTGTCTGATATGGAATATAATGGTCTTTGTTGAGTAAACTGGTCCAGAGGACTTGGATCCTGCCTTTGGTTTATTTGGAGAGAAAGAGGACTTTATTAGGTGGCCTTTTGCTCATTTATGGAAGCCATTCTTGGCTGCCACTGGACGAGGAAATTGCCTTGCTTGCTGGATGAGAGGAAGGTCCATTAATCCAGTGTTCTGTCCCCAGGAAGCTGTGCTTGGGAATTCAGCTGGCAAGAGCGCCAATTAGGAAGGACACAAATCCCCCCTCCTTTAGTTCACACCCTGTGTGAGGCCTCCGCAGAACGCCCAGGTCTCAGCCAGCTCACTAGAACAGCCCGTGTGCAGGCCAATAAGACCAACGCTGCCCCTCCCCACACACACACACATGATCCCAGTAGGGCTTGCATAATAACCCCATGGCACCTGGTACCAAAAGAGAAAAGAACTTTCTTTGAACATAAGCAAAACGACAGGGACCTCATTGTCAATGTCTGGGCCCTGATAGGCTGTAACCAAGGGCAGCTGGCAACCAAGAACACAAGTGAAAAGTGAAACAAAAGCAAAGGCTTTTTATCTTAAGGGTCATGTTAAAATAAGGGAACATCAACAAAATCACTGCCACTCATTATATAATACCCCTCTTCTATGACTCAGTCCACACTGACAATCTACCTGGTGGGGGGGGGGGGGGCAGGTAGGTTTCATCCTGGACTAAATGCCATGTTTGTCATCCCTCTGGGTTTCAGAGCACTCTCAATTAGGGTTGCCAACCTCCAGGCGGAGTCTGACCATTTCCAAGAATTACAGCTGACCTCCATGTGACAGACATCAGGAAGCGGCTGCTTTGCCAGGTGGCCTGCCTGGATTCTATGCAGCTGAGGTCCCGCTCCTGCCCCACCCTCCAGGCACCACCCACAAACGCCCAGGGATTTCTCAGCCCAGATCTGGCAACCCTACTTGTAACATTATTGTGGTTATTGTTGTTGTTTAATTTTATTCTGCGTAATTTTTGCTCTGCTCTTATGCTCTGAAGAGGGGACGTGGCAAAGGCAAAAAATGTGCCAGAGAGAGGAGAAACCCCCCACCCTGTTTATCGACACAAATCTAATCAGCAGTCCCCGCCTCTAAGAAACTCAGCAGCTTTTCCAAGGACACAAGCCTTGGGAGTAATGGAGTCCCAACAGTTACACAGTTGCTATATAGGATAGCATCAAAGGTTACATTACAGATGCATACTTGAGTCACGGGTTAAAAGGTTACAAAACAACTATCTATCTATATTAAGGCATCTTAGGCTATTGAAAACATCAGAAACATTCTCACACTTATTTGTGAACAGATATGGGTTGTCTGTGTGAAAGGGGGGGGGCGCTTTAAGCTACCAACTGCCAGCCTGTAACATAAACATCCCAGGGCCAGATGTTTTTGCTCTGTGCCCTCTGGTTTGTAGATAATGGGGGGGGGGAGCTGGAGAGCTGGCTCTCTACATAATAACATGTGGCCCAGAAATGAGCGCACTTGACAGGAAGGAACATGTTCAGGACTGTGGAGAAACGCCATTTTAGTCAATATTGGTGCTTCATTGGGAGGGAAAACATGAAACTCCTAAGCAGGCTTTGGCTTAGCCTTCCCCTCACTCCCCCCCTCCCTTCCAGAGCCAAACCAACAACTCTAGGGGGAAAGTCTCCTAGAGAGGCAGGAAGTTCTTTTGTTCTCTGCATGTGAGTTAGGCAGGAAGAGAAGTCAGTTCTCAGCTAGCACTCAACGGAGAAGGATGTGAGCCTGGGAGCTCCTGCCTGGGAAAGAGGCCTATTTACGCAGGACAAGCCCCCTAGGTAGTCAGACCAAGTAAGTCGTCCACAAGACAGGACCAGTTTAGACCAGGGACAATAGGATGTGTTTATAATCAACTTCTCTTTGTTATGCTGTTTGCTGTGCGTGTGCTGTGCTGTGCTAACCATTTACAAGCAACTGTTTTTGTTCTGTTCTTCTTTTCTTTTCTTTTTCTCTTTTAATTAAATATTTTTACTGTTTTAAATGCTGGCAGTCCATTTCTGTACCACATAGATCCCCAACCGCTTAGACCATGCTGTTTTAAGAAGGGGGCCCCGGGGAAGGGGGAAGGCATGCAGTTGGATAAGGTGCCAATCCTCCAGGGGTTCCCCAAAGAAGTGCTGAGGTCTCTGTGATACCCAAGTACAGGGTGGCAGAGGACCTTGAGGCCTGGCCTCAGAGCTGGAGAGGGGGATTGGGAGTCCTGTTCCTCTCAATCTGAACCCCTAGACTGAGCAGGTGGTGGCAGCGAGCCCAAGGGGCAAGAGGAGAAATAGCTCCCTCCAGGAGTTGGCGACTCAATAGGGAGTCGACGGGACCAGGTCTGAAGGCAGAATCGGGCCGGTTCCACCACATTTGGCGGCAGCGGTGGGATAAGAACAAACAGAGAACTTGATTGGCCAGGCATTTTTGTTTTTTGATACGTGCAAGCACCCAGAGGAAGCAACAGAGGTTTTGTTTTATTTTTGGGTCAACTGGAATAGGGAAAGTTTAGCTAGTTAGGATGGAGCGTGCTAAGAGACTGGAAATCCTGAAGATGACAGAGCCACAGCTCCAGGAAGAGTGCGCAAAGCAAAAGCTGGAGTGTGACAACATGACTGTAGCAGATATGAAAGACCTTCTGTTGGACATCATAAGCATGCAGGGGCACCTGCAAAAGTGGCCCCCACCCAGTCAGAAGCAATCTTGCGGCTACAGTTGGAACTGGAGAGAATGCGTATCGAGGCAGACCGAGAGCGCAGACAGGAGGAAAGAGAGAGAGCTGAGATCCGCAGACAGGAGGAAAGAGAGAAGGAGGAAAGACGAGCTGAGATCCGTAGACGGGAGCAGGAAGAGCAACATCGCCATGAGCTTGAGGTGCTACGTCTGAAAGCTGAACAAAGCAAAAAGATCAAAGTCACCCCCAAAGACTTTGCAGTGTACCAAGAGGGAGAAGACCCCTCCATATACCTCTCCAACTTTGAGAAGGCAGCCAAACAGTGGGGGATTGCCGAGGAAGACTATATGCTTACCTCTGTAGCAACCTGACTGGAGAACTTTCAGCCATCTATTACAGCATGCCGATGGAAGATGGGGGGATAACTTTTGCAGCCTATAAAGCCACTGTATTTAAAAGGTTTAAACTGGGGCCAGACCACTCCCGAAAGCAGTTCAGGGGTTTAGCTCCACAAGAATGTAAATCCTATTCTGAATTTGGGGTAATGAAGGAACAGACAGTTCCAGTGTTATTGGGCCGGAATTTGTTGGTTGGCCAGTACTCTATAAATGCTGTAACCCGCAGCCAAACCCTCAGAGGAAAGTGGGAGGAGGAAGGCAACTTTAGGGAAGCCACCTCACCACCAACCAGGGAGGGGGAAATAGCCCAGGTTACTGAGGATGAAGAGAGGGCAGTCACCCAGGAGGGGGAGGACCAGCCTGTCTCAAGCCCTGGAGGAGGGTGTTCCCAAGGGGAAGAGGGGTGTAGCTTTCTCCAAGTGCAGCAAGAGGCTGTCGATGTTCCTAGCGAGGAAAGGAACCTGTCTAGCATAAAGGATGTGCATGCTGAAGAGACTGAGGTGGAGAGTGGAGATTTCACAGGAGGTTCTGAGAGCAGCAAGGCTAATGTGGGCTCAGAGGAGCACATAGCTGAAGGCTTGGGGGAACGGGAGTGGTTCCAGAAGGGGTCCTGAGCGGCCTCAGGTTGGAACCGGTTCACCAAGTAGCTGTGGATCAGGAAGTGGGATCGTCCGAGACGCTCTCAGAACAGGTTGTCTTGAAGCAGGGCAGACAGGAGTCCTGGGAAGCTGTGGGACCTTCCAGGCAGGAAGGGGGTCAGTTGGGTAATGCTGAAAAACCAACCGAGGGGACTGAGAACCCAAGCCAAACCCTCAGGGGAAGGTGGGGGGAGGAAGGCAACTTTAGGGAAGCCACCTCACCACCAACCAGGGAGGGGGAGGACCAGCCTGTCTCAAGCCCTGCAGGAGGGTGTGCCCAATGGGAAGAGGGGTGCCAATTTCCGCAACGGCAGCAGGATCCTGTGGAGCCTTCCAGGCAGGAAGGAGCTCAGTTGGTTGACACTGAAAAACCAACTGAGGGGGTGGAGAACCCAGATCAAACTTTGGCTGAGTGTCCTGGAAACAGTGGGACTAGGGGTGGCTTGAAGGAACAGATGATAGAAAGTCTGGGGGAGCCAGAAATGTTCCTGTCTGAGGTTCAAAGTCACCCTAGGCTGGAACCACTGTGTGAGGTGGCAAGGGACCAGAAAGTGGAGTTCTCAGAAGCTGAGACGGGGGATAGGGTGATGGTTTTCCTGCCACTTCATACTGGTGAACGGAAAGTGGAATGGGAGGGACCCCATGTGATGGTGGATGACCTGGACGATGCTACTTATGTGGTGGCTATGGGGAAGACAGGAAAGACAGTTAAAGTGGTGCAGGTGAATATACCACAGCCATTCTCTGCGAGGTCCATGGTGTTGCATATAGGTAGGAAGGAAGGAGACAAAAAGAAGCTGGGACAGCAATTGTTTGGAGCCCCAGAGGTGGTTTTCTGGGAGGTCAGAGTGGACAGGGGGAACATTCCACCAATGAGATATAAAGAAGCAACTGTGTGGGAACCGGGCAGTTTCCAACCTCATATGTGGGGCCAGGAAGTTCCTCCTCTGATGGGCCACTCACCCCAGCAACAGCAGCAACGAAGGGAGAGCACCAAACTCCAGAGGTGGTCCTGGGAGATGGAGGAGTACATCTTAAAGACTGGACATTCCTTCTGAATGCAGCAATGTGACTGTTTGTCCAGAAAGGACATGGACACCTAGGGTGTGGGACTTTGTGTATTGTTGGGAAAATTCCTAATCTTGGTGAATGTTCTGTTTGGGTTAATGGGTTTCTCCTTGTTTGGTTGGATTCTGCTACGGGGTCACCTCTGTAGGAGGCAACCCCTCCGGCTCAGAATTTAAGGAGGGGGACGTGTGGAGAAACGCCATTTTAGTCAATGTTGGTGCTTCATTGGGAGGGAAAACATGAAACTCCTAAGCAGGCTTTGGCCTAGCCTTCCCCTCACTCCCCCCCTCCCTTCCAGAGCCAAACCAACAACTCTAGGGGGAAAGTCTCCTAGAGAGGCAGGAAGTTCTTTTGTTCTCTGCATGTGAGCTAGGCAGGAAGAGAAGTCAGTTCTCAGCTAGCACTCAACGGAGAAGGATGTGAGCCTGGGAGCTCCTGCCTGGGAAAGAGGCCTATTTACGCAGGACAAGGCCCCCAGGTAGTCAGACCAAGTAAGTCGTCCACAAGACAGGACTAGATTAGACCAGGGACAATAGGATGCGTTTATAATCAACTTTTCTTTGTTATGCTGTTTGCTGTGCGTGTGCTGTGCTGTGCTAACCATTTACAAGCAACTGTTTTTGTTCTGTTCTTCTTTTCTTTTCTTTTTCTCTTTTAATTAAATATTTTTACTGTTTTAAATGCTGGCAGTCCATCTCTGTCCCACATAGATCCCCAACCGCTTAGACCACGCTGTTTTAAGAAGGGGGCCCCGGGGAAGGGGGAAGGCATGCAGTTGGATAAGGTGCCAATCCTCCAGGGGTTCCCCAAAGAAGTGCTGAGGTCTCTGTGATACCCAAGTACAGGGTGGCAGAGGACCTTGAGGCCTGGCCTCAGAGCTGGAGAGGGGGATTGGGAGTCCTGTTCCTCTCAATCTGAACCCCTAGACTGAGCAGGTGGTGGCAGCGAGCCCAAGGGGCAGGAGGAGAAATAGCTCCCTCCAGGAGTTGGCGACTCAATAGGGAGTCGACGGGACCGGGTCTGAAGGCAGAATCGGGCCGGTTCCACCACAAGGACAATTAAAGGTCCTGAACATGTTCCTCTCCCATAAGCTTGTGGTCATCGGCCCACAGGAGAAGCAGCCGTTGGGTCTCTGGGGAGGGGACTGACTGAGCCAAGGCCAGGCCGGAGGACTGGAGGGCACTCAGGCTGCCTCCCTGGAGTTCCTGGGGCAGGCACCACATAGGAAGCCAATGACATTTTGAATAATCCCCATAACACAGGCAGAAAAGGTCTAGCAAAAAGAGGCACTGGAAGGAAGGAAGGAAGGAAGGAAGGAAGGAAGGAAGGAAGGAAGGAAGGAAGGAAGGAAGGAAGGAAGGAAGGAAGGAAGGAAGGAAGGAAGGAAGGCCAAGAGATGTGTTCTTCCCCATGAACAACTCTTACTGGATTACTGCCCATTGCAGTAAGACTTCAGTCCTGCCAGTTCACAATTGGTTACCTCAGGCTTCTATTGCCTGCCTGTATTACAGAGTCAGATGCTAGACTCTAGCTCATTTTAATTTATATATAAAAAAGAAGCATAAGGAAAGGGAGAATCTGAGAGAGATTTTATGAATGACACAGAGAGATTTAATGGCGGTAAATCTCTCTCTCATAAACACTGTAGCTCAGGGTAGCCCAATGAAGCTATGGGACGATATTCTCTCAAATTACAAATGAAAGCACTTCCTCACACGTCACTTGCAGGATTCATTGCCACATGTTGTGGTGATGTAGCCATTGCCTTAGATGTCTTAAAGCAGGGGTCCCGGTCTGCAGACTGTTGATGGGATGGGAGGGGGCGGGCAGGGAGCCAAGGCTCACTCTGATGGGGGGCAATGGAGGGGGGGTGATAGGAGGGTGCTGCATTGCCAGTCCCTGGTGCCAAAAAGGTTGGGGACCCCTGTCTTAGAGAACTGGTCTTTCAGCAGTGGAACTTCTGTGTTTAGAAGGAGTCTACTTTTGACTACCATGTTAAGAATCAAAACTCAGGAGACTGATATCTCTGATATGCTGAGTCTATGGCTGTCCCAGCCTGGAGCCCTGGCTGTTCATGGCTGGAGGAAAAATGTCGGACTAGCTGGAGTCTGGAGAGAGATGAGGAGGGTCAGATTAAGACATGTTGAGGCCCTGAACTGTTGGCAGAGTAATAACACAGTAAAGGTGCACAACCTGATTAAAGGTTTATTTAGGAACTAACATCCCTTCTAGTAAAGAGGAGAGCCATAGATAAGGTCCTAACAGTTGGCAAAGTAATTAACACAGTAGATGCCCACCCTGATTAAAAGCAGATAAAGGTTTATTTAAGAACTAACATACTTGGATGCCACATTGTCTCAGGCATAGCTAGGCACTATCACCGAAGGGGGATCTGGATATATGGACTCTATTCTATGGCAGAGTTTCCCAAACTTTTCTTTCCCATAGCCCGGTTATTTTTACACTTCTCCTTTGTGGCCCACTAAAATTTGGGGGTGGAGCCAGGAGACTTGGAGGTGGAGCCGGGAGACAGGAATTATGTCATTTCCTGTGGTGTCAAGGACCAGGTGATGTCACTTCCAGGGCACACTGAACCAAAACTCCACCTTTTCCTGTGATGTCACTTCCAGGGCATCCCCCAAATCTGCCTCTTCTTCGGAAGTAAATTCATTTTCAGAAAAATGTCTCTGAAACTCATGCTGAGCCAAAATGGGGGTGGAAAGTGGGCAGTCCTCTATTTTCACCCCCACACCTGCATGCACCTATCTGTTTGTGTATTCTTCTCAGCTTGCAAGCACTCCTATTGCCCATGTTCAATTGCCTGCACCACCTACACGTCCCTTCCTCAACAGCACTGGCCAGTGTATGCAGTTGGGAATGCTGTTGCCATTGCCATCAGGAATGCCAGCACTGTGTACCACCCACACTGGGCCCTGGCAGCTGCTCTACCTCAAAATATGCTGACACATTTAGTAGGCCCTTCCTTCAGCTGCTGCTACTACTGGAACCCTGCCTCAAGCTACAACCAAGTTTGCTTGGTTTCAAGAAAATCTTTCGACACCTATTTTTCATACTTTTCTTTAGTTGGAACACAGGGAAATTGCTGTGAAAGGTAGCAGAGAATTGTACTGCAATTAATGAATTAATTTCAAGTTATATGAAGTTCATACAAGCTTTTCTGCAGTTATCCCAAAAAGGATATTTATTAGGGACTTGCAGGTTTTTACTGGCTGTGTTTCCCATGCCTTTAAAAGCAACCTTTTGTGCAGATACTTAGTCAGTGAATATCTACAGGAAGAGTTTAATTTTGGTGTCAGACAGCTCTTAAAAGCAGGACCAGTAAAATGGTGCCAAGTTCATAGTACCATCTCTTCCAGTGCTGTTGAGATATACTCAGTAATCTCCAATAATCTCTTTCTGCCCACACCTCTTACTCTCACTCACTCACACAGAAATCTCATAGAAGGCCACCTGGCTACAACTGGGGTGTCAACTTTTCATTGGCAGAGCTCCTATGTCTGCAACAACAGTATGATGAACAGAAAAGTTTCACCCAGTAAAAATGGAAGAAAAGAAAGAAAGAGAAAGGGAAAGAATGAAATGGAAGGAAAGGAAAAGAAAAGAAAAGAAAGACATGGAAAAAAAGAACATAAACATAAGAGGAGGCATGTTGGATCAGGCCAGTGGACTATCCAGTCCAAAATCCCCTCATACAATGCCCCCAAAGCACCAGAAGGTCCACCAGTGGGGCCAGGGCACTAGAAGCCCTCCCACTGTTGCTTTCCCCCCTCCCAGCACTGAGAATACAAACAAAGCATCACTTGCAGGGAAAGAAGAAAGAAAGAAAGAAAGAAAGAAAGAAAGAAAGAAAGAAAGAAAGAAAGAAAGAAAGAAAGAAAGAAAGAAAGAAAGAAAGAAAGAAAGAAAGAAAGAAAGAAAGAAAGAAAGAAAGAAAAAGAAAGAAGCCTTCCTCACCATCAGATGACTCCAGCCAGCAAAAATTGGGAGCCAGGGAGAAAGAAGGAGAGGCAACCTAGCTCCTCTCTGCACAACACAGAGATGGGGTGGGGATAGCTTTGCTGGGGGTGAGGCTAGCTTTGGCTTTTCTTGTGTTCCGGTAGTAAGGCTTCTGTGGTCCAGTACCAGGTCATGACCCTGCAAATGGGAAACACTGCCCTATGGCACCATTGCTCCTAGTTATATTAATGATACAACATATTTTCTGAAGAAAATACAATCTTTGAAAAACCTTCCAAAGAGCACTATCTTAGCCATCATGGATGTGGAATCTCTGTATACCAACATCCCCACCAAAATGGATTACAAACTGTAAGGAATATAATTTCTGACAAAAACATAGCTGACTTTGCCACCAAACTGTGCCATTTTGTTCTCACCTGTAACCACTTCAGATTTGGTGATGAACTTTTCCTCCAGTTTGCATCCCAGAACATAATTCCACTTCTCATATCCCACAGATACCCTCCATTATCAGGGCAGATTTCTTGTGGCTTTCTTTGAAATCTGTTACTGACCATTGCTATATATACTTTTGATTTTCCAGCACTTGATTGCAGTTCACAGTGTATCTTGAGTAATCATTAATAAATATTAGCACATATTATTCCCACATATTTATTCCTAAGAGAAATCAACCCTGACTGTTCCCTGGTGTCAGAACTTGTAACTTTTGCTTATGTGCCTTAGCCAAACCGACTCCATGCTGTACCTTAGTAATAACATAGAGTGCCTGACCACTGCAATGAACCCTGTCCCCTGTGCTATGCCAAATATTTAGGGCAATAGGGCAGGCGACAGATAGTCTCTGCTTAACATCCACAGGTGCCCTTTGAAGACAGGCCGTTTGGCCTTCACAACAGGGGGGCATCCTCCCTTCTGATAACGGAGTCTGGGAAGAAGAAATGCTTGTTTGAAACCGTGTGAATGATTGCTTTATTGTGCTTTACTGATGGCATAAAATGTAACCAACTGCCAGGAGTTGGCATTACTGTTATTTAGTCGCTCTAGTACTGTAGTTCTTCAATAAAGATCCTAACTTGTAACAAGTATTGGACTCGTCTGAAGTTCGTCCAAGTTCTGACACCTGGAAGGTCAGATGCTGAAGCTGAAGCTCAAATATTTTGGCCACCAAATGAGACAGGAGCACTCACTGGAGAAGACCCTAGTGCTGGGAAAGACAGAAGGCAAAAGAAGAAGGGGACGGTAAAAGATGAGATGGCTGGACAGAGTTACTGACAGCCTCTGATTCAGTGGGAGCTCACAGGAGCACAGCTCCTGAACCTTTCTGAGAGTTCCTCCTCCTCCTTCTGAGAGTTCCATCTCCTTGTCCATTGAAAAGTATGTGCAGTTGCATAACAATCCTTGGATAAGCTCCACCACCTGTTTTTCTACAAAACAACCCCTGGTTACTGATATAACTAACATGCATTTGAGCAGACTTCAGAGGATGGTGGAAGACAGGAGGGCCTGGCGTAACTTTGTCCATGGGGTCGCAAAGAGTTGGACTCGACTGTGCGACTGAACAACAACAGCAACATTCCCACGAGGGGTTTGAGTTTTCACTGGTCCACAAGTATCACTGTGTATCAGCTCTAGGGGTTGCCTTGTTTGGTTTGTGCCATGCTGCTTGTTAAAGCGAGGTCTTGACCTCTCCATTCTGACACAGCACACGCACTTCTCTTCACCAGCACATTCGCTCATTTGCATGCCTTTAGTTAAATTCTGGCTATCAAATTGACTAATTACATCATTGTTCCTTTGTTCCAATCACCAGTACCACAGTCTAGAGTAATTTCTGTGATTGAATCGCTTTGCAAGGTTTGCTTTCTGTGTATAAACTTTAAGAGATTACAAATCCTGGTTCACAATCCCAGTTGCTGTTAATTCTCCTCTCTGTTTGATGAAACATCTCTTATCAATGCTCTCACAGAAACAAGATTATTTGCTAGCTTTGGGATGTAAAAACAGTTTGTGATGAGAACCCTTCAGGTTTCATCTCCAAGAAGCTTGAATTTAACTGTCTCACTGCCCACACCTTCAGTCCATCTGTAAAACTTAATTCCTCTTTCTTTTGCTCATCTAGTGTTTCAAAAAAAATCTTTGTGAGCCAGAATCAATAAACCACATATCACTATTTTGTGGCTCCTGATGAAAATATAAAACATTTCTTTTATATTATCTGCTCTTTAACATTAATCAGAGCACTGGTGGACCTCCTGATGGCACCTGGTTTCTTGTCCTCTGTGTGACACAGAGTGGACTGGATGGGCCATTGGCCTGATCCAACATGGCTTCTCTTAGGTTCTTATGTTTGTGCTGCTTCCCCCCGCCCATCCTCTTCTGGTAGAGGTTCCTCTGGTTAGCATTAGAACATTCCCACCTAATGTGGCCTTGTTTCCTACAAAACTGGCAAATTCTCACTGTTATTTATATTCAAAACCATTTGGCTAGGCTCTGATCTCTTAGTTTCACTTACTAATTTCTTCAGATGCCTTCTTGCAGATGCCTCCTCCAACTGATCATTAGCACTTGGGAGGGATGAATGATTGTTTGTTTCAATAGAGCAGACAATTTTTTTGCATTGTATTAATCTGACACTCTGATTAAAATTAAGAGATGCATATCCTCATCTGGAATTTCCTTTCCAGCAGCTCTCAACTGCTCAGCTAAATCTAGCATCTGTCAAGATGCTCTCAGAGGATTTCACCTTCTAGCATTCTTATGCTAAACAAGCATTTCTGAAGATACAGCTGGCTCTTTAAGGATGATTTTTACATGCAACCTCTGCAATTTAGCACAAACAACCCTGGCAGTTGGCATCTTAATGGCCCTTAATAGCTGCCTGCCTTTTAAGCCAGCAATAATAGTACCTCTTGCCTGATCTTTGCTTGTGTCCCATGCAGTCTGCTGCTCTGCTGGACAATCATTTTGGGTAACAATCCTCAAGTCTCTTTTGATGAGATGAGTCCTCTCCAAATTGGATAGCTGCTCTCCATTAGCCTATCTAGCCAGTGACCATGCTGTGACCCACCTCCCAGTGATCTTTCTACCTTTAATCAGAGATGTGCTTAATCTGGACCCATAACCTCTTTTGGCAGAGTAATTAACACAGCAACAGAGCACAACTGTGAAGTTCTGCCAAGTAACACTCAGATAGACTGACTATGAAGACACAGACATATGACTATGAAGACTTTGACTATGAAGACATGTTACAAGTGCATACTTCTCCCTTTGAAGGCTTTGCTTGAAATGAAAACATTAAGCGTAGGTACCATTAAATAATTTTTTTAAAGCACGGGCTTTCTTCCCCCTCCAGACCGTTAAAGATGTCACTCTTACAATACACGTCACAAGGAGGTCAGTCCCTTATCTCTTGAGAAACAAAAGCTATTTACAGTCTTTCGTGTCCAGATGGTACAAGGGATGCCCCCACATTCCCAGGCAGTCAGTACTGCTCCATAGCGGGGACGCCCAATAACCTTCGCAAGACCAGCGCATAGTCATAACATTCTGCATAGCAAGAAAATGACACAAAGTAAACATGACAGGAGACAGAACATGGATCCTGACCACAACTAGATTAAAGTGTAGATAAAGGTTTATTTAGGAATTAACATCCTTGACAGTAGAAACGAGAAACAGGGATAGGGTCCTACATATCTAGCTGAAAGAGATGGCAAGGCTGGATATGGAACTTTTGAGAAGGAGAAAATTGCTATAAGAGTAGCAATCTGGAGACAGACAAAGAATGACTCTTAAAAGGAGAGAAGGTTCTGAACTCACTTTCTTCTTGCTGCACCCCTCTAAAGTCTTTTCTTTTCTGTACACCAGACACTGCCTCTTCCAACATTAATTAAGTTGAGTTTAAAGGCACCCCGTAACATTATACGAGAAGCAATGATTTAGTCATTTTGGTTAATTTTTGTATTTATAGGTCACCCTTGCTTCTGAAATCTGATAAGACTGGAGTAGTTTAACTTGTAAGAAGGACTCCTTTAAGCAGTGGAAAGCTAGACCAAGTGAGATTAATAAAAGGGAACACAGGCTGTGGCAAATCAAATGCAAGACTGTGATCAGGCAGGCAAAAAGGGACTATGAGGAGCATATCGCAAAAACATAAAGACTAACAATAAAAATTTCTTCAAATATATTAGAAGCAGGAAACCAGCAAGGGAGGCAGTGGGGACCAAGGGGTGAAAGGACTACTGAAGGATAGGGAAATGGCTGAGAAGCTGAATGCATTTTTTGCCTCTGTCTTCACTGTGGAAGATGAGAAGTGTTTGCCCACTCCAGAACCACTTATTTTGGAAGGGGTGTTGAAAGACCTGAGTCAGTTTGAGGTGACAAGAGAGGAGGTCCTACAACTGATAGACAAATTAAAAACTAATAAGTCACCAGGTCCGGATGGCATACATCCAAGAGTTCTGAAAGAACTCAAAGTTGAACTTGTGGATCTTCTGACAAAAATATGTAATCTTTCATTGAAATCTGCCTCTGTTCCTGAGGACTGGAAGGTAGCAAATGTCACCCCCATCTTTAAAACATCTATATGCGCCCCCTTGCCCAGATTGCCCAAAGGTATGGGTTGGGGTGTCACCAGTACGCTGATGACACCCAGCTCTATCTACTTATGGACAGCCGGCCTGCCTGTGCCCCAGAAAACTTGGATCAGGTGTTACAGGTGGTGGCTGGGTGGCTCAGGCTGAGTGGATTGAAGCTGAATCCAGCGAAGACAGAGGTCCTTTGCTTGGGTCGTCGTGGCCCGGGAGGGGAAATTCCCCTGCCAGTTTTTGACGGGGCACCACTGACAGCGGCGCACAAGGTCAAGAGTTTGGGGGTACTATTGGAGCCTTCCCTAACAATGGAGGCTTAAATAGCAGCCACTGCCAAGTCCGCATTTTTTTCATCTTAGGCGGGCGAGGCAGTTGGCCCCTTTCCTGGAGCACGACGATCTAGCAACAGTGATTCATGCCACAGTCACCTCGAGGTTGGACTACTGTAATGCCCTCTACATGGGGCTGCCCCTGTGCCAAATCCAGAAGTTGCAGTTAGTGCAGAATGCCGCTGCCCGGCTGTTAATTGCGCTCCCAAGATGGGAGCACATTCGGCTGGGGCTTCGGGATCTGCACTGGCTGCCAATAATATACCAAGTTCGGTACCAGGTGCTGGTTATTACCTTTAAAGCCCTATATGGCCTAGGACCTGCCTACCTTAGGGACCGTCTCTCCCCACATGTTCCCCAGAGAGTACTGAGATCGGGCTCTCAAAACCTGCTTGTAATCCCCAGGCCAAAGGAGGCCTGTCTGAAATCCACCAGGGACAGAGCCTTTTCGGTAATGGCGCCTTGCTGGTGGAACCAGCTGCCGGAAGAGGTGAGGGCCCTGCGGGACCTTGGGCAGTTCTGCAGGGCCTGCAAGACAGCCCTCTTCCGGCTGGCCTATAACTAACTGACATTGGAAACTTTATGGAAGGTTGTAGTGTATCATTTGGCAGATCGCTTGTTCTATATGTTTTATTATTTCACTGTTTTAAATTGTCTAAATTGATGTATTTTTAAAGCCATTGTTGTAAATTGATGTATTTTAAAGCCAAACTTTATGTTAGATTTTATATGTTGTGAGCCGCCCTGAGCTGCTTCGGCGGGAAGGGTGGGATATAAATTGAAATAAATTGAAAACTGAAACTAAAAAGTTTTCCAGAGGAGATCCAGGAAATTACAGACCAGTCAGTCTGACTTCAATACTGGGAAAGTTGGTATAAACCATTATCAAGGACAGAATGAGTAGGCACATTGATGAACACAAGTTATTGAGGAAGACTCAGCATGGGTTCTGTAAGGGAAGATCTTGCCTCACTAACCTGTTACATTTCTTTGAGGGGGTGAACAAACATGTGGACAAAGGAGACCCAATAGATGTTGTTTACCTTGACTTCCAGAAAGCTTTTGATAAAGTTCCTCATCAAAGGTTCCTTAGTAAGCCTGAGAGTCATGGAGTAAAAGGACAGGTCCTCTTGTAGATCAAAAACTAGCTAATTAATAGGAAGCAGAGAGTGAGTATAAATGGGCAGTCTTCGCAGTGGAGGACAGTAAGCAGTGGGGTGCCGCAGGGCTCAGTACTGGGTCCCAGGCTATTTAACTTGTTCATAAACAATTTAACTTGTTCAATGGAAAACTTATCCGAGAGCTACTGTTTGCTGATGCTGCTGCACTTGTCTCCCACTCGGTATCAGCTCTGCAGCATATGACGTCCTGCTTTGCAGAGGCTGCCAAGCTATTCGGCCTAGAAGTTAGTCTGAAGAAAACAGAAGTTCTCCACCAGTCTGCACCCCAGGAAGATTATCACCCTTCTTGCATCACTGTGGGTGAATCAGTTTTGAAGACAGTCCAGCAGTTCAGCTACCTGGGGTGCATCATCTCCTCAGATGCCAAGATCAACAAGGAGATTGACAATAGACTGGCAAAGGCAAACCGTGCATTTGGCCGACTGCATAAAAGAGTGTGGAGCAGCAAGCATATGAAAAAAGGCACAAAGATCAATGTTTACAAAGCGGTTGTGATGACAACCCTCATCTGCGGCTCCGAATCATGGGTATTATACCGTCATCATCTGCGACTCCTTGAGCGCTTTCATCAGCGCTGCCTTCGCACCATCCTCAACATCCACTGGAGTGACTTTGTGACCAACACAAGTCCTCAAGCGGGCGGAGGTTACAAGCATCGAGGCATTGCTGTTGAAGACGCAGCTGTGCTGGGCAGGGCATATGTCCAGGATGGAAAACCACCGCCTTCCTAAGATTGCCCTGTATGGCGAACTTGCCACCGGCCATCAAAATAGAGGGGCACCAAAGAAGTGGTTCAAGGACTCCTTGAAGAAATCCCTTGGTACCCATTGCATTAACCATCACCAGTGGTCTGACCTAGCCTCAGATCGCAAAGCATGGAGGCACACCATCCACCAGGCTGTCTCTTCCTTTGAGAACGCACGCATAGCTGGTCTTGAGGACAAAAGGAGATTGAGGAAGAATCGTACTGCTACAGCACCAACCCCAAATCAGACTTTTCCCTGAAGCCACTGTGGCCGGACCTGCCTGTCCCGCATTGGTCTTGTCAGCCACCAGCGAGCCTGCAGCAGACGTGGACTACTGTACCTTTCTTAAATCTTCGTTTGCAAAGTCAAGCCGAGAGAGAGAGAGAAACAATTTGGAGTTGGGAGTGAGCAGTGAATTGGCCAAGTTTGCAGATGACACTAAATTGTTCATGGTGGTAAGAACCAGAGAGTCTTGTGAGGCACTCCAAAGGGATCTGTTGAGGCTGGGTGAGTGGGCGTCAACGTGGCAGATGAGGTTCAATGTGGCCATGTGCAATGTAATGCACATTGGGGCCAAAAATCCCAGCTACAAATACAAATTGATGGGGTGTGAACTGGCAGAGACTGACCAAGAGAGAGATCTTGGGGTCGTGGTAGATAACTGACTGAAAATGTCAAGACAGTATGCGATTGCAATAAAAAAAGGCCAACTCCATGCTGGGTATTATTAGGAAGGGAATTGAAAACAAATCAGCCAGTATCATAATGCCCCTGTATAAATCGATGGTGCGGTCTCATTTGGAATACTGTGTACAATTCTGGTCACCGCACCTCAAAAATGGATATTATAGCATTGGAAAAAGTGCAGAAAAGGGCAACTAGAATGATTAATTGAGTTGGAGAAACGTTGATTGCGGGGTGACTTGATAGAGGTTTACAAGATAATGCATGGGCTGGAGAAAGTAGAGAAAGAAGTACTTTTTTCCCTTTTGCACAATACAAGAACTCATGGGCATTCATTGAAATTGCTGAGCAGTTGGGTTAAAACGAATAAAAGGAAGTACTTCTTCACCCAAAGGGTGATTAACATGTGGAATTCACTCCACAGGAGGTGGTGGCGGCTATAAGCATAGCCAGCTTCAAGAGGGGATTAGATAAAAATATGGAGCAGAGGTCCATCAGTGGGTATTAGCCACAGTGCGTATATATTTGTATGTATATATATGTATGTGTGTGTGTATATATATATATATATATATATATATATATACACACACACATACATATATATACATACAAATATATACGCACTGTGGCTAATACCCACTGATACATATATATATGTATGTGGATAGATAGATAGATAGATAGATAGATAGATAGATAGATAGATAGATAGATAGATAGATAGATAGATAGATAGATAGATAGATAGATAGATAGATAGATAGATAGATAGATAGATAAATTTTTTTGGCCACTGTGTGACACAGAGTGTTGGACTGGATGGGCCATTGGCCTGATCCAACATGGCTTCTCTTATGTGTATAAATCCAGCTGATCAGGTTTTAACTAAAGTTCATAAAAGCACATCTATTTCCAATCACATATTGCTGTTGTATTCTCTTTTCTTCACATTTTACACAAGCAAAGAATGCTGCTGTCTTCCTACAAGGCTTATTTATTTCCCTACCTTATTTGGATCTCATCCATTCTCCAAGGAGCTCAGGGCAGTGGGTAACATTTTGTCCCCTTTCATGTTAACCCTGTGAGATGAGTAAGGATGACAGAGGGGACATGTGACTGTCCCAAAAGCACTCAAGGAGTGCCCCAATGAAGGGGTGGGAAATTTGAACACAGGCCTTGAAAGACTGACACTGTAGCCAAAAGCTTTTATAGTCTTTTGCTCATCCTGTCAGTGCATCTGTACCGGAAGGCTCTGTTAGAACCAGTTATCCAGGCAGCTTTTCTATGAGAAGATCTGTAATCTGGATCCTGAATTTCTGCTAAACCCTTTTAGTTGATGCAGTGCCAGGAAACATGAAATGGGGAACTGCTTCTCCTAAATTCCTAGTGGGGACTTGTGTTTCAGCCCAGCTGAACAAACTTGGGCCTTGAAGCACATCTCCTCCCCCCCCCCCCCCAGTAGCTGCCGTCAGGCAAAGGTCCTTTGCTAGGCACATGCCTTGTGTGTCGCTCAAGGGAGCAAGTGCTGCTCCCACTCCCTTGTCCTCTGGCCTCTCTCTTCCCCAGTCAGAGGTCTGTGAGGGAAAGTGAGCTCTGAGGACCCCTGGAGGGGGAAAGAGTCGTCATCATGGAGTGTTGCTGCAGCAGCCGACTTTCAATCATATGAACAAAGCAGGAGTCCAGTAAGCTTTCGTGTGCATGCACACTTTCTTGTATGAAGAAGTCTGCATGCACACAAAAGCTTACGTTCTGAATAAAACTTTGTTGGTCTTAAAGGTGCTACTGGACTCCTGCTTTGTTCTACTGCTTCAGACCAACACGGCTGCCCGCTTGGATCGTTCAATCATATTGTTCTCCTAGTAAGCCGGTCACCTCTCATTTCCCATAATATTGCCTTTCCAGGGCAGTATTGCCTACAGAGCGGCCATTCATGACTGACCGGAGGGTTGCACTATTGACTGCAAAGAGGGTAGCTGGAAGTGCACATTCACTGCACATTCTTCTTAAATAAAAAAAGATAGAGACAAAAGAGGGAAGGGAGCACTTGAGGCCATGATCCGTTGCTGAGCACAACTGCTCCTCCAGCAGATGGCTCAAAAAAGGCTGGAGGGAGAGGCATGACAATGAGAGGAAAGTGGAGAAAGGGAAGGACCTCTGAGCTCTACCACTGTGCGGACTTAGGCAAGAATAAGGGTGGTGGATCTACAGCTACCACATTTCAAAATCTCCCTTCTTGTGGAATGCTGTCTGCTCAGAGCTTGTTGCTCAGCCTTTCCCTAGAGTCAAGGCATGCACAGCAGTTGGAGGGTAGATGTTCCAGCATCAAAAGGAGTGGTGAAAAGTAAGTGAGAAGAACAAGAACAAGAACACCCTTCACTACCCAAAGGGGTCTCAGAGTGGCTTACAATCTCCTCTCCCTTCCCCTCCCCACAACAGACACCCTGTGAGGCAGGTGGAGCTGAGAGAGCTCTGACAGAAACTGCTCTTGAGAGGAACCATCAACCGAACCATCAATGAGCAACTTGTTTCGCCTTGTGGTTCAGTTTGTGGTTCAGCCCTGTAAAGGGCTATTTAGAATCATAGAAGCATAGAGTTGGAAGGGACCTCCAGGTTCATTTATTTAGTTGTTTGCTTATGAAGTTTGCCCCACTTTCCCTTGCACTCTGTGACAGAACAGGCCTGCTTTGACTTACAGACCCTGCTCTTCCCAACCCTCCTGGAGGGGTGACTCCTTCCTTCCACCAGGGGAACTCATTGCCACCACCTGCCCTTTGGTGGGGGCTCCTGCTAGGAGGGACAGGGCTCCTAGCTCCCCACCTCTACATTACCCAGAGCCTGGTTACTTTGGGGACCAATTACAACTTTGGGGCTCCCCTGGAGAAATAGCCACATGCACAAAGACTGCTTTTCTCCCAACCCGGGGGCTCCAAGATGGTGGGGCATCTGGGTGGTACAGATAGATAGATATAAACACATATTTACAAGTATCCTTAAACATAGCACTAGATCAGCAATGGATTTCAAAAGAAAATTCATAAATGCAACCCTCTTTCCCTGTTCTAGACATACCCTAATTGGTGTTAAAATAGGTAGGCACTAATAATCTTAAAGAATTACAAGTTTCCTATCTGTGTCCCATGACCTGGGAGACCACATAGTCAGAAAGAGATGGCTGCCTGCTTCCCTTCTCAGACAAGAGGTCTGTCCAATTCAGCATCTCAAGGAAAACAGAACAACTTACCCTTGTACTGAAGTTTTCTTAACCTCCTGTCTCCATCACTTTACCTCACTCCCTCCACCTCCTTAACCCAGTCTGCCCTGGCCACAGGTACATCCTGGAAGCCCTCCTGAAAAGCATTCTGGGAAATCTCCAGGAATCACCTGAAGACTTCCTAGCACCAAATTCCTTAGCTGGTTTTCCTACCAGAGCTGTTAGCATATGTATAGCTGTAATCTAGCAGGCCACTGAACTGGCTCCCTATTGCTTCCTGAGAGAACCACACACACACTTTTAAAACTCAGAAGTGGAGGAGTTCTCCACACACTCATAATAAACATTTCCAGTAATAATAAAAAGTTCAGTGGCACTTACAGAGTACAAACATGTATTCCTTCATGAACTTTCATAAATCAGAGCTCACTTCTTCAGATTCTATAAAGGGGAACTTGTGTTCAATGTTTTCCTATAGGAAAGTTATAATAATGTTATAGAAATGATGTTTTATCTTTTTAGCTGTTTGATGGTCTGCTTCATGTCTGAAGTCTGTTTTATGGATATTTTGGGGTGCTCAGTTGTTGTTTGATTCTATTTTAATGGTTTGCTTTGTTTGTGTATTGATAATGTAAGATGTTTTCTGATTTTGTGGCATTGATGATTTTACTTGTAAACTGCCTTGAGCAAGACTCCATGGAGAGGAGGTCGATAAATTGCCTAAATGTATAAACACAGTAGATTTGCAAGTGATCCAAAGAAAACTATCTCTTCTTTGGGCACAGGTCTAGCATCTGGACCACTGTGGTTACATACTCCTCTATTCTACACTGCCAACAAAAGGATTTTTTAAAAAATGAATTATGTTGCTCTACTATTTGACCTATAAGCGGGCCCATAATTTGCTCACAGAGGCTCCTCCTGCTCTGTGCCCCTGTGCCCTCCTCCCGCACCAGTCCCTTGCCACGCTTTGTTGCCAGGCTTCAAGTCATCTGTGTTTGTGAAGCTGGTCAACCCCACCCCAGCCCAGCTGTCCTGACAGAACATAGTTTTGCCTCTCCCATCCCAGCTCATTTGCTGCCTAAACGCTTGCCACCCCCACCCCCTCACCCCCCACATAGGAGCTTGGCCCTTCTGCCCATCACTCTTGCTCTGGGCCTTCCATATTTGCTTCCCCTCTGGAGTGGATTAACTTGCACAAGTAACTGGCTGTTTAGTTAGCTTATAGTAGTGAGCACTGATTTTATAGACATAGTTGCTAATTCCCCAGATCAGATACCTGGATTGTTCCACCTCATAAATTTCATTTCTGGTTTTACTGTGTCTGGATCTCAATCTCCACTTGAAGCAGCACCTTGACACTGAGTCACGCACTCCTTAATGTTGTTCTGCACCATTCTGGGTCACTGTCCAGCTCTGAGGGTTCCTTGAACTTGATGCAGAACCACATCAGGCAGGTTCTTTGGTTTGGAGGGAGCAGTGGGGGAGAGGTGAGCTGTCAAGGGGCCTAGCCATATATTGTTGGTTCCTGCCCTTGCTGTAACTGTAATGGGAGTGTTGGAGGAGTTATGCTCTGTGGGGCCTTGCTTGCTTGCTTTCCTTTTGTCTGCAACGTATAGAGCAGGGGTAGGGAACAGTGGCTCTCCAGATGTTTTTTGCCTACGACTCCCATCAGCCCCAGCCATTGGCCATGCTGGCTGGGGCTGATGGGAGCTGTAGGCAAAAACATCTGGAGAGCCACTGTTCCCTACCCCTGGTATAGAGTAATCATGCTACCCTGGCGGGGATGTTCATATCTGGAATCCAAGGACATGATATCTACTCTTCAGAGGCTGTCTTGGCACCTATTAGCATGCAATGGAGGGCTAAGTGAGAAAATGTTACCTTTGCTTTGCACTGGCTTTTTGCTCTGAATTCTGGCAGGCTTGTAAAAGCCTGGGAGAGGGTATATATTAATGGGGCTCCCTCGATGGGGCCACATTCAACCAGTGCTGAAAGAGCTGCACTACTGGCTCTCCAGTAGCAGCAGATGAGAGCATGCATTGATCCATGTTGTAAAGAATTAAGTTGTGGCTCTGTGTAATGTCTGGAGAAAGAGGCTGAAGAAGTACTGATAAGCGAAACTGTGAGGATTCCTTTCAAAAGTGGTTCCTTATTCTCTCCATACCTTCACGAGTGGAATACTAACAAACCTTTCGCCTGCCTTTTTTTTTTCTGCTATGCGTTCAACATAACTGTCTAAGATGAAAATACTTGAAGCAGTCTGTTCATGGACAGTCAAAACTCCTTGAGCTCTTGATGAATTTGCCAACTCAGCAAACAAAGCTTATTAATATCATAGCTAATGCTACACCAGCAGTCCTTTGATCCCCAAAGTGCCAAACAAATTGTGACAGTCCCACCTTGCAAACATCTTTGGGCAATCTGAAACAATCCACAACATTTTGTTACTGTGCAACACTTGCATAATAACATATTATCACTGTTTGTTAGAGCAATATCAGGGCTGTCAAACTCCCAGCCCATGGGCCACACCCAACCTACCCAGGGTTTCCATCAGGTCCACTTCAATTTCCTCCCCCCTCCTCCTCGTCCTGTCCTCACCCTTTGAAGCTTTGCAGCTGCCGCCACCACCAAGGTTCCCAGCTCCTTCTACCTTGTCTTTGCCTGATCCAGCTGGACTTGCAAAGCTGCAAAGAAAATGTGGAATGGCTTTTCCATTAAGATCTCTACACCCAGATAGACTGGGCCCAGAGACCTTAAAGGAAAAGCCATTCTGAGTTATCCTTGCAACTTTGTGCTGCTATTTCAATGGACTGGAGTTAAAGCAGTTCCACTTTTTGCGGCGTTTATGGCAAGTTACAACTTCTTGCAAATAAAGGGTTGATACTTTGAGCCAGCTTTTCTCTGCTGAATAGACCTGAGAACTGGTGCCTAGTGAGTACCTGGGAATCCACAGCCAAAGGGGGATATTACATTGGAGAGCCATTGCCAATCTGAGTAGATCTGGCACAGGGGTAAAAGCTTGCAGTGCACAGCCATTTCATGTTTTCCCAGGCTCAGAGCATTTTATATTTTTAATTTTAGTTTTAGAAAAAGCACAAGGATCACAGCAGAAACTAAAAATATGTAGTTTCTGCTGTGATCTACGTATTTTTAGTTTCTGCTGTGATCCTTGTGCTTTTTCTTGAAGTTTTATTTTAAAAATTGCATTGCCAAATCCCACTATCCCCCCACTTTTTCATTTTAAACAAAATATCACAAGAGTTTTAAGCATGTTTATATTTTAAGTTTAAAAAAATTATTAATTGTGTGTATTTGTCTCTTTTATGAAGTTTATATCTACGCTACTTGGCATTACATTTTATGGCACACATGTCCTGTCCTGGCCCCACAAAGTTCCATTTGTGTCAAATTCGGCCCTCGTAACAAATGAGTTTGACACCCCTGAGCTACATTATATGAACCTTCTTTGCTTGGAATGATGAGACATGGGCTTTTTCTACATTGACTTTTTACTCCATAGTTTCCCAACAGTTGAGTTATTATGCCTTTGATTCAGATCATCTGCTTTTATTCTGCATATGTCAAATTGCCTCAGTACTTTGTGCCTGGAGCATCACTCTCTGCTGTGGATTATGCTTTTTGTATTTCCACCCCATCCCAGGGTGGGGGATCTGCAGCTGCTAGCTTGTAGAACAATTTTTTTAAAAGCCACCTGGAGATTAACAACTGAATTGATTCCTTTCAAATGGTTCTTGCTCGAGTTCTCTTATGCCTGCATCCCACAAACTGTCAATAAAACTATTAATGAGAGTGGGAACAGCACCAGCACTGGGGTCTTTGGTGCCTCAGGCAAGGGGGCGGGACATGTGCCATCACCCCCCACCCTCCAACCTGCAGGGGACTGAGCAGGGACTGCAGCATGTTCACTTGCCTCCAAGGGGAGTGAATGCACCCTGTGCCTCTCTTCAGCACAGACCCAGAAGGGGCTGGGCTGCACTGGGCTGGGCAGGGGCAGCGCATGACACGTTGACTTCTGTTGGAGGCATTCAAAGCTGCTCCGAATGCCTTCAACATGGGGGGATGCATTGCGCACTGCCCTCCTCCCCCTCTCAGCCCCTTCTGGATAAGATTCAAAGCACAGATCTGAAAGGGGCGGTACAGGGGTGGTGGCACTTTTGCTGGCCTGGGAGGGGGTGTCTGCCCCCCGCCTCTGTAGCCAGGTGGCGCTTTAGGAGGTTACCTACCTGGCCTACACCCATGTGCCAGCCCTGGGTGGAAAGAGCTCAAGAGGATGCTAGTTGAATGTTGTTGGCATTTTCCTCTGATGGGGCATGAGAACAGAAACAGGACAGTGTACCTTTAAGAGGAAAGGAAAGCAGGAAGTCAGATGACCTCACAGTTCAGTACTTTCTTTTCACCAGTGATTCCTGGGTTCAAAAATATTAAAAGTTTTTGTTGTTGTTTGCAAAATGTACCTGCCCAACACAGCTTGACCAGACAACCCTTGTATAATAAGTACAAAGCTTAACACTCTGAGGCAACTGGCTGCTTTGCCTAAGTTGAAGAGAAAGGCAAGCATCTTTCAAAACTTTTAACTGCAGACCCAACCCCTCCCTCCCTCCCTCTGTGATTCTGCAAAAAGAAAGGGAAAGGCTCTTTGTCTTTGAAGGAGGAGAGAAAGAAACCCAAAGGGGGGAGGGGGTATCAACCTAAAGAGAGAGACAGAGAGGCAGAAATGGGAGGGCAGTGGGCAGCACTTAAATACCCACAGAAACAATGCTACTTTAGAAAGGATTAGTGATTCAAAAGCGGATGAGACCAAAGAACCCCATTAAAAGGAGTGTTTTACCTATTGCAGGGCAGTAGAGTGCTGGAAGCGGTCTGAAAGCTGAATGATGCTAAAGAAATGCAGAAAACATAAGAAGGAGTGCAGCAAGACAGACGAGAAAGTGGAATGCAGTGCAGAAGAGAAGACTTCGATGCACACAGGAACTGAGGCAAAATACAAATGCAGAAAAGGCCATGTTTTTGAGGAAGGTCACCAAAAGCATTTGGAAATATGCTTAGTAAAGGTACAAAGCCAGACTGAGTCAATTCCCTCGCAGCTTCTTATGGATTCAAGCCTGCAGTTTAACAACACAGGAAGGCACACAGAGCCACAACTGCTGATGATGGGGAGTCACAAGGGCAGGAAAGTGAAATTGTAACAAGTAATGAAGAGAGGGCAGAACTGCTCAATTCCTACTTTCCCCCAGTCTTCTCTTCTGAGGGCAACAGTGCTCAATATGGCAAAAACAGAACATAGAAGGAGGATATGAAGCTCCAACCTAGGATCAGCATATAGGTAGTACATAGACACCTAGTTTCTTTAAATGAAACTAAGTCCTCAGGGCCAGATGAATTGCATCCAAGGGTTCTAAAAGAGCTTGCAGATGTAATTTCTGAGCCTCTGGCTATTATTTTTGAGATTTCTTGGAGAACAGGAGAGGTGCCAGAAGATTAGAGGTGGGCGAATGTTGTCCCCATCTTCAAAAAGGGGGGGAAAGACAATTACCAACCCATCAGCTTGACGTCTATACCTGGAAAAAAATTAGAACAAATAATCACACAGTCGGTCCTGGAACATTTAGAAAGAATGGATGTGATTACTAAGAGCCAGCATGGGTTTCTCAAGAACAAGTCATGTTAGACTAACCTGATCTCTTTTTTTGAGAAAGTGACTACCTTGCTGGATCAGGGGAATGCTGTAGACATCGTTTATCTTGATTTCAGTAAGGCTTTTGAAAAAGTTTCATATGCTATGCTTGTTGACAAGTTGGTAAAATGTGGTTTGGATCCTGTTACCATTAGGTGGATCTGTAACTGGTTGACAGATCGCACCCAACGAGTGCTTGTGAATTATTCCTTATCTTCTTGGAGAAGAGTGACAAGTGCAGTGCCTCAAGGATCTGTCCTGGGACCTGTTTTGTTCAACAACTTTATCAATGATTTGGATGAAGGAAAAGAGGAAATGCTTATTAAATTTGCCGATGATACTAAATTGGGAGGGGTTGCAAATACAGTAGAAGACAGAAACAGGATATAGGATGACCTTGATAGTCTGGAAAACTGGGTTAAAATCAATAAAATGAATTTTAACAAGGATAAGTGTAAAGTTCTGCATTTAGGTAGGAAAAATCCAATGCATGGTTATAGGATGGGGAAAACTCGTCTTAGCAGTAGTATGTGCGAAAAGGATCTAGGGGTCTTAGTGGATCATACGCTGAACATGAGTCAACACCAGTATGATGCGGTGGCTAAAAAGGCAAATGCAATTATTGGCTTTATCAACAGAAGTATAGTATCCAGATCATGTGATGTGATGGCATCACTTTACTCTGCTCTGGTAAGACCTCACCTGGAGTCTTGTGCTCAGTTGTGGGCACCACATTTTAAGAAGGATATAGACAAGCTGGAACGGGTCCAGAGGAGGGCGACAAAGATGGTGAGGGGTCTGGAGACCAAGTCCTATGAGGAAAGGTTGAAGGAGCTGGAGAAGAGGCTGCTGAGAGATGATATTATCACCATCTTCAAGTACTTTAAGGACTGTCATATAGAGGATGGTGTGAAATTGTTTTCTGTGGCTGCAGAAGGTAGGACCAGAACCAATGGGTTGAAATTAAATGAAAAGAGTTTCCGGGTCAACATTAGGAAGAACGGCCTGACCGTTAGAGCGATTCCTCAGTGGAACAGGCTTCCTCGGGAGGTGGTGAGCTCTCCTTTCTTGGAGGTTTTTAAATAGAGGCTAGATGGCCATCTGGCAGCAATGAAGATCCTGTGAATTTAGGGGGAGGTATTTGTGAGTTTCCTGCATTGTGCAGGGGGGTTGGACTAGATGACCCTGGAGGTCCCTTCCAACGCTATGATTCTATGATTCCATAATTCTATGATCCACCCCTGCTTAATACAAATAAAATCTTTTTTTAATTATTATTCTCTGTTCAAAGATGTAGCAGGCATGATGTTGCAGGATACCAAGTATTGGAAACTAGTATTTCAGGGGCTGGGTTTTTATTATTATTATTTTTGTTTTGTTTTGAGCTGAGACTGTGATGTGTCCCCCAACCGCCTCCTCTTCCCACACCCTGTTCTGCTGCTTGATTATATATCCTACCAATGCTCACCATCTGTCAAGGTGCTTGCAATAACCAGTGTGCTTGTCGTGGCTCGTTTGGGTGTCTTGTATATTCGCCTCTCAGGCTCTTCAATACTTTCTGAGTGAATAACGGATGATTTTTTGTTGTTGTTGATGCAAGTGCTAATTCAGAGACTGAACGCTATTGCTTGTAGAATACATTGCAATTCCTTTTCTTAAAGAGTAATAAAACATAGCACACTGTCAATAGTTGCAGTATGGCATGGTATCCATGCATATCTAAATGGCTGTTGGCAAGAAGTGGTTTGCGTAGACAGCTCCATTTGTCAATCCTTTGTTATTCTTTTAATTTTTTCCCCTTTGAATGTAATAATGCAGCTATAGATGTCCTGAATTGCTTTGTTTAGCTCCTGGAGACGTAAAATCTATGTCATCTGATAATGACTCTCTTCTAGATCGTGTTCATGGCAAAGTTTCCCCCTTGGGTTGACAGCCTGTTTCTAACAGAGCATCTTCTCTCTCTGCCTGTCATGCCAATCTCTGTAAGCTGCTCAGAGCGGCTCAGCTCAGCTGCTCTTTTGGCGCATGCCCTCATGTGTCACATCTGTTTGGCGAGGGCATCTGGGGGCTAGGCTTGGCAGCCGCCTCCTTGCATTACACTTTCTGGAGAAATATGAGGAAGCCAACTTTCCAACAAGGATGCAAGATGGCATCGCTAAAAAACTTGTTTATTCTGAAGTGAAAAGAGATAGAGAGCAATAAAAATAACATTTGATATCGCTATCTAAAGATTTGACAAATTATGTCAAAACAATCTATCTTCCTCAGTTTTTCTCTTCTCCACAGATCCTGGTTGTGCACATGCTTCCTCAGGGCATCTTCTTTGCCAGTTTGCCTTCCCTCCTTCCTGTGCCCTCTGGAGTGAGACTTGGGCTACCGCATCCTGCATCTCCATGGGCAATGGCAGGCAGGCTTTGAGGAGGGCCCACCCTTATATTGATTGGGTCAATATATGTTCTGGTTGAGAGAAAGAGATTGAGTTTCTAGATGCTCTCAATGACTGTGCTATGGAGCAGATGGTCTCAGAACCTACCAGGGGTGGGGCGATCCTGGATTTGGTCCTAAGTAATGCCCAAGACTTGGTGAGAGATGTAAAAGTGATCGCACCACTTGGGAGCAGTGACCATAACGTTATTGATTTCACCATTTGTATAAATAGAGAGTTGCCCCAAAAGACCAGCACAACCACATTTAACTTTAAAAGGGGTAAATTCTCTGAGATGAGGAGGCATATGAAGAGGAAACTGAAAGGAAAGGTAAATACAGTCCAAACCCTTGGGGAAGCTTGGAGGCTATTTAAAACTACAATCCTAGAAGCTCAGATAAAATATATACCACAAGTTAGGAAAGGCACAAACAGGTATAAGAAAAGGCCTGCATGGTTAACAAACAAAGTAATGGAAGCCGTAAAAGGTAAGAAGGACTCCTTTAAGCGGTGGAAAACTAGTCCAAGTGAGATTAATAAAAGGGAACACAGGCTGTGGCAAATCAAATGCAAGACTGTGATCAGTCAGGCAAAAAGGGACTATGAGGAGCATATTGCAAAAAACATAAAGACCAACAATAAACATTTCTTCAAATATATTATAAGCAGGAAACCAGCCAGAGAGGCAGTGGGGCCCTTGGATGACCAAGGGGTCAAAGGATTACTGAAGGAGGATAGGGAAATGGCTGAGAAGCTGAATGCATTTTTTGTCTCCGTCTTCACTGTGGAAGACAAGAAGTGTTTGTCCACTCCAGAACCACTAATTTTGGAAGGGGTGTTGAAAGTCCTGAGTCAGATTGAGGTGACAAGAGAGGAGGTCCTACAACTGATAGACAAATTAAAAACTAATAAGTCACCAGGTCCAGATGGCATACATCTAAGAGTTCAGAAAGAACTCAAAGTTGAACTTGTGGATCTTCTGACAAAAATATATAATCTTTCATTGATTGGAAGGTAGCAAATGTCACCCCCATCTTTAAAAAGGGTTCCAGAGGAGATGCGGGAAATTACAGGCCAGTCAGTCTGACTTCAATACCGGGAAAATTGGTAGAAACCATTATCAAGGACATTGATTGATGAACACGAGTTATTGAGGAAGACTCAGCATGGGTTCTGTAAGGGAAGATCTTGCCTCACTAACCTGTTACATTTCTTTGAGGGGGTGAACAAACATGTGGACAAAGGAGATCCAAAATATGTTGTTTACCTTGACTTCCAGAAAGCTTTTGATAAAGTTCCTCATCAAAGGCTCCTTAGAAAGCTCGAGAGTCACGGAGTAAAAGGACAGGTCCTCTTGTGGATCAAAAACTGGCTAATTAATAGGAAGCAGAGAGTGAGTATAAATAGGCAGTCTTCGCAGTGGAGGACGGTAAGCAGTGGGGTGCCGCAGGGCTCAGTGCTGGGTCCCATGCTATTTAACTTGTTCATAAATGATTTGGAGTTGGGAGTGAGCAGTGAGGGGGCCAAGTTTGCAGATGACACTAAATTGTTCATGGTGGTAAGAACCAGAGAGGATTGTGAGGCACTTCAAAGGGATCTGTTGAGGCTGGGTGAGTGGGCGTCAACGTGGCAGATGAAGTTTAATGTGGCCAAGTGTAAAGTAATGCACATTGGGGCCAAGAATCCCAGCTATAAATAAAAGTTGATGGGGTGTGAACTGGCAGAGACTGACCAAGAGAGAGATCTTGGGGTCGTGGTAGATAACTCACTGAAAATGTCAAGACAGTGTGCGATTGCAATAAAAAAAGGCCAACGCTATGCTGGGAATTATTAGGAAGGGAATTGAAAACAAATCAGTCAGTATCATAATGCCCCTGTATAAATCGATGGTGCGGTCTCATTTGGAATACTGTGTGGAATTCTGATCACCGCACCTCAAAAAGGATATTATAGCATTGGAAAAAGTCCAGAAAAGGGCAACTAGAATGATTAAATGGTTGGATACTTTCCCTATGAAGAAAGGTTAAAACGCTTGGGCCTCTTTAGCTTGGAGAAATGTCGACTGCGGGGTGACATGATTTAGGTTTACAAGATAATGCATGGGATGGAGAAAGTAGAGAAAGAAGTACTTTTCTTCCTTTCTCACAATACAAGAACTTGTGGGCATTCGATGAAATTTCTGTCAGGTTAAAACAGATAAAAGGAAGTACTTCTTCACCCAAAGGGTGATTAACATGTGGAATTCACTTCTACAGGAGGTTGTGGTGGCTACAAGCATAGACAGCTTCAAGTGGGGTTAGATAAAAATATGGAGCAGACATCCATCAGTGGCTATTAGCCACAGTGTGTGTGTATGTGTGTATAACTTTTTTGGCCACTGTGTGACATAGAGTGTTGGACTGGATGGGCCATTGGCCTGATCCAACGTGGCTTCTCTTATGTTCTCCTCCTGGGAATGCTGTCCATCTGAGGCTGGAGGAGTAGGAAGGGCCATTTACTCCTACTGGGCTTGTGTCTGCGCCAACATGCATCCACCAAGGCAGTGGCTCTCACAGCATAGCCTAAATCCATGGGAAGACACTGACGTGATGGAGCATTCACCAGTGGTGGAACATTCTGGAGAGGGTGTCAGGGACTTGTTTCAGTCTTGTGGTTCCATAACAGCTTATTGATTTGCTTAATATTATTTTCATTGCTGATGAATGGCTAATTGTCTCAAGTATATTTATACATTCCCTATTCCATTGTATCTCCATTTTATTCATTATATGAATTTATGTTGACTAGGAGTGGTAACATATAAGACCATAAATGAGGTCTCCCTGGGAGTGAAGGAGAGGTACCAATTGAAAATGTCTGTGAAGCTGGAATGGGACCTTGGAGAAAAGGAGAGAGTTAGATGGGATAAATGATGGGCTGTTAACCCATAACCTATATTTGGACTGTATCTTTCACCATTTGTCAGTCTGGCAAGACAAGTAGTGTCAGGCTCTGTAACTCTAAAAATATAACAAATGTAAAATACTAACCATATGGACTCTTTGTGCTAACCCAAAGCTCTTTGTTATGATGTAATTGAGGAAGTTCCTGGACAAAAACTTAAAGCAGGGGTTCATTAGACCAGCCACAGCACCCCACGTGGCCCCGATACTGTTCAGAAAGAAGAAGGATGGGGGGATTAGACTTTGTACAGTTTTTCATGGGATAAACGCTATCTCAATGTCGAATGCATATCCCATCCCCCTTATCAAGGATTTATTAAGCACGGTGTTGGAGGGATCCATCTTTACCAAGCTAGACCTGAGAGATGTATATTTCCGAGTCAGAATTAAAGAGGGAGACGAATGGAAAATGGCGTTTAACATTTCGACAATTCGAATACTTAATGATGCCGTTTGGGTTGCAAGGCACCCCTGGGGTGTTTATGAACTTTATCAACGAAGTACTAAGGGAATACCTGTACAAAGGGGTGGTGGTGTACCTAGATGACATCATTATCTATTCAAAAGATCTACCCTCCCACATAAAGTTGGTGAGGAAAGTGCTCAACACCCTGCTAAAGCACAAACTCTATGCAAAGCTGTCGAAGTGCGAGTTTCAGCAGGAGGAACTCGATTACTTGGGATTTAGAGTCTCAGGGAAGGGACTAGCCATGGACCTGGTCAAAATACAAGCAGTGCTAGATTGGGAACCCCCGAGGACACGTAAACAACTCCAATCATTCCTCGGGTTCGCAAATTTTTACAGGGGGTTCATAGAAGGTTTTGCTAAAGTAATGCTACCTTTAACTGATCTACTGAAAACTAAGGGAAAGGGTCCCGAAGCGAATAAACCAGGGACTAAGCTGGCATGGTCCCCCAAATGCCAACAAGCATTTGACAAACTATAATAATAATAATAATAATAATAATAAATTTTATTTGTATCCTGCCCTCCCCACCAAGGCGGCTCAGGGCGGCTAACAGCATCTATACATGTACAACAATAACTAAAACAATTGTTCACTAGTGAACCCATCCTGGCGCACCCAAATGAACTGAAACCCTTCGTGGTGCAATGTGACGCCTCCGATGTAGCTGTCAGAGCAATATTGATGCAGAAAGATGCAGAGGGCAGATTAAAACCATGCGTGTACATATCCAAAAAGTTTTCTAATGAACAGTGCAATTGGTCGGTTTGGGACAAGGAAGCGTTTGCAGTAACGTTCACGTTGAAAACATGGCACTCTTGGCTAGAGGGAGCGCGAGTGCCATTTGAAATTTGGACAGATCAGAAAAACTTAGAGGCGCTAACTGGACGCCGAAAATTAACCGTCAAGCAAATTCGATGGGTGGGGTTCTTTGCCAAGTTTGATTTTACTCTAAAACACATACCAGGCTGTAAGAACTTTCTAGCAGATGCACTCTCCCGGCTGCCACAGCACGAGAGTCAGAGAGAGAAAACTATAGACTCCCTCATTCCCTTGTCAGCAGTAGTGGGGGGAGTAACCACCCGGTCAGGGAAAAGGACCGGAAGCCCAGAACCATGGGGGGGGGGCAGTGAACTGATCACCGAAATGGAACAAGAGGGAGAGGACCACCCCAAGGGACTTATGAAGGGGGAAGGAGAATTTGGTACCACGAAGAGAAACTATATGTCCCGAAGACCCTCCGCCAGGAAGTACTGCAGCATTGCCATAACAGTAAACTGGGGGGACATTTTGGCTACATAAAAACGCTGCACTTCGTAAACAGACAATTCTGGTGGCCCCAAATGAAAAAAGATTTATCAGAATTTGTAGCTTCCTACCCCATGTGTATCATGGCAAAAAAGAGAGGAGGAAAACCTCCTGGTCTACTCCGCCCTACTCCCACCGCTGAGAGACCGTGGTCAGTAGTATTTATGGACTTTATAGTCGAATTACCAGTCTCTCAGGGATGCACAGTGATTCTGGTGGTGGTGGACACTTTTTCCAAACAGGCACACTTTATTGCTTGCAAGCAAATACCCACCACCAAGAAGCTGGCCCACTTGTTAAATTACATTCATTCCCCGATAAGGTCATTAGTGACCGCGGCCCACAGTTCATTGCCAACTTCTGGCAGGAGTTTTGTAAAATGGCGGGCATAGAACAAGGACTAAGTTCCGCCTACCATCCCCAAACAGACGGACAGACAGAACATGTGAATGGTCTTCTCCAGCAACATCTACGGTGTTATGTGAACTACCAACAATCTAATTGGGTGGAGCTGGTCCCCTTTGCAGAATATGGGTACAATAACAGCGTACACAGCTCCACCAAAACCTCGCCATTTCAAATTGTGAATTGCTACGAAGGAAAGTCATTCCCATTGCTACCGGCTCCAGAGGGAACAGCGCCACCTACCTCTGGTCAGCAATGGTGGGAATCTCTAGCCAAAGGGTGGAGAGTAATCCAGGAAAACCTGGAAGCTGCCAAACGGGACTATAAAACACATTTTGGTAAAAAAAAACACTCACCTGAGTGGGATTTCAAAATGGAAGATACAGTGTTTCTATCAACCAAAAACTTGCCATTGCCACAGCCCTCCAGAAAATTAGCATACAAGTACTTGGGTCCATTCAAGATCAAACGAGTAATAAATTCAGTGACTGTAGAACTGGACCTACCAAAGATGTTTAGTACAATTCACCCTGTTTTCCATTGCAGCCTCTTGAAAAAAGATCCTGGGCCTACGTTATGGCATCCACGCCTCACGACACCTACACCTATTCAAGTGAAAGGTCAGAGTCATCATGAGGTGCAGGAAATATTAGATGCCAAGATAAAACAAGGGATGTTATACTACTTGGTCCGTTGGAAGTACTTCCCTCCCAGCTGTGACGAATGGGTCAAATCACCAGACCTACGAGCGCCCTCACTTCTGAAAAAGTTTTACCTACTGCACCCAGACAAACCCCGAGCACGAACTTAGGAGGGGGGGGGGCAGTATGTCAGGCTCTGTAACTCTAAAAATATAACAAATGTAAAATACTAACCATATGGACTCTTTATACTAACCCAAAGCTCTTTGTTATGATGTAGTTAATGTGCATATCAAAGGGAACGAGTGATGTGTAAACTTTGTTGATGTTACCAAAGAACAAAAGAATGCAGCCATTGGTAGATAACACGGCCGCAAGGCATCTTCTCAGGTCAAGAAGATAAGCTGAAGCTCTTGTGTGAAAGTTTGCACCTTCACCCCCTTGATGTTATGGGAATGGGAGCTTTGTTTAGAAAGTCTTTGATGTAGATCTTTAAGAATAGTAACCGCCTGATTTCAGGCATTAGTCTCAATCTCTGTATCCAGCTATGAGTTTCCAATAAAGTATACATTGTTTCAAATGAATACTGCCTTGAGATTCCATCGCCTGACAAGTAGTCTTGTGTGCACCTGCTACAAGTGTTTGCTATCAGATTTTTCATTAAATCTTCATTTGCATGTACTCAAGAAGTCTTGTGATCAATTCTGGGCACCTCAGCCAGACCACAGGAGCAGCACAAGGGATATTTTGGGAATAGTGGTTCCTGTGCTATAAGCAGCTGTGGGTCTCCTGTGGTGGCCAGTGGCCAGCAGTGCCCCCCAGGCATTGCCCAGCATGCACTGGCTGACAGTCTGTTTAGAATGGTGACATGTCTGTGGCTCCTCTCCTAGCCAATAGTTAAAACTTCCAGGCACACCAAATGGTGCTTTATATGGAATGACTGAAAAAATGGAGGAGATTAAGGCCAATCATAATAATGACAAATAAATATGGGGAAACACCCACTTCCCTGTTATCCCAACTGAATTACTGAAAAAGGCAGGAGAGATGGGAGATGCTCCATGCTTTCATGGAACCCATTTTGAGGCCATGAAATGTAATGCAAGGCTGCACGGTGTGCAATGAGAGGAAAAACTCATCTCATCTGCTTGTAGCTGCCCAGTGAACAGCAGCCTGATATGCAGCACAGACTAGTTCACAACTCCAGTATGAGTAAGGCAAGGGAAGGCAGTGGCCCCTCCCCCACTTGCAGTGGAGTGTGCTGCCTACTCCCCCTTCCATACACGTGCCCTACACATGCGGGCAGTTTGTACAGTTTGACGCTGCACACTGATGTACTGAGGAGATAATCCCAGGGGATTTCACCAAAGTTTGATAGGTGAGAGGAAGTTGTAGCAGACCTGTGTTCCCAATGAAATCGGGATGATTTGCTAGTGCAACATGTTTTCATTCCAATATTAAAGAATAAACTCAAATTTTAAAAATAACAGAGGAACCCAATTCCTTCCTTTTTTGCTTCCTTCCTCCCTCCCTCCCAGTATAGCAGGTGTTTGGGAGCCAAAATGTGCAGACGCTCCTGAGGGCAAGAGCACTGAGAATCAGCCTATAAAGAATTTCCCTAAAACAACTAGAGGTTTGGCTTTTGGGTGTGTGTGTGTTATATTTTCAATTTTGGTAAACCCAAAGGCACACCCACCAGCCAACAAACACCCTTGTGTCTCAGGCCCTCATCTCACTGTGTTTTAAGTTGAAAGCCAAAGATCAATAGAAGTAGTTAAACTGTCCATTAATTGAACAGTCAGAAGTGAGAATTCTTCTGTCAAATAAAAATAAGAGACTCATTGACAACTGAAAAGAAAAAAAACCTACTCCCTTGGCAACAGTAACTAGGCATCAACTTCACTTGTTGGTAGATTGCCCAGAAGCTGACAGACTTTGTAGTTCTATTTGCCTCGCAGAAGTAAAATCACCTCACATTCACCTCATAACTCTATAGTCTCTTAGTATTAAACATTACCTTTTTATACAAAACTATTATTTACTATTTATATATATTTGATAACTTTCCACATAGATTTTAGGTGTTTCTCCGTACTAACCAAGGGAAACAGAAATCTGAAGATAGTGTGAAGAAGTGGAAAATGAAAGCACAAGGAAGGTGCAACAAACTTGATAGCTGGAAATGACCTAGTTCATTCTAATTTGAGAATCAGAGATTTCATTTAGACTAATCATAGTTACAAAGTTTAATAAACAGGTTGTGAATTCTGTTTTAAAAAATAATAATTTCTATCTGAACACCACCACTAGCTAACTAGCTCATATTGCAAATACAATATAGAAATTGCTTTTTGTATCACAGATTCTACACCTCTCGACAAGAAGATAGTATTTTCTTCTAAGTTCATTAGGTAACAATAATTGAACATTTTAATTAATTTAGATGTTCATGTATCATCTATATTTATGCAACCATCACTGAAGCTGGTGGATTTGAATGTAACACATTGTTAGGCTGACATTCAGTGTCATAGAGTATTTTTGGAACATTCACAAAAATTGTTTAGAACTGTCTAGGCTTCCCAAACCTCCCGCCCTGGTGGGGGACCCCAGGTTTAGCCCCCTTCTCTCCCGCTTTCCAAAAAACTGGAAGCGGGGTGGGGGGTATGGCATCTGGGAGCAATTCCGTTGTGAGCAGTTGCTTAAGGTGGAGAGCTTAGTTCCTCTGCACGAGAAGAGCCAAGCCAAGTCCAGGAACACCTTAAGAGACCACCAAGATTTTTAGGGTTATAAACAGCTTTCAAGATTCAAAGCCCCCTTTGTCTGATCTTCTGAAGGGAACTTTGGTTGCAGTCACGCACACAAAGGTAGGAGGGCCTCCTGGAGCGGGGCAGGGGGGGAGTGGTAAGTTAACTGCATACTGCCTAGCCCTTGTAGGATTGCCGCCCCGCCCCCCCCCCCCCGGCTTTCTGGCTCCTCCGTCATCTCACTTCTTCATAATCTTCTTCTTTTTGCACATTTACTTGGAAGCAAATCCCAGTGTTTCAGCTGAGCTTACTCCCTACTAGGCGCAAGAAAGATCGCAGTGCCTCTGTTTCCTGCTGAAGAGAGCTGCCCCAACCTTGTGCACGCTGATTTGGGAGCGCTCTTTGAAGTAGGCATGCTGAATTAATATCCTCCAAGTTTCAAAATGATTGGACCAGGGGGTCCAATTCTACGACCCCAAAAGAAGGTG